>NC_069500.1:400091444-400423944 GCF_027579735.1 Bombina bombina | reverse complement strand
GCAATTATAAAATGTATTTTTAAATTCTAACGTAATTGACATTGTAATATTGAACACCTGGCAGTAACCAATAGCTTTATTTTGTTGTCGTTGATGTCAGGACTTAAAGATCCTTGTTTTTTTTTGTTTATCCAAATATGGGCAAGATTTTGAATTACGCGCTAACAGTTATGCTTGAGCGAAAAGGGGATTATTGCAGGGTTTTGTTAACTTCGAGTTTATCGCTCGTATTACAAGTTGAAAGTAAACGCAATTAAAGTTAATGCATGTTAGGATAGCGTGTCCTATGAGCTCTGAATAGCTGTTTCGCAAAACAAAAAGTGTCACAAAAAATAGAATAAAATTAGAGTTACACTCATAATAACACTATCTGTTAAAAAATATTTTTTAAAAATTGCACAAAAATATTATAAGGGATCAAAGATAAGAGATCTCAGGTGAGAAAAAAGGCAATAATCCTAGGATTACCCAGGTAAAACTGACATTACCCTAGGAGCTCTGGGTAAAGCCCAATGTAAGATCATACATCTGGCTTTACCTGGGCAATCCTAGAATTACCCAAACACTTCTGGATAAAGCTTCACACATATATATAGTGCTCTGTAATTCTCCCATCTTCTTTTTTTGCCTCTGCCTGGGGGTTTAAGGGGGGTGCCCCACCAATCCTCTGGCATACACCCCAAGTAATCCTTGGGGAAAGAGGTTTATAAAAGGGGCTTCGCCCCCCCCCCTCTTGAACCCCCCGGTGGAGGCAAAAAAGATGCTAAAGATGGGGGAATTACAGTGCATCATATAAAAGTTAAGAACAATGGCTTCTGGGTTATGTGTGGGTTGTAGGATTATGTGTTGGTTGCAGGAAGTGATGAGCAAAATAGCTGCAGATAGTGATGTCCGTGCTAATTTCAAACAGCATTTATAGCTTTGTCCAGTTTCAGTAATCCTATAATTACCCTAGGATTACCTGGGTAAAGGCAGATGTATGATCTTACATTGCGCTTTACCCAGAGCCGCTGGGTAATGTTAGTTTTAACCAAGTAATCCTAGGATTACCCGATATCTGACTTTACCCATAACATATACACACACACATATAATATATATGTGTATATACAGGTATATATATTATTTATTTTTATGTTATAATTAGTGAATGCTTATAAAATATGTGTAGCTTAGTGTTTTTCTCTTTAATATTGCGTGTGCTCTCTTTTTGAAAGTGTTTACTTAACTATTTAACATGTAAAGTTTAATAAGCTAGTCTGCCCAGAAGAGCAACACTGTTAGTCAATATAGAACTTTTGTCATTGTCATCAGTTTTAGCTATACATGCACTTAAGCTTGAGTAATTTTACTTTATGCGGCTTGGAGTTTTGACACAAGATCAAGGTTTCATCAGTGTTAACCTAAAATCCTACTTATTGGCCAGATCTATTAAGTTCCTGAAATGAATGTGAATAACTCATTTTGAAGGCTTCATTCCAGGAAACTAAAAAAGCTTTAAATAAGAGTTTTGTTGAATTTGTCTTGAGCTTTTTACCCTCCAGCATGTTCTGTGTAAAAAACAATGGTTGAAACCCAGCTATAAAAAGAACAAATAATAGACTATAGAAAATACATATAGTTTGCTTTAGAGCCTTAAGTGTCTTACATTACATAAGAACAATGTATGGATTTCAATATCATAGTGATTTAAATTATATACAAATTTAGGACTATATAACCAAATATATAGGTTGATTGACTGCAAAAATGGTTTAACATTTAATCAAGATACAATACATCTTCTAAAGGGAATGCTGTAAAAACTAAGTCATCTCAATTTCTTTACAGTTTGTTCTTGCAAGAATATTTATTTACTGGAATGGATTTTTAACCCTGTCCACTAAAAATATAAAGAGATGGATGTCAATATATTTCTAATTATCCAATTGCTGTTGGCATGCAGAAAGCTTGGGTTTGATGGCTTTAATAATTTTGTTTGCAACAAAAATAAAGCTATAACAATTTATCTTGGAAGCTCCTTATTGTACTTGTTATGTTCAGGGAATCAGACTCATTATAATACTGCATTGAAGATTATTAAAGTAAACCGTGTTATTCTGGCATGACTTGCTTTAAATTTCTCAGTAAACCGCCCTTTTGGTATAAAACATCTGTTACAATGGCACTAGGGTTGCCACCCAGCCAGTATTTTACCGACATGGCCGGTATTTTTAAGAATCATGTCAATGTGAAAAATGAAGAATAAATATTGAAAGAAAGCCCCTGTCAAAGTGAAAGTTCTTCTGATTGTGATGAATACTAGTTATAACCAAATGAGCATTTAAAATCAGTCCTATCAGCTTCAGTTTTTGAGTTATGCTGTTTAATTATTTATGCAAATGTATGTTAATTAGCATGGCCAGTATTTTATTCCAAGAAAGGTGGCAACCCATTATGGCACTACATTGTACCTTGTCACCTTATTTACATCTAAAAGAGTACATTACAAAATGTATTTAAGATTTGAACCAATGTTTTCTTGCCAAACATAAAGAGTCAAGTCCATCTCAACCAATAAAGCAGAAACACTTATAAGCTTATGATGATTAGTAAAAAGTACAAACCAATAAGGCAGTGCTAGATTCACATTTGCATTTCAGTAGCTTTTTGCTTAACCCCTTAACGACCGAGGACGTGCAGGGTACGTCCTCAAAAAAAAGGCAGTTAACGCCTGAGGACGTACCCTGCACGTCCTCGGTGTGGAAAGCAGCTGGAAGCGATCCTGCTCGCTTCCAGCTGCTTTCCGGTTATTGCAGTGATGCCTCGATATGGAGGCATCCTGCAATAACCTTTGTAAGCCATCCGGTGCAGAGAGAGCCACTCTGTGGCCCTCTCTGCACCGGAGATCGGTGGCTCACTGCGTTGGTGGGTGGGAGCCGGACCGGGAGGCGGGTGGCGGCCATCGATGGCCCTGGTGATGTGGAGGGGGGCGGGATCGTGGGCGGGGATGGCCGGGGGCACGCACGGGCGCGCACGGGCGCGCGCGTGCACGGGAGGGCGGGGGCGGGTGCGTGCACGGGGAGGGAGCGGGTGGGAACCGCTACACTACAGAAAATGCTACAATAAAAAATGTTAATAAATGCCTAAAATTTAAAACAAAAAAACCATCAGCAAGGTGGTGGGGGTTTGTCTGTGTGGGGGGGAAGCTACACTACAGAAAAAAAACAAAACTGCCAGTACCCAAGATGGCCCCCAATAAGGCAGAGGGGAGGGTTAGAGAGCGGTTTTGGAGGGATCAGGGAGGTTGGGGGCTAAGGGGGGATCCTACACAGGGCTAAGGGGGGATCCTTTTATTTTAGTACTGGCAGACTTTCTGCCAGTACTTAAGATGGCGGGGACAATTGTGGGGTGGGGGAGGGAAGGGAGCTGTTTGGGAGGGATCAGGGGGTGGGATGTGACAGGTAGGAGGCTGATCTCTACACTAAAGCTAAAATTAACCCTGCAAGCTCCCTACAAACTCCCTAATTAACCCCTTCACTGCTAGCCATAATACACGTGTGAGGCGCAGCAGGATTTAGCGGCCTTCTAATTACCAGAAAGCAATGCCAAAGCCATATATGGCTGCTATTTCTGAACAAAGGGGATCCCAGAGAAGGATTTACAACCATTTGTGCCATAATTGCACAAGCTGTTTGTAAATTATTTCAGTGAGAAACCTAAAATTGTGAAAAATTTTAAGTTTTTTTTAATTTGATCGCATTTGGCGGTGAAATGGTGGCATAAAATATACTAAAATGTGCCTAGATCAATACTTGGGGTTGTCTACTATACTACACTAAAGCTAAAATTAACCCTACAAGCTCCCTAAAAGCTCCCTAATTAACCCCTTAACTGCTGGGCATAATACACTTGTGGTGCGCAGTGGCATTTAGCGGCCTTCTAATTACCAGAAAGCAACGCCAAAGCCATATATGTCTGCTATTTCTGAACAAAGGGGATCCCAGAGAAGAATTTACAACAATTTATGCCATAATTGCACAAGTTGTTTGTAAATAATTTCAGTGAGAAACCGAAAGTTTGTGAAAAAATTTATGAAAAAGTGAACAATTTTTTGTATTTGATCACATTTGGCGGTGAAATGGTGGTATGAAATATACCAAAATTGGCCTAGATCAATACTTTGGGATGTCTACTAAAAAAAATATATATACATGTCAAGGGATATTCAGGGATTCCTGAAAGATATTAGTGTTCTAATGTAACTAGCGCTAATTTTGGAAAAAAGTGGTTTGGAAATAGCAAAGTGCTACTTGTATTTATGGCCCTATAACTTGCAAAAAAAGCAAAGAACATGTAAACATTGGGTATTTCTAAACTCAGGACAAAATATAGAAACTATTTAGCATGGGTGTTTTTTGGTGGTTGTAGATGTGTAACAGATTTTGGGGGTCAAAGTTAGAAAAAGTGTGTTTTTTTCAATTTTTCCTCATATTTTATAATTTTTTTTATAGTAAATTATAAGATATGATGAAAATAATGATATCTTTAGAAAGTCCATTTAGTGGCGAGAAAAACGGTATATAATATGTGTGGGTACAGTAAATGAGTAAGAAGAAAATTACAACTAAACACAAACACCGCAAAAATGTAAAAATAGCCTTGGTCCCAAATGGACAGAAAATGGAAAAGTGCTGTGGTCATTAACCCCTTAGTGACCAGAGCACTTTTCCATTTTCTGTCCGTTTGGGACCAAGGCTATTTTTACATTTCTGCGGTGTTTGTGTTTAGCTGAAATTTTCCTCTTACTCATTTACTGTACCCACACATATTATATACCGTTTTTCTCGCCATTAAATGGACTTTCTAAAAATACCATTATTTTCATCATATCTTATCATTTACTATAAAAAAATTATAAAATATGAGGAAAAATGGAAAAAAACACACTTTTTCTAACTTTGAACCCCAAAATCTGTTATATATCTACAACCACCAAAAAACACCCATGCTAAATTGTTTCTAAATTTTGTCCTGAGTTTAGAAATACCCAATGTTTACATCTTCTTTGCTTTTTTTGTAACTTATAGGGCCATAAATACAAGTAGCACTTTGCTATTTTCAAACCATTTTTTTTCAAAATTAACACTAGTTACATTAGAACACTAATATCTTTCAGGAATCCCTGAATATCCATTGACATGTATATATTTTTTTTTAGAAGACATCCCAAATTATTGATCTAGGCCCATTTTGGTATATTTCATGCCACCATTTCACCGCCAAATGCGATCAAATACAAAAAATTGTTCACTTTTTCACAAATTTTTTCACAAACTTTCAGTTTCTCACTGAAATTATTTACATACTGCTTGTGCAATTATGGCATAAATGGTTGTAAATTCTTCTCTGGGATCCCCTTTGTTCAGAAATAGCAGACATATATGGCTTTGGCATTGCTTTTTGGTAATTAGAAGGCCGCTAAATGCCACTGCGCACCACACGTGTATTATGCCCAGCAGTGAAGGGGTTAATTAGGGAGCATGTAAGGAGCTTTTTGGGGTAATTTTAGCTTTAGTGTAGTGTAGTAGACAACCCCAAGTATTGATCTAGGCCCATTTTGGTATATTTCATGCCACCATTTCACCGCCAAATGCGATCAAATTAAAAAAAACTTAAAATTTTTCACAATTTTAGGTTTCTCACTGAAATAATTTACAAACAGCTTGTGCAATTATGGCACAAATGGTTGTAAATGCTTCTCTGGGATCCCCTTTGTTCAGAAATAGCAGACATATATGACTTTGGAGTTGCTTTTTGGTAATTAGAATGCTGCTAAATGGCGCTGCGCATCACACGTGTATTATGGCTAGCAGTGAAGGGGTTAATTAGGTAGCTTGTAGGGAGCTTGCAGGGTTAATTTTAGCTTTAGTGTAAAGATCAGCCTCCCACCTGAAACATCAGACCCCCTGATCCCTCCCAAACATCTCTCTTCCCTCCCCTACCCCACAAATGTCCCCGCCATCTTAAGTACTGGCAGAAACTCTGCCAGTACTAAAATAAAAGGTATATTTGGGCTTTTTTGTGCATTTTTTGTTAGCATATTTACATATGCTTCTGTGTAGGGATCCCCCTTAGCCCCCAACCTCACTGATCCCCCACTAAACAGCTCTCTAACCCTCCCCCTCTGACTTAATGTGCGCCATCTTGGGTACTGGCCAGTACCCAGTTTAGTGAAAAAAAATGCTTTTTTTTAAATAAAATATGTCCCTTTTCTGTAGTGTAGCTTTCCCCCCCCCCAAGACCAACCCCCCACCCCTTCCAGATCCCTTAGATGGTTTTGAAAAAAGTTTATTTCATTTTTTTTTTACTTTAACTTTTTTACTTTTCTGTAGTGTAGCGGTTCCCACCCGCTCCCGCCCCGTGCACGCGCCCGCCCGCCACCCCCCGTGCACGCGCGCGCGCCCGTGCGCGCCCCCGACGGTCCCGATCCCGCCCCCTGTGACGTCACGCGCAACCCCGATGGCCGCCCACCCGCCTCCCAATTCGGCTCCCACCCACCAACGATACCGGCCATCGATGTCCTGTGCAGAGAGGGCCACAGAGTGGCTCTCTCTGCATCGGATGGCCATGTATGGTTATTGCAGGATGCCTCCATATCGAGGCATCACTGCAATAACCGGAAAGCAGCTGGAAGCGAGCAGGATCGCTTCCAGCTGCTTTCCACACCGAGGACGTGCAGGGTACGTCCTCAGGCGTTAACTGCCTTTTTTTTGAGGACGTACCCTGCACGTCCTCGGTCATTAAGGGGTTAAGGGGTTAAAGGGACACTAAACATTTTTTTTTTCTTTCATGATTCAGATAGAGCATGCAATTTTGAGCAACTTTCTAATTTACTCCTATTATAAATTTTTATTCGTTCTGGTATCTTTATTTGAAAAGCAAGTGCTATCTAGAGTGCTGAACCAAAAATGGGCCGGCTCCTAAGCTTTTATTACTGCTTTTTCAAATAAAGATACCAAGAGAATTAAGAAAATGTGATAATAGGAGTAAATTAGAAAGATTGAAATGGCATGCTCTATCTGAATCATAAAAGAAAAAAATTGGCTTTAAGATTTTTCAACCCAAAATGAAAATATTAATCATAAAAAATTCACATGTGTAAATGTTGTTCTTCTCTATGCCTAATACAAAATTTGTAACTACAATGTCCTTTTATGCCCACTCAGCAAATTCATGTATCTTGGTAGTTTAGGAACAGTTTTACATCCACCCTGTGCTGTGAAATCATTTAACACTTGTATCTAGAACTAGAACCAAATATGTATGAGAAATTAAATCAAGGGAATTATCTGAGGAATTGCAGGGGTTAGAATCAGCGCCTTTCATGGGCAGTGACATTAATTTAACTAGTGTTTAACATAACTTTCCTACCCACACCATTAGCATCTTTTCCGCTTAACACTCTCAATTCATCACTGTCTCAGTCACTGAATACAGCAAAGTGAGACAAGCCAAGTGTGAAGGGATCGTCATTTTGCAATGATACCAACTGATGTAGGTTCATTTTTTTTCTCTTCTTGAAATAACACTGACAAAATGAAATATATATTGTTTGTGTTCCCTATTAAACAATTACAGTCTTCATTCAAAATCACACGTTTAATTGCAGCCGACTTCAGATTAATGAATTATTTTAGAACTTATTCCTACTGTCACTTCAAAAGCCAGCACCAAAATTGCATTACAGCACAGTGAAGTAGTCGACAATATTGTACTTCATTTAAATACAAGTCCTAATTATTTAGCAATTACAATGTCTTCATTTAAACATGAAATTCTCATAGGAGGTATTATCTGTGCATTATACAAGTCTCAGTGGGCAGAAAGTTAAAAGAATTTTAATTTCCTTGGATTTAGTACAATAGTGGTTTCTCCCCTTTATTTTCATAGGCTGTCTGTTAGCGACAGGATGACAGAACAGTGAATAGTTGATTGATTCATACTTGCCATCATATAATGCATTTGATTTATTTCTGAATAACCAAAAAGTGGAAAAATACATTCTCAGCATAAATAGATTATTGTTTAAGCAAGATTGCTCACAGGGTTGAATCACATTTTTCATGAAATAGAGTCAGGGGCACTGAAGGTTTATGTGCATCAATTGGTAAATTGTATTGTCTGTGTGATACTCCTCCACTCATCTCAAGGAGGAAGAATAAATTGGAATTACTAAAAAGAACATGTAGAGTCTGGGTAAAGTTTATGGGCAGAGCAGTGAGAACACAATCAACATAACATTTCTTCTGGGCTTTCAATACTCCTCTTCATTAACAAGTAGGGGTTGATATTCAAGCCATAAATAAAGAATTCTTTCACAAGCTGCTGGCACTTTGTGGATACTTTCAGAGTAGACAATGTTTTGCTGAAACTAAGAGAGCAATACAATATATCCTATGATTAATATATTGTAGGTTTCCATTTCTAGACTGAACAGCCCATGTACTGAACTAATAAATATTTTGAGAATTTACTATGTGATTTATTGTAATCATATGTTTGCTGCATGTGAAAGAGTTGTGCATGTGTTTTTGTATGTACCTGTGTTGATCTAGTTGGTAAGATGGTAAATCAAACAGATTAAGCCACTTATAATATTAACTGGTCTTTATCTACTTTCACGATTTCTCAGTTTCTTTGCTTTATAAATAATAAGTCAGCAGTTTTATAAAAAGCTAGTGCATAATAACATTCCATTACACATTACACTGAGATGGCGATAACTGTCATTATGTTCCAAAAACAATATGAAATGAACTACTAGCCTGGGCTCACGATAATAAACTTTCTGGACACCCTGGCACATGTTACACTCTAGAATGACTCAAACAAAATGTGTGGTAGCCATCACTTAAAAAACATGTTAAAACCTATGTCTCTTCATGTATGGTGTGTAGTGCTATTAAGACTCCTAGACAAACACTAGCTGGTCTTCTTCATCCTTTGCCTTCCTCCAGTCGCTCTTGGTTTCATTTGCTGATGGACTTTATTACTCATCTACCTACTTCTGAAGGAAACGCTACAATTCGGTTTGTTTTCTTGCATGGCACACTTCATGTTACACTACGTTGGTTACGTACAGCACAAAAACTGTCAACCCTCTTTATACAACACATTGTTAATTTTTATGGACAATCCTCTGATAAAGTATCCAACAGGGGTACTCAGATTATTTCTATCTTCTGGAAAGCAACCTGCAAAGAATTGGGGATTACTTTCTCTTTATCCACTGATTTTCACCTTTAATCTAATGGTTTAACTGAACGTACCAACCAATCTTTAGAGTCCTACCTATGTCAATATATAAATGCTCAACAAAACAATTGTTTTTTGGCACCTTTTCACCTTTAAATACGTTTTTTTCTTTATTGCCCAAGTATCTTGTGGGTGTGCCTGTATTCATTGCCTTTTGGATTTTTGACATGTATCCCATTTTTTTACTACTTTTCTGCTTATTGATATTGCTCTTGTTTGTCTCGGCTGCCTTTTGACTCCAGATCTACTCCCCACTACATTTTTAGATCCTACATTTTTACCTTCTTTTGGCTCATTTCCATTAAACTGTAATTCAGTTTGCGTGCACTCACAAACCGTTAAATAAGGTGTCGGAAGCAATATCGTTCACCGACTGCTTCCAATGGCCCATTATAACTCAATTTTGGCAACCGGACTACAGTTAAACTATTAACCCCTAATCCGCCATGCCCCCATATGGCAAAGTATCTATTTAAACCATTAACCCCTAATCCGTCAACCCCCATATCGCAAAGTAGCTATTTAAACTATTAATCTATAATCCACCATGCCCCACAACAAAATCTAGCTATTTAAACTATTAACCCCTAAACCACCATGCCCCCTATCGCAAATAACTAATTACTAATCCCCCTAAATTAACCCCATTACATAAATTAAAATAATCCTAAATTACAATTAAAATAATAAATCCTAAATTACAATTAAAATCAAAAATTAACATTATTTAAAAATAAAAAGCCTACATTTAAATTAATCTAATATTACAAAATAATAAACCAAATTATCAAAAATAAAAAAATTATACCTAATCCCTATGAAAATAAAAAAGCCCCCCAAAATAAAAACACCTCCTAATCTAATACTAAACTACCAATAGCCCTTAAAATTGCCTTTGTAGGGCATTTCCCTAAGTTAAAAAGCTCTTTTACCTTTAAAAGTAAAAAAACCCCACCCACCAAACCCCCCAAATAAAAAAAAAAACTAACACTAAAAAATCCTAGACTACCCATTGCACCTAAATGGGCATTTGTATGGGCATTGCCCTTAAAAGGGCATTCAGCTCTTTTACCGCGCATAAAATAAAAGAATTAAAAAAAAAAAAAACTAAGTCTAACCCCCAGATAGGTACTCAGAGGTCCTGTTCATGGACCTCTTCTATCTTCATCCAGGATCGTGGAACTGAAGACCGGGGACCGAGGAACTGATGACTGGCGACAGCGGAACTGAAGACCGGTGACCGCGTACACTGAATATTGAATGCAAGTTACGCATTTAAATATGGTGTACTTTGCATTCCAATTGGCTGATTTAATTCTTCAAATTCAAATCAGCCAATAGGATGAGAGCTACTGAAATCTTATTGGCTGATTTGAACATTTGATAGTCATGGAGAGGAGGGAGCTTAGAATACCTTCTGTTGAAAAGAGAAAAAATGTAGTGGATATTTAATTTGAATTCCCACCATTACCCAATCAAGCACTCCTTATAGAAACTTTAATAAAGGCAACACATGTAACCTAATTTCCATCCAATGCATCCCATACGCACACACTCCTTTCACCTGCACACTATGGGCTCCAACTCGCGAAGCTGTCCACCCGCCTTCACTATACACGGGGCAGTGGATCTGTTGATCCGCTTGCCCGTATGTATCATTACACACTTATCGGAGTGTGTAATGCCCGCCCCTTCAATCGCGCGACCAATCACGCGACTGAAGGGGCTGTCAATCACCGAGAGCGAGTGTGCTCTCGGTGCTTTTGCCTCGCCACCTAAGAGGTGGCGTAGGGTGTAGGAAGCAGCAGTCTAATGACCGCTGCTTCTTACATTGCATATGCGAACCTGCCCTGCAAAGGCTCCGGAGCAGCTTTCGCTGCTTCGTACATGGAGCCCTATGGAACTCTCGCTCTGTCTGCAACAAACTTACAACCATTCATGACCTGTTTATATCAAATGCTTTCACCCTTTTAGCAATTATCGAAACCTGGATATCTCCTTCTGACACCATTTCCATTGTTGCTCTCACACATGGTGGTCTTCACTTTAGCCATACCCCTAGGCCAGGTGAGAAACGTGGCGGCAGTGTTGGGATCCTGCTCTCTCCCTCCTGCACTTATCAGTACCTACCTCCAATCCCATCTCTCTCCTTCTCCTCCTTTGAAGTCGCTGTATTTGCCTGTTCTCCCCCCTCTCCCTCAAAGTGGCAGTCATCCACGGCCGACCTCCCAATTCCTTGACAACTTTTCCGCATTACTGCCTCACTTTCTCTCTACAAATATTCCAACCCTAATTCTTGGGGACTTCAAAATTCCCATTGACAACCCATCTGCCCCTGCTGCCTCTAAACTTCTTTCACTTACATCCTCCGGTCTCTCACAATCCACCCTATTCCCTACTCACTGTGATGGACACTCCATCGACCTGGTATTTACCTACCTCTGTTCGATATCCGACCTCACCTGTCTCACTTTTCCCATTTCAGACCATCACCTGGTCACCTATAATATTAATGCAACAGCTAAACCCACTTCTCCATCCCGCCCCCGCACCTGTAGAAATATACAAGCTGTTGATAAACTCCAATTTTCAAAAATCATTCAAGATCTCCTCCCTCATACTTCCACTATAACCTGCCCTGTTCTCGCTACAGCCCACTATAACAAAACTCTCTCCTCTGCATTAGACACACTTGCCCCTCCCCAACTGCGCAAAACACCACACCGTCAGTTACAGCCCTGGCACGTAACTTTTCTGGAGGAAAACTGACTCTGAACCTGATTTCATACACTGTAAGTTTATTCTTCATTCATACATTACTGCCTTTCTCGTAGCCAAGCAAACCTACTTCTCTTCTCTCATATCTACTCTTTCCTCAAACCCTGAATGACTTTTCTCCACCTTTAACTCTCTCCTCTACCCACCTGCTCCACCCCCCCCCCCCATCTATCTATAGTGCTCAAGACCTGGCAGACTACTTTTTAAACAAACACATACTATCCGAAGCAACATCCCAACACCAACCTGCAATATTCCAACAACAGACCCAGTTACTTCCTCTGCCACCCTCTGCATCTTCCATCCAGCTACTGAGAATGAAGTTTCTTCCCTACTATCTTCCTCATGCCTCACTACCTGGCTGCTCGACCCTATCCCTTCCCATCTAATACCCTCCCTGTCTTCCACCTTCACTCCTGCACTTACTCACATCTTCAACCTATCTCTCTCTACCGGCCTATCTTCTTTCAAAACACGCAAAAGTCACTCCCATACTCAAAAAACCCTCCCTCGACCCTAATTCTCCTTGAAAGCTACTGCCCCATATCACTGGTTCCACTATTATCAAAACTCCTTGAAAAACTTGTTTACAATCGCCTAAGCCACTTCCTGTCCACCAACTCTTTGCTTGACCCCCTGCAATCGGGATTCCGCCCCAAACACTCAACTGAGACTGCCCTTACCAAGGTTACTAATGATCTTCTCTCTGCTAAAAATATTGGTCACTACACTATACTCATCTTACCTGACTTCTCAGCTGCCTTAGACACAGTTGACTACCCCCTCCTCCTACCGACCCTTAGCTCTTTTGGACTCTGTGACACTGCTCTTTCCTGGATTCACTCCTATCTTTCTCACAGGTCTTTTTCTGTGTCATTTGCCGGCGACTCCTCCTCTCCAATGCCTCTGTCTGTTGGAGTACTTCAAGGATCTGTTCTGGGTCCTCTACTCTTCTCCATTTATACTTCTTCACTAGGTAAACTTATCAACAGTTATGGCTTCAAATATCACCTCTATGCTGATGACACCCAGATCTACCTCTCCATCCCTGCTCTCTCTCCCTCTGTCCTTTCTCATGTCAGCAACTGCTTATCTGGTATTTCTTCCTGCATGGCTTCTCACTACCTAAAGATTAACATGTCCAAGACTGAGCTCCTTCTAATCCCCCCCTCAAGCTCTACGCTGACTTCTGACTTCTCTATCCCTGTTGACGGCATCACCATTTCCCCATTGCCCCAAATCCGCTGCCTCAGAGTTACACTTCACTTAAATCTATCCTTCGTCCCCTATATTCAATCACTTTCTACATCCTGCCACAACCATCTACGCAATATTTCCAAGATTCGCCCTTTTCTGAACACCACAAAGTAAATAACCCACTCCCTTGTTATTTCCCGACTTGACTACTGCAATAACCTACTTACTGGCCTTCCTCATTCCCGCCTCTCCCCCCTTTAATCCATCCTAAATGCCTCTGCCAGGCTGATCACCTTTCCCGTCGCTCTGTATCTGCTGCACCTCTCTGCGAGTCCTTTAATTGGCTCCCCATTTACAGCAGAATTTTTTTCAAAATTCTCACCCTTACATACAAAGCTCTCACCAACGGCGCTCCCCTCTACCTATCCTCTCTAATAAACAAGCATAATCCAGCCTGCCCACTAAGATCCAACAATGACCTGCTCCTTGCATCTGCGACTATCACCTCTTCTCATGCTAGACTACAGGGCTTCTGTCATGCAGAACCTACCCTCTGGAACACTCTCCCTCATGCTGTCAGGCTTTGCCCTAATCTTTCTTCCTTTAAATGCTCCCTGAAGACCTTTCTATTCAGGGAAGCCTACCACCCAACTCAATAATAAATTAATTTCACTTACCTAACATTTCCCTCATCTAACCCTGCATTAACATCTTTCTCAATCTTGCACTCCCTACCTCCTGTTTCTCAATCTCCTACCCTTCTAGATTGTAAGTTCCCACGGGAATAGGGACCTCAATTCCTCCTGTATGTGTTTGTAAATTTTGTCCTGTCTCTTACAAGTTTTATATCATTGTTTTATTTAAATGAATTGTATCCATAGACAGTGCTGCGGAATATGTTGGTGCTTTAGAAATAAAGTATAATAATAATAATATTAATAATTGCTGATGCCACTAAGGTACACTTGATGGAGCTGCAGAAGTCTATGGGGGGAATTGTGCCAGACCCCCTAGCTTCTCCTACCAGACCCAAGAAGCTACCCCATACTGCCTTCCAGGGTTTCCAGGATGATGGGGTGGAGGAGATCGACTGCTATCTTCAGCTGTTTGAGACCCAGTATCGGTTGCAGGTGGTCGCCGATGCCGACAGAGTAACTATCCTGCTCCCAAAATTGTCCGTCAGGGCTTTGGAGGGTTTCCACACTGTACCCTCAGAAGACCAAGCCAACTATAATCGGGTGAGGGAGCGCATCCTTGCCTGATATGGACTCATGCTGGAGGCGCACTGGCTGAAGTTCAGAGAACTGAAAAGACAAGAGGGACAGCCCTACACAGAGTGGACACACCGGTTAACACGGTCATTGGACATGGTTCATGGGTTGCCACATAACCACCCTTGGGGAAGCGGTACAGATCGTTTTTTTGGAGCAGTTTTATAACCACACTCCAGAAGAGGTACGGGACTTGGTCAAGGACAAAATACATACCACAGCTGACCAAGCAGCCACCCTGGCAGATCAGAATGTGGATGCCGGCACCAGGCGGCCCCAGAACGCCCGCCCTTACCCCGCTCTGCTACCACTCCTGCTCAACCCCCAACAGTCCTCCAGCAGCCCCAAGCCTGGGCAGCTCCTGTTTCTCCGGCAGGGGCCAGGAATACACGGGGGGGCGCTTCAATTTTGGACAACTCAGCCACTTCCAACAGTTCTGTCCAACAAAGCTAAGAAATCCCTTAGCCTAGCAGCCGAGGAACTCCTCCCTGACCCAGTGGGGGACAACTCCAGCCAGGACCTACCAGGCCACTGTCCACTGCACCTATGCGTTGGGTCCTAATAGCTTTGCAGAATGGGCAGATGCACCGGCACCATTGCCAGGACATCTGGGTCAATGGTAAGGTGGCCCAGGGAACCCTTGCCATTCAGGTGGCTGGAGGAGCCATGTTACATACCTCCACAGCCTGGGTACATCTGAACTGGGGAGCCGGCTGCCATGATGTAGAGGTGGGCATCATGCAACAGCTACCAGCAGAGGTCTTGTTTGGAAATGACCTTGGCCACCTGCCCTCAGCCTTTGTAGGGAATAACTCCCCGGATGACTACCCAGTAACCACTCGCCAGCAAGCCAGATGCCAAGCTACTGCACAAGCTCTGGGGACCCAGGTGAGACATTCCACCCCAACTTCCCCTTGTCCACGACTTTTCCCCCCAACCCTATCTCCCGACCAAACCCCCTGGATGTCCCCCTCCGACTTTACCCAGGAAACCCTGAATGACCCGACCTTAGCACCTTATCGGGACCGAGTAGAAACTGACCCCCAGGGCCCCAGGCAGGAATTGTTCCAGTGGGAAAAAGGGCTCCTGTACCGGATCTCCAAGAGGAGAAAAGAGCCAGTGCCCAAACATCAGTTGGTTGTACCGAAGAGGTGTCGGCCCGACCTACTGCGGATAGGACATGATATCCCTTTAGCTGGACATTTAGGCCAGTACAGAACTCACCACCACCTGACCAAAACCTATTTCTGACCAGGAATTACAGCAGACATTAGGGACTACTGTAAGTCTTGCAAAGTGTGCCAGAAAGTAGGTAAGACCGGAGACCATACTAATGCCCCCCTGCACCCCCTGCCCATCATTGGTGAACCCTTTAACAGGATTGCAGTTGATATAGTGGGTCCGTTAGCTCGACCAAGCCCCTCGGGAAAAAGGTACATCCTTACAGTAGTAGACCATGCCACTAGATACCCGGAGGCAATCCCCTTGGCCAATATCCAGGCGGAGACCATAGCAGATGCAACGCTCCGGGTATTTACCAGGGTAGGCTTCCCCCGGGAGGTGATTTCTGATCAGGGAATGCAGTTCACTGTGGAAATCAACCAGCAGTTGTGGAAATTTTGCGGGATCAAACCTCTGCATAGTGCCCCCTACCATCCTCAGACGAATGGGCTATGTGAGCTGTTCAATGGGACCCTTAAGCAGCTGCTTAGGATGTTCTCGGCCACTCACAAGGACTGGGAATGATTCCTGCCCACCTCCTCTTTGCATATAGAGAGGTGCCCCAAGAATTCACAGGCTTCTCCCCCTTTGAATTAGTATATGGCTGGAAGATAAGGGGACCCCTTGACTTATTAAGAGCCCATTTGGAAGGGACTACAGGGGGGGAGAACACTCTGTTGTGAGGTACGTTCTTCAGCTCAGGGACCGACTGAAGGATCTCGCTGAATAGGTGCGAGAGAACCTTTGGGTTGCCCAATGTACACAAAAGAGGTGGCACAAAAGGAATGCTCATACCCGAACCCTGACAGTAGGACAGAAGGTCCTCACCCTGAAGCCTGTCAAAACAGAAAAGCTACAGGCCTCCTGGCAAGGACCCTACTGGGTAGTTGAAACACCACCTACCTGGCCGCCAAAGGCTCAGATGACCGGGTCCTCCGGGAACTTTCATGTGAACATGTTGAAGGCCTATGTAGAAAGGGCCAAGGATGTGGCTGCTATTTGTGCTCCGGCGATGGAGGATTCTGAGAGTCTTCCAATGCCGGAGCTCCCCGGACCAGGTAAGACCCCCAAGATGTGGCCGACATATCCCTAGACGAGAGGCTAGGGACTGCACAGAGAGATAAAGTCTGACACCTCCTGGAAGAAAGACAAGATATGATCTCCTCTATCCCTGGTTACACCACAACAGCCTTGAGACTGAGTGGAGACCCCAGGACAGGTAGGATAGGTCTACCCGGTTCTGCATCGACTACCGTAAGCTCAATGACATAACCACAACTGTTGTCTACCCTATGCCCCGAGTCGATGAGCTATTAGATAGAATCGCCCTCTGCAACTTCCTGACCACCCTCGATCTCTGCAAGGGATACTGGCAGACCCCTTTAGACCCTAAGTCCATCCCTAAGTCTGCCTTCATCACCCCATTCAGCCTCTACCAGTTCAAAGTAATGCCGTTTGTGATGAAGAACGCTCCAGCCACCTTCCAAAGGATGGTGGATCATCTTCTGGACTATGCCTGCCCATATCTAGATGACATTGCCGTTTATAGCGACACCTGGGAGGATCATTTTATCTACTTAGGCATCATTTTAGATTGCCTCAGAGCCGCCGGGCTGACTCTGAAGCCCGACAAACGTACCATTGGTCGCTCAGAGGTCCAGTACCTAAGCCATTGAGTGGGCTGCGGAAAGCAGCGGCCAGAGCCGGCTAAGGTTGAGGCAGTGGCCAACTGGCCCACTCCCTGAATCAAAACCCAAGTGCTAGCTTTCCTCGGAACCACTGGTTACTACCCAAGATTTGTCTGTAACTACAGTGCCCTAGCTAAACCTCTGACAGACCTAAACCCGTAAATGACTGCCCCGACAGGTCCTGTGGTCCCCCGAGTGCAAAGCTGCCTTCCAGAGCCATAGTCTCTGCTCCAGTACTGGCTGCTCCTAACCCCACCAAATGTTTTTCTTTCCACACAGATGCCTCCATATTTGGGTTGGCAGCTGTGTTAAGTAAGGTAGATGAAGAGGGGCAACACCACCCCGTAGCCTACATTAGTAGAAAGCTGTTGCCCAGAGAGGTAGGCTATGTGGCGGTGGAGAAGGAGTGTCTGGCCCTGGTATGGGCCCTGAAGAAGCTACAGCCCTACCTCTTTGGGAGGCCTTTCACTGTCCTCCCAAACCACAATCCCCTGGTATGGCTTAACAGAGTTTCCAGAGACAATGAAAGATTGTTGAGGTGGAGTTTAGCCCTGCAGCCCTTTAACTTTGACATTCAGTACAGGCCGGGAAAAAGCAATGGAAACGCTAATGGACGTTTCTGGCAGACTGAAGTGGCATAGCTCCTCGGACAGCCCCAGGCCGACCAGTGTGTGGATCTAGCTGGGTCTGCCGAACTGGAAAGGGGGAGTACTGTGACATATCCCGGCTACCCCAACTGGGTAGCTCCACCAATTGGATCCTCCCGATGCCTGGAACCTGCCTCTATGTAGCAGAGAAAGTGATTATAGCAGGAGCCCACCCAAATAACTAGACAGACTAGCATTCAGGTGAAACAAGAACTGATTTTATTGTAAAACACACACTCCTTTTATACAGGGTCTTATCTTGCTCCCAAATCACCCATCATTCCCGCCCCTCCAGACAGGCTGGCGCCTGCCATAGCAGCTACAGTCCCACAGAGACCCAGGACACAGGGGTGGTGGTTTGGGGTTTGGAAGCTCTTGGTCCCCAGATGCCACAGTCCAAAAAGAGGTGTGATTCGTTGCTAGGGACCGGAGTTACAGCACGGTAAAGATAGGGGGGTAGGGGTGTCCAAAACCCCTGGTTCCCAAAGGAGCACCCCTCCGGCAATCACCCCACCTCTTGTCTTGCCTAGGGGCTACCAATCCCAAAAAGAGCAGATCTCTGAGGCAAAGGGCCGCTGGAGTGACCAGGGGTAACGTTAGCGGGTGTCCAGTGTGAAGCACAGATGCACATCTCTTATTTGAAGGAGGTACCATCTCCACATTAGAAAGTGGTTGGCTGGCTTGTGTACATTCCCTTTTAAAACAACTCCTGATCCTATATCATAGGCCATCTCTTGATTTCCAGTAGATTCTTGAGAATTATCCAATTCCAACAAAGGTGGAAACTAGTACCAAAACTAATAGACGCTTTGTAATAACAAGCAGGAATGCAGAGCTTTGTAATAACAAACATGATATTTGCATATGCTGTAGACTGGATCTGTGTAATAACACTCAGGAAAGCAGAGATTTGTAATAACAAGCAGGAATACAGAGCTTTGTAATAACAAACAGGATATTTGCCAAACAGGATATTTGCATATGCTGTAGACTGGAACTTTGTAGAAACAAACAGGATATTTGCATAAACTGCAATTTGGAACTTTGTAGAAACAAACAGGATATTTGCATAGACTGCAATTGGAACTTTGTAGAAACAAACAGGATATTTGCATAAACTGCAATTTGGAACTTTGTAGAAACAAACAGGATATTTGCATAAACTGCAATTGGAACTTTGTAGTATCAGGAAACAAGCAAGCAAAAGTACCTGAGTCAGTCCTTAGGAAAGAAAGTTTTAGGCAAGCTCAATTGCCAGGAAATCAGTCCAAAAATGAAACACAGTGCTAAGGGATTATCCAGAAGAGTAGTCAGTAATTGTAGCAGAAATCAGGAACCAGGAAATCCAACAAATCTGTATTTCACACAAGATACAGGAGCAGAGAGTCTTTCAGAGTATCACTCTTAATGTGAAAGCACAGAATTGCAAACAAACCTCCCAGATAAAGCAGGCTGCTGATTAAATGTTTTTTTTTCCAGCTGGCAAGCAGGTGGAGCCAGAGAGCCAAAGTTGCAGCAAACAGAAAAACACAATATTCCTATACTGTGATCAAGCCATCTGGTGGCATAGTGGTAAAACAACAGGCTGGGAAATAACAGCTGCAGACATAGAGACAGGTCCCAGGTTCAATTCCAGGCTGAACCCTGACACAACTATACTGAGTACTTCACAAGCTGGGATGCTATGCAACCCTCAAAGCATGCACCAGTAACCAAAAATACTACTTTATTTACTGCATGTAATTAAACTTTGTATTCTAAAATATTTGAGCATTTAACACGCGTACGATCACTGAAAAATAGTATTTGTTGTATGTGCTTGTGCAATAAAGCTAATTTTGTTTTTAATGTGAGTTTAGTGGGAAGCTACTTTAATGATAAGTCTCTATCTTATTTAGGGCTTCCAGGTGTCGACGGCGCAGTAGCCGGTGAAGCCACCTCCCTGTAATGCGTTTTTGCAGGTTGGGATGTCTGCTTGGAGTACTTTAAAAACAGGAGGTACAGATGAAAAAAAACTTGCCAAATACTAACTGGCTGCTGCAGTTCCAGGCAATCTTGTAATTACAGGCTTTTTGGGTTTTGGGGCCTAGGCTCCTAGCAATGCTGTAGTTAGTTATAGGCTGTTTAATTCCCACAGCTGAACCATGCAGCTCAGTGAGAGTCTCCACTGCGGACTGTTGCAATTATGTAGCTTCTGGCTTGTGCTTTCAAAAAATCCTTTTCTGTTTACTGTCTGTAGCAGAGATATCCTTTTTAAACAACGTTAAAGTCTGTAATTTAGCTTTATTTGCTGATTGAACACTTTGCACATCCCCAGTAACATTCAGCTACTGAGACATATACTGTTTTCTTTTTCTTGCTCAATAAATGACAAATATTATCTTTTCTTCAGAGGTCAAACTGAAACCACAGTCTTTCTGTGCTTCTCTTTCCCCGCTTCCTGCACCACCTTCTGGGTCAGCAGCCATACTGAGCCCATAGTGGGAGCTAAGCAGAGCACCACCTCACATGTGCAAAACACACAGTGAAATACAGGGAACACCCCTTAGACAAGTATAGTAAAATGTGCCTGTCTAGAATCTTGTGAGAGATCTCACAGAGCTGGAGGGTTCCGCCCCTTTTTCTTATAGCATTCAGTGAGTACAAGCAGAATTTTTAATCATCGGGCCCTTAGTCTCTAGGCTTCCAGAATATCTCACTACTGACAGGTTCTCTTTGAAAATATAAAGGAATTGTTACATATAATTTTGTCCTTATTTTATTTTTTACAACACTCTGCTTTCCAAGCATTGCATCTCATCAAGGTAAAAGATGGTGAGATTTTCTCTGATCCACAGAAAGACACATTTTTCTTTTTAGTTCTCAAGTAGAGGCAAAATCAGCCCTATGTAAAAGGAAAGTGCCAGGGAATATTTATGCAGCTCTGCTATAAAGTATATATTTTATGCTCAGTAATAAAATGCAAAGCATGAAAGGTCCACTTCAGTGAAAAACAAATTCATTAAGCATGCACTTTTTACACTTAACATTGAAGAGAAAACGTGTGTAAACAAGCCATGACCATTCGACTACCAAGACAAAAAAAATCAAATACAACTATGAAATGTTATCTTTGATGTTGCTTGGAGTTTGTTGCTATGAAACATGGTAGTAATAAAAATAATATTTTATAAATGTTTGATGATCATTAAATTAGTTATAGTGCCTGAAACTGGATAAATACTTAGGGACCAATTTATAAAGTGCCGGATGGACATGATTCGATGTCGGCATTTAACATTGCACAAGCATTTCTGGTGAAAAATGCCGCCCCCTGCACATTTGCGGCCAATCAGCCGCTAGCAGGGGGTGTCAATCATCCTGATCACCACCGAAAAGTTTGCGGACAAATTAAGGAGCAGCGGACTTATGACCACTGCTTCTTAACTTAAGTTTCCGCTGAGCTGGAAACTACGGGGGTAGATTGCAGCATCTGCTGCTTGGTAAATCTCTTTGTCAACCGCCCCCCCCCCCCCCCCACACACACACACAGACTGGGAGTGTGTTTTTATCTTAACCTGGTTTACATAGTTTTTCCATAACCAGTACTTAAAGGGACATAAAACCCACATTTTTTTCTTTCAATATTCAGATACTGTGTGTGGTTCGAAACATCTTTCCAATTTGCTTTGTTCTTGATAAAGGCCATACAGGGCTGAAACGCGTATATGACTCAACCTTTATTCAGCAGAGCGATCTAGTAATTTTTGCCTTAAATCACCCTTTAACATCGCAGTAGTACTAACTGTTTACCTACGTTATGTGGCAGAGTAAAGCTGATTGTGCTAATATATGCCTTCAAGCCATTATAATCATCCACTGGGGAGCCCACTACAGAACTTATTAATTATAAATTGAAGAAGCTCGTCACAAAGTGTTAAAAGAAAAAAGTAATACAGTGTCAAAAGTAACATCCTGGTTACTAAGTATTAAAGTGGACGTCCTTTTATTGGCTGAAACAGGTCACATGATCAAAGACACGCTCAGAAACAGATTGTGATGAGAGTGGGCAAATGGCTGCATAGACCACTTTATATCCTAGCACATCAGCATGGATTACTTGCGGTTAGAGTGTTCTTCTTACACTACCTATAATGGAGCTATCATTCCTCACATTTTGTGAACAGTTTGTAATCATATTATGACTTGTAATCCATTTCCAGGAAGTGGACCGAGAGGATAATTTCCATTTCTAAGGGACCTTTTATACAACACGTTCTATTTTTGCTATTTTTTTAACAACCTTTTTACTTTCAATACCAGTGTCATTTTTTAGCTTCAAAAACTCACACATTTAATCAATGTATGTGTAACTTTTATCCTGAGATAATAAAATGTATTTTTATGTTTCATTATGTATCAATTTCTGTGTTTTATTATATATTCAATTTTATTTCTCTTTTGCATATGCACTTATCAATGTAGACTCTTTTATAGGACCATTCCTTTGAGCACTTACCTCACCCCTCTCTTTCTACCTCACTCCTGTGGATTTATTTATGAGTCAGCACCGATTGGCTAAAATGCAAGTCTGTCAAAAGCACTGAGATAAGGGGGCAACTTTTATCCTGAGATAATAAAATGTATTTTTATGTTTCATTATGTATCAATTTCTGTGTTTTATTATATATTCAATTTTATTTCTCTTTTGCATATGCACTTATCAATGTAGACTCTTTTATAGGACCATTCCTTTGAGCACTTACCTCACCCCTCTCTTTCTACCTCACTCCTGTGGATTTATTTATGAGTCAGCACCGATTGGCTAAAATGCAAGTCTGTCAAAAGCACTGAGATAAGGGGGCAGTCTGCAGAGGCTTAGATACAAGGTAATCACAGAGGTAAAAAGTATATTAATATATCAGTGTTGGTTATGCAAAACTGGGGAATGGGTAATATAGGATTATCTATGTTTTTAAACAATAAACATTTTCAAGTAGACTGTCCCTTTAGGCAGCATTTTAAGACTTTTTATTTAAACAAGTGGTGTGAGCAGTCTTGTTATTATTAACATTATACATTTGGAACTGTTGCTCTGGCACTGGGTTAGATGAAGTAATCCTGTCTCTATGTTAACCTGTGAATGATTCAGTTGGGAGGCTTCTGAGAAATTCCCAGCATGTGGTATTTAGCGCCTTGCAATGTGCTTTTTCCTTGTGAGTGTTTTTCATCTATTTCTTCTTGATATTGGAATCATTTTACCAGTGGCATCCCCAGAAATGTCTTCTCAAGGGGGGGGTACCAGGCATGTCATCGGTGGGATCTGGTATGGCTGGGTGTGCTGTAGGTAGGGCCGACTGGAGCTGTTGCAGTGCATGAGCAGAGAGGTGGCGAGATTTTTATACAAAATGTTTAGTTATGCATAATGAAACAAATTTCTCAGAACTTGAAATGCACCCTGATTACTAATAAAGTCTAACCCTGCTACATCTATTCCTAATTGTCTTTAACAGATAACAGCTGCAAAACAGTGTACTTTATAAAAATATTATGACTGTGGCCAGTGCTGTAAAGTCCAGATTAGTTCCTCCTTTTAATAAGGCAATTGGTAGAAAAAGGATGTTAATTTGTGTTAAAACCAAAAAAATAACATTTTCTTTTATCTGAAGAACATAGGAGTAGAGAAGTATTGTTAGCACACCTTCGTTTTAGTGCAGTTGATCTACTGCAGTGTCGGGGTTTAGAGCGCAAGTGATAACTAAAATGTTGTTTTTTTAGCTTGGCCCATAGAAATCTATAGGGATAGAAGTTAGCGCAGTCGCTGTATTTGAAATCCTGAAGTTAGCAAGCCTGTCTGTGTGCCACTTGTAATCTGGCCCATAGTTAATATCAACTTTAGAGCAGCAATGCACTGCTGGGAGCTAGCTAAAGACATCTGGTGAGACAATATTAAGAGACAAAGCTGTGTAACCAATAATCATCATCTAGCTCTTAGTAGAGCTTTGCTGCTCCTGAGCCTTCTGAGGAATGATTTTCAACAAAGGATACCAAGAGAGTGATGTAAACGATGATAGAAGTAAATTGATAAGTCTATTAAAATTGCATGCTCTTTTTGAACCCTGAAAGTTTAACTTTGAGTTTCATGGTCGTTCAAGATACTGTGTGCGTGAAAATGTGAAAACTCTTTGTGCATACATGGTTTATATCTGCACACAGAATACAAGTATTTAAAAGTATATTTGTTAGCAAATTTTGCATTGCCTTACAGTTTATGAAGCTATGCCTTAAAAAACATGTTGAGTGTTTTTATCTGAACTTTTTTGAAATATGGGAACAGATCTAAATAAGCTCCTTCCTTGATCAAGCAATCACTGGGAAGCATGTTGCAGGGTCATGACTAAAATCCAGGGGGTGAAAAGGCAAAATTAAATGCATTTTGAAAATGTTAACTACACTTTGGCCTAGATTACAAGTGGATTGCTAATTTAAGTGGCTGATTATTGCTACCGTGAGCTCGCAGTAGCAATTAGCGCTTATAAAATTAACCAGATATCATACATTTTCTAAATGTCCACCAAATACCCCCAAAATCAATTGTAATATACTTTATTGGAAAAAGAAGATAGTAGCATCTTTATTTTTTAATAAAGTAACTGCACTTAGCAGTTTTTTGGGACTAAAGTTGGCGACTGTAGGGTGTTAGAAAAAAAACGGCACTGAAAAGTGCCTTTACATTACAGTCTATGGGTCCCTGTAAATATATATGTATATGCTTATGTATATACACATATTAACACATACATACATATGTATATAATCATATACATTTACAATTTGCTGCTATCGTTGCGTGACTTACCCCCTTCGTTGCGCTAGTTCTCATGCCGCGTCTCACAGCATGAGAACGAGGCTCCCATTGGAACCTATGGAAGAGCGCTCTCATGAGCGCAATGTTTCCCAGCAATGCGATTGATAAATCTATCATTGCTGAGACATGTAAAGGCCAACCATTGCAGATCACTTCCTAAAAATGAAGATAGGAGGAACCTGGTTCGCTATGATAGAAACTGCCTCTGCAAAGTTTGATCCATGAAGCAGTTAAGAATGGGTCAAAAAGATTTGATTACTAAAGAAATAGTGATTTACTGTGAATTGCAACTGCATTGTTGAAGTTGAGGATTTCTGTTAGGTGGCAAAAGGTGCATTAAGTTGGTGATAGAACATTTTCTTACCTACAGGATTGTCACAAAGAAAAGTGATTTTCTACAGTAATGCCAGTCTCGCTTTGTAGAAATCCTGAAATTATTGTCATGGCAACGCACTCCATTAGCACTAAAGAAAGTCATGAAACTCATCTATTTGCCCTGAGCTGGCAGTATGGGAAATAGAATGTGCCTTATCGTTAGTGTATCACTGCGGAGCTGAGGAACAGCAGAGAATTTAATAATCATATAGCGAAGGGATTCAAAAAAATGATAGTTCTTTTTTTTTCTGTTGCTCTGTATAGCGTTTTTGGAACACAATAGTTGGTTATGTCTACAGAAAATGTTGAACCAAAGTAATTATTTATTTACTGCGTACGGGAAGTCATTTTTTTCCACAGAGATCTCATCAGTGATAAAAAAAAAAGCTGTTTTGTGTGATTTACACAACTTTTTATATACTGTTTTTATGCTCCTGAGAGATTACATGTAAGGACCAGCTATCTGCAGTTCCTTAAATTGTGTTATTTTTTCAGCTAGTTATTGCAAGCTGCTAAAATAGATGCAGTCCGTTAATATATAAAGCCAGCTCCTACAGGAGATTTGGAGTAAATTTACTTTCACTATGTGACAAAGGAAATCTCATCTTTACAAATAGTGACATACTGCAGTTACTGTTTGTAAGGGGAACATGCTTCACTATAACATTATGTGAACATATACAATTTTGTAGGTTTGGAAGATGAGCTTTTTCATAATAGCATTACAAATCAATGATTGAGTTAACAATACTGGAGTTAATCATTGTCACCTAGCTGATAAACCTTAATTAGTTGTCGTTTAGCAGTGTCAGATTTTGATTTCTCGAAGCCATGAGCAAGCTGGCAGATGATAGCTAAGCAGCATTCTTTGAGAGGCATGAAACCCCATTTTTTTTCTTTCGTGATTCAGATAGAGCATGTGATTTTAAACAACTTTCCAATTTACTTGTATTATCTAATTTGCTTCATTATTTTGGTATCCTTTATTGAAAACCATACCTTGGTAGACTGAGAAGCAGCAACCCATTACTAGGAGCTAGCTGCTGATTGGTGGCGGCACACAAATGCCGCTTGTAAATGGTTCCCCAGATGTGTTCAACTAGCCTGTTTACATTTGGACATTAATATACCTTATAGTTTTATGAGATGCCAATGGACAGATTTTCTTGTCTACATGTTTCAAGATCATGAATACTGCATTATATTTTGTGCAATGCACAAGCAGAAAAGATCAAATACCACATACTAATTGTACACTTCAGAAAATCAGTTCTGAAATTAGCAGATTTTCACAATATTGCACATATCTCTTGACATTGTTCCTTTACCAATTATTGTTCTGATGCCCACTCTAATATGGGGAGTGATCATAATCCAAATGGGATTTGGTCGCTAAAAGCCCACAAACAAGTTATCACTAGAGAAGTTCCAGAAAACCGTACGTGTTATCGGAATTGAAACTGGGAATCCAACAGAAGCTGACATATATAATGGCTACAATGACCCTTTCACACCTCTTAAGGTAACATTACAGTTCTTTTGAATTAACCCCTTTTGTAGAGCCTGTAAGGTAAATCATCATTAATTTGTGAGAGAATAGCTTATTGTAATCTGAATCCATCCTGATCTCTGGTAAACAATTTGAATTACATTTGTATTTAGGCATCATGGGTATACTGAGCATGCTTGCTTAATAATTATATTGACATTTTTTAAAACTATAGTTGGTTTCATTATTTCTAATTATTGATTAAGAAAACAGATTTCCAGTCTAGTGCTCGATTCCGAGTGGCACGCTAGCTGTTATGCACAAGCAAAATATATGTTTATATATATATATGTATACATATGTATTTATTAATTTATATGTGTGTATATATGTCCGTAAATACATATATACACATATAAATACATTTCTAATGGGATTGCTCTTTCACGAACAGGTTTTTGAATGGGATTGCGTCTTCATGAATATAAGGCAATAATGAAATACTCTTGGAACTATTAGTGCAGAGAATAAGCAGTTTCTAGTATAATTATATGTAGACAAGCAAAGGGTCAAAACCTTGGCACAGGTACAGTACTGTACAGAGGTACAGTCCAAAACCAGGTATAAAAACAGTAGGACAAATCAAGCAATGTAAGTCATGTTACAAAGCCAAAGTTCATAAGCCAAAAGGTCAGTCCACAGAACATGTATTTCAAAAGGAAGGTAAAACAGGTTATGTGGTCCAGAAACTTTGCCACAGTCAATAACAGGGAAACAGGCAAGGAGCATGAATGCTTTGGTCTCTGTACAAAAATAATCAAGTACTGAATGAAAGTCTAAAATGGATTTTTAACACCTTCCATTCAGGCTTGCCACCAAAGGCAAGGCCAGAAGTCATTACCTGATCAAATGATGTAAAAAGAGCACTTACTAGCTACAGTACCTTTAATGAGAATCCAGACACATGCAGACAGCTTTAAGAGAGCCAGCCACAATTATCTAAAGTCATTTAGTGTTGTCCCTGGCTCCTGCAGTAACATATCTCCTTCTTCTAGTGTGCCTGACCCTCCGGAGGCTTTGAGCAGAGCGACTCCTAGCACATTGTACAGCCTGGACCTCAGTGCAACACTGGTGGTGGCAGTGCTGCAACTTTCCCCATATAAGTGGCTCTGACCGCACGGAAAATCATGGTGGAGTTCACCTTCATAACTGAGATTTCAGATAGATTTGTATCTTCATGAAAGTGATTTCAATTATGAAGCAGCAAACACTGGAAAACCAAACTGTTTTGAACGGATCTTGTCTTGAAATTTCAGTCATGAAGTATAATCCTGTTTTGAAATCCCAGTCACAGAGGCACAATCACATTTGAAATCCCATATATGAAGATGAACAAACAGTTAAAGGACGCAGTTCCTTTATATCATTTGTACATTTTTTAGCTTTTTTAGTTTTCTTACCTTTCCAATTCCTGCAGATCCCTTAAGCTTTAAGGGATATCATATATTAAATGCACTGCAGATGGATACCGAATAGCAATGAATAGAGCTTTAGTAAATCTAGAACAAATATGCTAATACACCTCTAAAATGTCTTCTGTGGCCATTTCAGAGTGTCTTGCACATATGCAGCATAATAGAATTATTCCAAATTGCCTTGGAATACATGCAAAGATATTAAAAAGGCCAGTTCAGAAGTTCTTTATCAAGCGATTTAAGGTGTTGAATTCAATAAGTGTAAAATAGTCTCAAAAACCTTTTGAAACTATTGAGACAGTAGATCGTAATTTCAGAGAGCTTGTTGGTCCAGGTTAAAAATAGAGCTTTTCTCAGCTAGAGAAAAATGCATTTGTGGCTCAGAGAATCAGACGAAACCAGCTATTGTGATTGCAATGAAACGTGCCCATTTTCACCTGGTCTACAAAAAACACAATTAGGAAAGATTAGTCTCAGCACATTTAGATGGGCATGTTATTAAGAAGAATAGGTGATTAATATAATGAGAAAAAAGCTATTTAAAATACAAAAATAAACACGAAAACAGTTTACAATAAATGTGATTCTCTGCAGTAGGTATAAGTTATTTGGAACACATTAAGAGGATACATTTTCTAGTACAGTTTTGTTCTCAGATTACAATCACCTAAGGGCAATAGTTGAGAGAAAAGTGGCAGTTTGTTAGTGGTGTAACGTTTATGAAGCTGGCTGTTTATTATTGCTTGCAAGTCTTAATATAAAGATTATGGGCACGCTATTTTGTTTTCTTTTTTGCTTTCACTCTAATTACGCTCAAAGTAAAAAAGTAAAAGTAGCGCTGGCATTACAAGTTCAAAGTAAAAATCTAGCACGAGAGCAAAATACTCAGGCATGCTAACTTAAAGGAACATGAAACCCAAAACATTTCTTTCATGATTCAGATAAAGAACACAATTTTAAACAAATTTCTAATTTACTTCTATTATATAATTTGTTTCATTCTCTTGGTATCATTTGTTGAATGAGCAGCAATGCACTACTGGTTTCTAGCTAAACACATGGGTGAACCAATGACAACCAGTATATATATGCAGTCACGAATTAGCAGCGAGAACCTAGGTTCTTTGCTGCTCCTGAGCTTTCCTAGAGAAACCTTTTAGCAAAGGATAACAAGAGAAGGAAGAAAATTAAATAATAGAAGTAAATTGGAAAGTTGTTTAAAATTGTATTCTCTATCTGAATCATCAAAGAAAAAGAAAAAACTGTTAGTATTAGTTACCTAATACTGCGCTAGATCAACTGTACTAAACCTGAAGGTGCATTAGGAATTCTTTAGATTACTATAGTCTTCACATAGAAGAAAAAAACTCTTGTTTTTAAATATTTATTTCTATATATATATATATATGTGAATATTTTTTTCTAAAATTGTTATCTATACCTTTATTTATAATTTATAAATAAGTCACCTTTATTTCTTGTGACGTTTCAGGGTTTCACCCCCTTCCTCAGACAGACAAAATTATGACAAAGCAAGTACTCACCCCTTTCAATGACCTTATATACCCTGTAAACAGCTGAACGTCGTGCAGCACCCAGTGGAGAGACACACCCCTAAGGCCTGACCTCATCCACCTGTGACACGGCACCTGCTTTTATACATTTCTTTATTCCTATTTTATACCCATAAAACCGCTACACATCCCTACACCTAAAGTGCCATAACCCTCAATGCAACTAACCCCACTATACCTCTAAAGCGTCATACTCCCAATGCAACCTAACACCACTACACTATTAACCCCTAGAGCACCATAACCAAAACGCAACCTAAGCAATAAACTGTTAACCCCTAAATCGCGATAACTCCCAACACAACCTAACCCACTACACTATTAACCACTAAAGCACCAAAAAAGTCAATGCAACCTAACCCCTAAAGCTACATACAGTGGGGCAAAAAAGTATTTAATCAGCCACCAATTGTGCAAGTTCTCCCACTTAAGAAGATGAGAGAGGCCTGTAATTTTCATTATAGGTATACCTCAACTATGAGAGACAAAATGTGGAAACAAATCCAGACAATCACATTGTCTGATTTGGAAAGAATTTATTTGCATATTATGGCGGAAAATAAGTATTTGGTCACCTACAGACAAGCAAGATTTCTGGCTCTCACAGACCTGTATCTTCTTCTTTCAGAGGCTCCTCTGTCCTCCACTCATTAACTGTATTAATGGCACCTGTTTGAACTTGTTATCAGTATAAAAGACACCTGTCCACAACCTCAAACAGTCACACTGCAAACTCCACTACGGTGAAGACCAAAGAACTGTCGAAGGACACTAGAAACAAAATTGTAGACCTGCACCAGGCTGGGAAGATTGAATCTGCAATAGGCAAGCAGCTTGGTGTGAAGAAATCAACTGTGGGAGCAATAATTAGAAAATGGAAGACATACAAGACCACTGGTAATCTCCCTCGATCTGGGGCTCCACGCAAGATCTCACCCCGTGGGGTCAAAATGATCACAAGAACGGTGAGCAAACATCCCAGAAACACATGGGGGGACCTAGTGAATGACCTGCAGAGAGCTGGGACCAACGTAACAAAGGCTACCATCAGTAACACACTACGCCGCCAGGGACTCAGATCCTGCAGTGCCAGACGTGTCCCCCTGCTTAAGCCAGTACATGTCCGGGCCCGTCTGAAGTATGCTAGAGAGCATTTGGATGATCCAGAAGTGGATTGGGAGAATGTCATATGGTCAGAAGAAACCAAAGTAGAACTGTTTGGTAGAAACACAACTCGTCGTGTTTGGAGGAGAGAGAATGCTGAGTTGCAACCAAAGAACACCATACCTACTGTGAAGCATGGGGGTGGCAACATCATGCTTTTGGGCTGTTTCTCTGCAAAGGGAACAGGATGACTGATCTGTGTACATGAAATAATGAATGGGGCCATGTATCGTGAGATTTTGAGTGCAAACCTCATTCCACTAGCAAGGGCATTGAAGATGAAACTCGGCTGGGTCTTTCAGCATGACAATGATCCCAAACACACTGCCCGGGCAATGAAGGAGTGGCTTCGTAAGCAGCATTTCAAGGTCCTGGGGTGGCATAGCCAGTCTCTAGATCTCAACCCCATAGAAAACCTTTGGAGGGAGTTGAAAGTCCGTGTTGCCCAGCAACAGCCCCAAAACATCACTGCTCTAGAGGAGATCTGCATGCAGGAATGGGCCAACATACCAGCAACAGTGTGTGACAACCTTGTGAAGACTTACAGAAAACGTTTGACCTCTGTCATTGCCAATAAAGGATATATAACAAAGTATTGAGATGAACTTTTGATATTGACCAAATACTTATTTTCTACCAAATGAAAATACATTCTTTCCAAATCAGACAATGTGATTGTCTGGATTTGTTTACACATTTTGTCTCTAATAGTTGAGGTATACCTATGATGAAAATTACAGGCCACTCTCATCTTCTTAAGTGGGAGAACTTGCACAATTGGTGGCTGACTAAATACTTTTTTGCCCCACTGTAAGTAAACAAAAACAGCAATTCACAAACAAAATTGAATAACCACAAAATAAACAAAACATTAACAAAAAGCCAACAATAAACAACCACAAAATAAACAAAACAGTAAACAAAAGTCAACAATAAACAATTACAAAATAAATAAAAGCCAACAATAAACAATAACTAAATGAACAAAACAGCAAACAAAAGCCAACAGTAAACAATTAATAAATAAACAGTAAACAAAAGCCAACAATAAACAATAACAAAATAAACAAAACAGTAAAGCCAACAATAAACAACCACAAAATAAAATAAACATAACATCAGTAAACATCAACAGCACATATTTATTACTCACCATCCGAAGTCATCTTTTCTTCATCAATCCATAACGATAAATAGAATTTTACATAAAAATACATCTGATGTAATCCACAAAGCAGCAGCTTCTTTGGTCCTCAGCAGCGGCTCCTCTGGTTTTCCTTGGCGTTGGCAGCTCCTGGTCCTCCTCGGAAGTGGGGGCTCCTCTGGTTCTTCCATCCAGTCTTCTTGCTTTCCAGCAGCAGCCTATTTTTTTCTGTCACTTTCTCCCATTTATAGGGGTGTCACGGCAGTTCTACTGGCTGAGTAAAAAAAAAATAATAATCAGTCAACAGACATATTTCTATTTTTTAAAAATCAGTCAATATGAAAAAAAAAACATTCTACAGACTGATTGATTTTTAAAATCAGTCCATAGAATTTACTTTATTTACATTGGCTGATTTGAAATTTCAATCAGCCAATAGAATATTTTTTTTTCCTATTGACTGATTGAGATAAATAAAAAACCTTCTATTGGCTGATTTTTTTAAAAAAAAAATTTAATCAGCCAATAGAACTGCAAGGAAAACCCTATAAAAGGGGACTGCATGAAGACCCGATTGAAGAATAAGAGGAGTCACCATCACTGAGGTGGACCAGAGGAGCCGCCAAAGAGGACCATAAGTGACTGCGGCCGAGACAGGCCAGAGCAGCCGCTGCTGCATTTTGGATTACATCTGACAAACAAAAGAAGAGGACCCTTTGGATTTTTTTTTTATCCTGGACTTTTTTGTGCCTTTTTTTCTTGATGGATTTATATTTGTGGCTTTTTTATTCATCTAGACTTTTTATTGTGGATTATATCTGATGAAGAAAGGAAGAGAAGTCTTCAGATGTTGAGTAATAAATATTTCTTCTTGATGTTTACTGATGTTATGCTTTTGTTTAATGTTTTGTTTTTTTTGTGGTGGTTTATTGTTGACTTTTATTTAATGTTTTGTTTATTTTGTGGTGGTTTATTGTTGGCTTTTGTTTATTGTTTTGTTTATTTTGTGGTGGTTTATTGTTGGTTTTTGTTTATTGTTTTGTTTATTTTGTTATGGTTTATTGTTATAAGGTTTTGTTTTCTGCTTTTTGTGATACTGTTTATAGTTGGATTTTGGTTAAGGTTTTGTTTATTTTACAATTCTTAATTTTGTGCTTTTGGTTTATGTTTTGTTTACTTTTTGGTTGTTTAATGTTTTGTGCTTTTGGTTTACTTTGTTTTGGTTTATTGTTGTGGGGTCTTTACTGTTTTGTTGATTTTGTTATGGTTTATTGTTGTAAGGTTTTGTTTTCTGCTTTTTGTGATATGTAGTTTTTATTTATTGTTGTGGCTTATGGCGCTTTAGGGGTTAGTGTAGTGCTGTTAGGTTGCATTGGGAGTTATGGAGCTTTATATTTATAGACAATGATTTATTTATATGTATTTTATAGTATAATGTGATAATATGTATTTGAAGCATTGTCGTGATTTTAAAAAGCTTTTAGTTATTCTTTTTGCGCTTTTTTTTTTATCCAAATAAGATTTATTTTTTGTGATATTAATACGTCATAGAAGACAATATCCGTGACTTTATAATTTTACATAACAACATTTCTTTAACTTTGCAATGTTAAAATAATGCAGTTATTTAAAACAAAGTCACGATTAATGTCTTCTATGGCATATTAAAATGACAAAAATAAATCTTTTTACAAAATAAAAGCATGCAAAAAGATAAATTAAATCTTTTTAAAATCATGAGAAAACTTCAAATACATATTATTGCATTACACAATGAAATATACATAAATAAATCATTGTGATTGAAAGGCAAAAAAAGCACAACTCTGATTCAGGGGATTTAATAACAATTTCCTTCCCAGTAACATATGCACTTACACTTAACAAAATGCATAAAATTGCTCAAATACATCTCCGGTTTCCCACTTGGTTATGCAGCATCAGTTCCGGGTGTTGTAAAGACCAGATACGCCAAGCACAGAGACTCCAAACAACAACCAAATTATTGTATATACATATATTCCAATTACTCCTATAGGCTTAATAGGAAGGGATTTGTCTTTTGTTTTGTTCTTTATTAGCAAGGTAATTCCCAGATATAAATATTGAAGGCATTCCATGGAAGTTTGATGGCCGTTCCATGGGAGTAATAAAGAAAAAAGAAAAACTTGTGAGGGTATCTTATGGGGGCGCACCAGATGAATGTGTTTGAAATCCAATGTTCATATTCTGATAGCGTTAGTGATTCCAGGTATGAGGACACTGTTCAAAAAGATGAACGTGATGATCTGTGAGTAGATCCGAGGCAGCTCCGCTTGAGCCCAGTATGTTTAGGCAATCTGAAATAGTAGAGAAAAAAGTGGGCGTCTCATAGTGTATTTTGTACCAAATAGGTGTGTAAGCACATCGGTAGTATTAGGCTTGCCAGATGTAATTGCACCATTCTGTGACCGGTGCTGGCAGGCAGACTAGTACTTTACAGTGGCTAGTACACTGTCTTGGAAATCCAAGTAATCTCCTAGATTGTGGTTCGATATGCTCCTGTTTTCACTGGCAATGCAGATAATGATAAAAACGACAGGGGTGCTCCCAATCCGCATGCAAGACAACATCCAAAGTATAAAGTTATAAACAAGGCTTTATTTGTTCCAGCAATGTGTTTCTCTATGGGTTGTTTCATCAGGCATAAAAATGGATACAATAATCCCTAATTAGCAACATTAAATACACTTGTTAAAATGAAAAACGGAAGTTGTCATGTTCAAACGTATCAATCAATCAATCATACTTGATTATTTATACACGGACAATAAAAAATCCCTTAACATAAAAACCATAACAGCAATCTCATTTTCTATACATATCGTATTCTCATCTCAAATACCATAGGCAAGATGTCCTATCTCTGTGTACAAATGGAGAAATTCTTTAAACATATGTTTATCTTTCTAAAAGTAGTAAGCTAAAAGGAGCAGCAGATAAGTTCTTTTGTAGTCTGTTCTCTAATATGCGAATCTGAAACATTATGACAACCTGTGTGATATACTTAGCTGTCATTGGTTTGCAAGGTCTTTTAAAATTTGTCTTTTTAATATATAAAAAGTTCTGTAATCTTCCTGGGACTCTAAGTAGTGTTCAAATATATATATATATATTGGAAAACGTTATATATATGGAAATACTTTCCTGCTTATCTTGTTATGAGTAATGTAATGATAATGGTGTACTCTCAAAATGAAATTAGAATGTGATCGACACAGAATTTATCACCAAAGAAAAATGCAAATATATTTGATAATATATTCATATATTGATCCTACCCACTGTTTGCAGTGGCTTGGGATAAATTTGGATTTAATCCCAGATTTTTTGAATAGTCGGTTTGAGGGAGAGGTGTTTGTGGATAAAATATTGCACTTATATGAATATCTATAGTGTTAATGTCTACTGGTAATAATATGAAATGGATATGGTGGTCATATATGTTGATTGATGTTTTATATAAGTGATCAACTATTCAAAATAATATATATATATATATATATATATATATATATATATATAATTATGTTAATTCTCCCAAATGGGTGATCATGTGGAGTGAATCTGATGCCATACAGTGTTGGTCTAATGAATCTGACGCCATACAGTGTTGGTCTAGTGTTAAGATGTGTTTAATTTAGGATTACTGGATCTAAAAAGACTTCAGGACAATAGGATTGAAATGACAATAGGGTGTTCGACAGTCAAGATGTCGTGAAGTGTCGTGTAGATATTGAAACTGCCTTAATTTTAACAAAAATTGACGTTTAAGAATAAGTGTATGTGAAAATATTTTTTCAGTCTTTTATGTAATGTAAGGATGGTGAAAAAATAAGAACTGGAAGTTCTGAAATGTATTAGTTAAAGGCTGCTAAGTCTAAATTAGAATTTAAGCCTGAGGGATATAATGTTTTCAACTTGAATATCTGAAATGTGTCTTGCTGTCGTAGTTTAATTAGCCTATTATAATCTAATGATTTGGGAATAAAATCAATCGGAAGAAATTTGTATATATAGGGGTTACTATTATGACTCTGTAAACAATGATTCAGAATCCTATGTTTAATTTTTGCTTTTTTGCAGTTTTTACAGTTGCGGTGGTGCTCTCCCCATCTGGTTCTAATTTTTCTAGAGGTATGGCCTACATACTGTAGGCCGCATATGCATTCAATCAAATAGACTACATAATTGGAATTGCAATTATAGAACCCTGGGATGGGGAAAGACTTACCAGTAATGGTCGATTGAAATGTTTTGTATCCAGATTTGATGAATTTACATTAATTGCACCCATTGTTTCCACATTTATAGACCAAAAATGCTATTCTGGGTTTGTATGGGTTGTTTAGTTTTAAAATTAACATGTATGACTCTTTTACTGGGAGCTAGTTTACTCTTCAGCGTGGGTGTTCTTCTATATACCATTGTTGGTTTATTACTAACTTTATTTTTAAGTATAGGATCCCTTTGGATCACATGCCAGTGTTTGTTCAATATATGTAGTATCTTATAATAATCATTATTGTATTGAGTTATGAACATAAGATCTTTGTTGTTTGTATCAGATGTCACTTTGTTGAATTGTTTCTGTTTGCTTTGTAGAATATTCACTCTATCCAGTTTTTTAACCCTAGTTAGTGCTTCGTCTAACAAATGTGCTGGATATCCCTTTTCTAGAAATCTGCTGTATAATATCTGATTCTGTTCCAAAAACATTTCTACAGTTGTACAGTTCCTCCTTATCCTTCTGAATTGAGTATATGGTATTTTTTGAATCCAACTTCTGTGATAGTTACTCCTATACTCGAGAAAACAGTTACTGTCCACCTCTTTAAAGTATGTTTTTGTAATTATTGTGTTATTCTCACCCCAGTTGAGTACAAGGTCTAAATATTCTATGGTGTGGGTTTGTAAGTTGGCTGTAAAACTTATGCCCATGTCATTGTGGTTCAGATGGGAAATAAAATTATCTGCTGAGGTGTTGTCCCCATCCCAAATAAAAATAAGATCATCAATGTATCGGCCATAGAAGACCAGGTTAGCCCCAAAGCCTGAGTGATAGATGTATCTCTCTTCAAATAAACTCATGAAAAGGTTTGCAAAGCTGGGGGCGAACCTGGTCCCCATGGCTGTACCCTTGACTTGTAGATAATAACGGTCCTGGAAAATAAAATAATTATGTTTCAGAATGTAGTCAATACTCTCTAGAATAAACAATCTTTGTGAACTGGTAAGCAAATATCTTGTTCTAATAAATGTGAAATGGCTGATACCCCTAACGAGTGAGTGATGTTTGAATATAAAGAGCTTGCATTGCATGTTATCCAAAGTACATTTTTATCAAAAATGGAAACTTCATTAATACGTTGTATAAGGTGAGTGCTATCTCTGATGTAAGATGGTAGAATGGAAACAAATTTTTGTAAGAACTGATCTATGTAATATGACAGATTTAAGTTAAATTTCCAATCCCCACAATGATTGGGCAGCCTGGTGGATTATGGGCATTTTTGTGGATTTTTGGCAAATGGAAATAATGAGCAGTACTTGGGTTCGAAATCTTGAGAAATTCTTTTTTATTTTTATTCAATATACCTAAGGATGCACCCTTTTCGATGAGTGCAGTGTATGTCTGAGAGTATGTGGGAGTAGGGTCCCCTTGTAATATACAATAGTATTCTTTATCACTAGTGATGTCCCGAACTGTTCGCCTGCGAACGGTTCACAGCGAACATAGCTTGTTCGCGTTTGTGGGTGAACACATGGCGATGTTCGATCCGCCCCTATGTGTCATCATTGAGGAAACTTTGACCCTTTATGTCACAGCCGCCTGACACATTAGAGCCAATCAACATCAGACACTCCCTCACAGACCCTCCCAGCTACTCGAAATCCGCCATTTTAGACTCATAACGACCTTGCTTTCTTAATGAGAGGACGTGTTGTGTTTTTGCTCCTGACATTAATAGGAAAAACATAGCTAGGCTAGTGTATTTACAGTCCAGAAGGACTCCACTCATCTCTGCTGCAAGCACAGCACCCCAAAAAGCCCTTTTTAGGGCTATATGTCGTGCCGTTTTTTTTTTTTTTTTTTTTCGTTTTTTTTTTATTAGCATTTGCCTGGCTTTCAGACTGTGTGTTTAAGGCTCACAGCATATGCTGTGATTACTGCCACCACTGATATCTCCCTAACAACATTAGTTTAAATTTAACTAACCAAAACATTTAATTATTTTTCTAGTGTAATTCTTTTTCATTTTCTATCAGGCCTGTGTCACACAGCATATACTCTGGTTCATTGCTCTGTGCCAGCCACCAGTGTTAATATCTGTTTATAACATTATTTTAAATTAAAAAAAATATATATATATTTTGCTAGTGTAATCTAATTACATTTAATATCAGGCCTGTGTCTGTCAGGCTCACTCAGCATTAATATACCTCATTTTTTTCAGTCTTTTGGTTAATTGGTCTGTGCCAGGCAGCCACCCAGCACTCATATCTTCTTCACCTTAATTTAAATATATAAAAAAAAAAGTTTAAATTTGTTTGATAGTGTAATCTAATATAATTTTCTATCTGGCCTTTGTGTTTTGCTGACATACAGAGCCTACTGTGTTTACTTGCTGCCCTCCCTAGTCTATGAGCCACGACTCATATGTGTTTAACCTTTTTTTAATTCCCCCCCCCAAAAATAATTGAAATCATTTTTCTAGTGTAATCTAATAGTATTTTCTATCAGGCGTGTGTGTATATGACTTACAGAGCCTACTGTTTTTAATAGCTGCCCTTCCAAGGCTATCAGCCACGACTCATATGTATGTGCTTAACCTTTTTCTTTAAATTGCCAAAAAAAAAGTCTTTAAATCATTATGCTAGTGTAATGTAATTTTATTTTCTATCAGGCCTGTGTCTAACTGTCTATCTGACTTACACAGCATACTGTTGTTAATTGCTGCCTTATGTAGCAGCCAGCCAGTGCGACCACTCATAGAGTCATATGTGCATTGCACTTCTTAACATAATTTTAATATTAAATTCTAAAATTTTAAAATATTTTGCTAGTGTAATCTAACTTAATTTTCTATAAGGCCTGTGTTTTTGTCACTTACACAGCATACTGTGTTAAATTGCTGCCCTACCTACCATCCACGACTCATATCTGCCAGCCTGTGTGCCAGGCCCAACTAGTCAATTAGTGGCACCAATCATAATTCTTGTAACAGTATATAAAAAAATAGAAATCATATTTTTTTGGACTGCAAATATTCAGTCTCCTAGTGCCATTGAATTGCATTTACCTCCTGCGTGCCACTGCCAGCCTTTTGTGCCAGGTCGTCTAGCCAACTATTTACACCAATCATAATTGTTGTCACAGACAGTATAGTTACTAATTAAAATTAAAAAAATCTTGATTGTTGATGATCAATCCTCAGTTTGCTTGTGCCCTAGAATTGCACTTTTCTACTGCCTTCCAAGCCTGTGTGCCAGGCCTACTTGAAAAATATTTACACCAATCATATTTGTTGTCACAGTATTCTTAGTAATTAAAAATTAAAATTTTTGGTAATAGTTGTTGTGAATCCTCAGTTTGCTGGTGCCATTGAATTGCACTTTCCTCCTGCCTTGCAGGCTGCTGTGAGCCAGGCCCACCTAGCCAATTATTGCCAGCAATCATATTTCTTTTAACAGTATTGCAAAAATTGTCAATCATAACTGTTTTGACTGTCAGTAATCAGTCTCCTAGTGTCCTTGAATTGCATCTACCTCCTGCCTGCCAGCCTTTTGTGCCAGGCCGTCTTGCCAACTATTTACACCAATCATAATTTTTGGTCACAGTATAGTTACTAATTAAAATTAAAAAATTTTTGATTGTTGATGATCTTAATCCTCAGTTTGCTCGTGCCCTAGAATTGCACTTTTCTACTGCCTTCCAAGCCTGTGTGCCAGGCCTACTTGAAAAATATTTACACCAATCATATTTGTTCTCACAGTATTCTTAATAATTAAAAATTAAAATTTTTGGTAATAGTTGTTGTGAATCCTCAGTTTGCTGGTGCCATTGAATTGCACTTTCCTCCTGCCTTGCAGCCTGCTGTGTGCCCACCTAGCCAATTATTGCCAGCAATTATATTTCTTTTAACAGTATTGCAAAAATTGTCAATCATCACTGTTTTGACTGTCAGTAATCAGTCTCCTAGTGTCCTTGAATTGCATCTACCTCCTGCCTGCCAGCCTTTTGTGCCAGGCCGTCTTGCCAACTATTTACACCAATCATAATTTTTGGTCACAGTATAGTTACTAATTAAAATTAAAAAAATTCTTGATTGTTGATGATCTTAATCCTCAGTTTGCTTGTGCCCTAGAATTGCACTTTTCTACTGCCTTCCAAGCCTGTGTGCCAGGCCTACTTGAAAAATATTTACACCAATCATATTTGTTGTCACAGTATTCTTAGTAATTAAAAATTAAAATTTTTGGTAATAGTTGTTGTGAATCCTCAGTTTGTTGGTGCCATTGAATTGCACTTTCCTCCTGCCTTGCAGCCTGCTGTGAGCCAGGCCCACCTAGCCAATTATTGCCAGCAATCATATTTCTTTTAACAGTATTGCAAAAATTGTCAATCATCACTGTTTTGACTGTCAGTAATCAGTCTCCTAGTGTCCTTGAATTGCATCTACCTCCTGCCTGCCAGCCTTTTGTGCCAGGCCGTCTTGCCAACTATTTACACCAATCATAATTTTTGGTCACAGTATAGTTACTAATTAAAATTAAAAAATTCTTGATTGCTGATGATCTTAATCCTCAGTTTGCTCGTGCCCTAGAATTGCACTTTTCTACTTCCTTCCAAGTTTTGTGCCAGGCCTACTTGAAAAATATTTACACCAATCATATTTGTTGTCACAGTATTCTTAGTAATTAAAAATTAAAATTTTTGGTAATAGTTGTTGTGAATCCTCAGTTTGCTGGTGCCATTGAATTGCACTTTCCTCCTGCCTTGCAGCCTGCTGTGAGCCAGGCCCACCTAGCCAATTATTGCCAGCAATCATATTTCTTTTAACAGTATTGCAAAAATTGTCAATCATCACTGTTTTGACTGTCAGTAATCAGTCTCCTAGTGTCCTTGAATTGCATCTACCTCCTGCCTGCCAGCCTTTTGTGCCAGGCCGTCTTGCCAACTATTTACACCAATCATAATTTTTGGTCACAGTATAGTTACTAATTAAAATTAAAAAATTCTTGATTGTTGATGATCTTAATCCTCAGTTTGCTCGTGCCCTAGAATTGCACTTTTCTACTGCCTTCCAAGTTTTGTGCCAGGCCTACTTGAAAAATATTTACACCAATCATATTTGTTGTCACAGTATTCTTAGCAATTAAAAATTAAAAATTTTGGTAATAGTTGTTGTGAATCCTCAGTTTGCTGGTGCCATTGAATTGCACTTTCCTCCTGCCTTGCAGCCTGCTGTGAGCCAGGCCCACCTAGCCAATTATTGCCAGCAATCATATTTCTTTTAACAGTATTGCAAAAATTGTCAATCATCACTGTTTTGACTGTCAGTAATCAGTCTCCTAGTGTCCTTGAATTGCATCTACCTCCTGCCTGCCAGCCTTTTGTGCCAGGCCGTCTTGCCAACTATTTACACAATCATAATTTTTGGTCAGAGTATAGTTACTAATTAAAATTAAAAATGTTTTGATTGTTGATGATCTTAATCCTCAGTTTGCTCGTGCCCTAGAATTGCACTTTTCTACTGCCTTCCAAGCCTGTGTGCCAGGCCTACTTGAAAAATAGTTACACCAATCATATTTGTTCTCACAGTATTCTTAATAATTAAAAATTAAATTTGTTGGTAATAGTTGTTGTGAATCCTCAGTTTGCTGGTGCCATTGAATTGCATTTTCCTCCTGCCTTGCAGCCTGCTGTGTGCCCACCTAGCCAATTATTGCCAGCAATCATATTTATTTTAAGAGTATTGCAAAAATTGTCAATCATCACTGTTTTGACTGTCAGTATTCAGTCTCCTAGTGTCCTTGAATTGCTTTTACCTCCTGCCTGCCAGCCTTTTGTGCCAGGCCGTCTTGCCAACTATTTACACCAATCATAATTGTTGTCACAGTATAGTTACTAATTAAAATTAAACAATTTTTGATTGTTGATCTTAATCCTCAGTTTGCTGGTGCCATTGAATTGCACTTTTCTACTGCCTGCCAGCCTGTGTGCCAGGCCCAACTATCCAATTAGTGCCAGCAATCATATTTCTTTTAACAGTATTGCAAAATGTGTCAATCTTCACTGTTTTGACTGTCAATCTGCAGTCTACTAGTGCCCTTGAATTGCATTTTCCTCCTTCCTGCCTGCCTGTGTGCCAGTCCCAACTAGCCAATTAGTGCCACCAATCATATTTATTGTAACAGGATTGGAATTTTTGTTAATCATAACTGTTTTGACTGTGATTCTTCAGTCTCCTAGTGCCATTGAATTGCAATTTCCTTTCTCCCAGTGTGTGTGCCAGACAGGCCCATTTGCCAACTAGTGCCAAACAATCATATTTGTTGTCACAGTACTTGTAATATTTTAAAAAATTCACAATTTGTGATTTTTAAAACATCTGTCTTTTTTGTTGTTGTCAGTCTCACAGCGTATACTGTGCCCACTTTCACAGTGCCACCACTCAATTGGTGTAATAGTATTGTTAGTGTCCATTTAAAAAAAATGACAGGCAGAGGCAGGCCACCCCGCAGGTTCCGTGGTCGTGGTGCTGTGATTCCTTTAGACCCTACAAATATGCACATTGTTCAGATGCCGGGTGCCAGGGGGGAAGAGAAAAGTTCTGAGGAGGACCTAGTTGAATGGCTAACACAGGACACCCAATCTTCTTCAGCTTCCGCTGCTAGTCCTCCTAACCTTGACGGACCATCTACGTCCAGCTGTGCTTTGGGCAGGTCTCAAGTGACCAGTGCCACTCCCCCGCCTGTCGCCACCACCAACACTAGCACCACAGCCGCTTCACTTGATCTGTCACAGGAGTTATTGACACATCATTTGGAAGAAATGAGTGATGCGCAACCATCATTGACAGAGGATGTAGATAATAGTGATCAGTCTCAGTCAGGCAGCATTACCGACATGGAGGTACGGTGTGATTATGATGATGATGTTGTACACGCTGCTGCTTCCTTTCTTGATGTTTCAGATACAAGTGAAGCGGTTGATGATGATGTGTCGGTGGATGTCACGTGGGTGCCTGCTAGAAGAGAAGAAGAAGAGGGGGAAAGTTCAGATGGGGAGACAGAGAGGAGGAGATGATTTGGAAGCATGGGGAGGTCGTCTCAAGCAGCTAGTGGCGCAGTCAGATAGCATGCATCATCACCAGGGGTCAGCCAGACAGCACGCTGATGCCCATCAACGCATGCTGTTGCCACCACCAGAATGCCGTCATCGCAGAGCTCAGCAGTGTGGCATTTTTTGTGTGTGTCTGCCTCTGACAACAGCAATGCCATTTGCAACCTGTGCCAAAAGAAACTGAGTTGTGGGAAGTCCAACAGCCACCTAGGTACAACTGCTTTGCGAAGGCACATGGTCTCCCATCACAAAGGCCGATGGGAAGAACACATGAGTAGAAGCAGCACACAAAGTGAAAGCCGCCCTCCTCCTCCTGCTCCATCATCTTCAGCCACGTCAACCAGTGCTGTCCTCCTTGCCCCCTCTCAACCATCCTCCACTCAGTCTCTCTTACGTAGCAGTTCCTGGTCATCTGCCCACAGTCAGGTGTCTGTCAAGGACATGTTTGAGCGTAAGAAGCCAATTTCACAAGGTCACCCCCTTGCCCGGCGTCTGACAGCTGGCTTGTCTGAACTCTTAGCCCACCAGCTTTTACCATACAAGCTGGTGGAGTCTGATGCTTTCAAAAAATTTGTATCTATTGGGACACCGCAGTGGAAGGTACCTGGCAGAAATTTCTTTTCACAAAAGGCAATTCCAAACCTGTACTCTGTTGTGAGAAAGGAAGTTATGGCATGTCTGGCACACAGCGTTGGGGCAAGGGTCCATATGACCACGGATAGCTGGTCTGCAAAGCATGGTCAGGGCAGGTATATCACCTACACTGCACATTGGGTAAACCTGCTGACTTCTGACAAGCATGGAATGCGTGGCTCTGCAGAAGAGTTGGTGACACCGCCACGACTTGCAGGCAGGCCTGCTGCTACCTCCTCTACTCCTCCTACTCCATCCTCTTCCATAACCTCTTCCTCGGCTGAGTCCTCTTCAACTTCTGCGTCTTGCTCCACATCTATGGCACCCCCCAGCTCCCCAGGTACTATGCTACATCCCGGGTAAGGCAGTGTCACGCCGTCTTGGGGTTGACTTGCCTGAAAGCGGAGAGTCACACCGCACCAGCACTCCTGACCACCCTGAACGCACAGGTGGATCAGTGGCTGACTCCGCACCAACTGGAGATTGGCAAGGTTGTTTCTGACAATGGAAGTAATTTGGTGGCGGCATTGAAATTGGGCAAGTTGACACATGTGCCGTGCATGGCACATGTGTGTAATCTAATTGTACAATGATTTGTCCATAAGTACCCAGGCTTACAGGACGTCCTGAAGCAGGCCAGGAAGGTGTGTGGCCATTTCAGGTGTTCCTACACGGCCATGGCGCACTTTTCAGATATCCAGCGTCGAAACAACCTGCCAGTGAGGCGCTTGATTTGTGACAGCCCGACATGGTGGAATTCAACACTTCTAACGTTTGACCACCTGCTCCAACAAGAAAAAGCTGTTAATGAGTATTTGTATGACCGGGGTGCTAGGCCAGCCTCTGGGGAGCTGGGGATATTTTTGCCAAATTACTGGACACTCATGCGCAATGCCTGTAGGCTCATGCGTCCTTTTGAGGAGGTGACAAACCTTGTCAGTCGCACCGAAGACGCCATCAGCGACATCATACCATTTGTTTTCTTCCTGGAGCGTGCCCTGTGAAGAGTGCTGGATCAGGCAGTAGATGAGCGTGAAGAGGAAGAGGAAGAGTTGTGGTGTCCATCACCCCCACAAACAGCCGAATCAGCATCGCTTGCTGGACCTGCGGCAATGCAGGAAGAGGATTGTGAGGAAGAGGAGTCAGAGGAGGAATGTGGCTTTGAGGAGGAGGAGGAGGAAGACCGAGCACAACAGACATCCCAGGGTTCTCGTTGTTGTCACCTCTCTGGTACCCATGGTGTTGTACGTGGCTGGGGGGAGAAGATACCATCAGTGAGATCAGTGAGGAGGAGGAACGGGACATGATTAGCTCGGCATCCAACCTTGTTCAAATGGGTTCTTTCATGCTGTAGTGCCTGTTGAGGGACCCTCGTATAAAAAAGCTGAAGGAGAACGACCTGTACTGGGTGTCCACGCTCCTCGACCCCCGGTATAAGCATAAAGTGCCAGAAATGTTACCAAATTCCCGCAAGTCGGAAAGGATGGAGCATTTTAACAATAAATTAAAAACTATGCTTTACACAGCGTATAAGGGTGATGTCACAGCACCACGGGAATGTAACAGGGGAAGAGATGAAATTAATCCTCCTCCTCCTCCCACGACCACGGCGCTTTCCTGACGTCTTGTTGATGGAGGACATGCGTACCTTTTTAACTCCCATGCACCATCAGAGCCTTTCGGGATCCAGCCTTAGATAAAGACTCAACCGACAGGTAGCAGACTACCTAGCTTTAACTGCGGATCTCGACACTCTCAGGAGCGATGGACCCCTTGACTACTGGGTGTGCAGGCTGGACTTGTGGCCTGAGCTATCCCAATTTGCAATGGAACTTCTGGCCTCCCCCGCTTCAAGTCCCGTGTGTCCTGTCCGAAAGTAATTTCAGTGCAGCAGGAGGTTTTGTCACTGAGAAGAGAAGTCGCCTAGGTCAAAAAAGCCTTGACTATCTCACTTTTATAAAAAATGAATGAGGGCTGGATCCCGAAGGGACTGACATTGGGCGATACATTTGAATAAAAAAGGCCTGATGATGAGATGAGCTGGCTTGGGCTACAACTGGTACACAGGCTGGCCTTTTTTAAAAAAAAAAAAGCAGGAGGACTTGCTTGACTTATCCGTCAACAACTAGTGTTCAAGCCACAAGCTTTTAGGGCACTTTATAAATGTTTTCCAAACATCAATTTTTCTGGCCGCTGCTACAGCAGTTGCTACAACAATACCCAAATTTTTTATTCATTTGTACATTCCTAATTTTTCTGGCCTCTGCTGCAGCTCTGTGGGTACAAAACTCAAATTAAAAAAAAAAGTCACATAACACTAGTGATTAAACTTACGAATTGTACAACTTAGCACACCACTCATATCTGGTGAACCATTAAATTGAACGCAAAATGCCACAAATTTGAAGGAGGAGGACTGACCAAGCATCTTTATCCATCTCTTGGTTGCTCTAAATGATCTCCGTGTTCCATCTATGCCATACCTGTACTCTATTGTGCAAAAGGGTGGCATATGTGGTGTTTCATGCTGTTGTGCCTGTTGCGGGTCGTGGCCCATGGTATAAAAAGGCTGAAGGAGAACGACCTGTAATGGGTGCCCCATCAAATTTTTAGAAAAATGTTCCTGGTTCCTCTCAATTTTCTCTGGGTTTCTAAAATGGATGCCATACCAATACTCGCTTGTGCAAAAGGATGGCATATGTGGTGGTGTTTCCTGCAGTTGTTTCTGTTGAGGGTGCTGGACCCTCTTATAAAAAAACTGAAGGAGAATGACCTGGAGTGGGAGTCCAAGCATGGTTTTTGGGACTATTTCACTTTTACAAACAATTATCTGTGGGTTTCTAAAATCAATGCCGTACCAGTACTCTATTGTTCAAAAGGATGCCATATGTTCTCTTTCCTGCTGGTATTTTGTTGGAGGGTCCTGGACCCTCTTATAAAAAGGCCTAAGGAGAAAGAGGTGTACTGGGTGTCCACTCAATTTTTTTTTCTATTTCACATTTGCCCAAAATTATCTCTGGGTTTGTAAAATCAATGCTGTACCTGTACTCTATTGTTCAAAAGGATGTCATACGTCCTCTTTCCTGCTGGTGTTTTTTTTGAGGGTCCTGGACCCTCTTATAAAAAGGCTGAAGGAGAAAGAAGTGTACTGGGTGTCCATCGAATCATTTGTTTGATTCAAATTCCCGGTTGCAACAAATTATCTCTGGGTTTCTAAAATCAATGCTTTTCCTGTAATCTAATTTTCAAAAGGATGCCATATGTCCTCTTTCCTGCTGCTGGTTTTGTGGAGGGTCCTGGAGCCTCTGCTAACAAAAAGGCCTAAGGATAAATAAGTGTACTGGGTGTCTAATCAATCTTTTTTTAGATTTCACGGTTGCAACAAATTATCCCCGGGTTTCTAAAATCAATGCCTTTCCTGTAATCGATTATTCACAAGGATGCCATATGTCCTCTTTCATGCTGTTGTTTCTGTTGAGGCTCCGGGAGCCTCTTATAAAAAAGCCTAAGGATAAAGAAGTGTACTGGGTGTATAATCTAAGTTTTTTTAAATTTCATGGTTGCAACTAATGATCTCTGTGTTTCTAAAATCAATGCCTTTCCTTTAATCTAATTTTCAAAAGGATGCCATATGTCCTCTTTCATGCTGTTGTTTCTGTTGAGGCTCCGGGAGCCTCTTATAAAAAGGCCTAAGGATAAAGAAGTGTACTGGGTGTATAATCTAAGTTTTTTAGATTTCATGGTTGCAACTAATGATCTCTGTGTTTCTAAAATCAATGCCTTTCCTGTAATCTAATTTTCAAAAGGATGCCATATGTCCTCTTTCATGCTGCTGGTTTTGTGGAGGGTCCTGGAGCCTCTGCTAAAAAGGCCTAAGGATAAATAAGTGTACTGGGTGTCTAATCAATCTTTTTTTAGATTTCACGGTTGCAACAAATTATCCCCGGGTTTCTAAAATCAATGCCTTTCCTGTAATCGATTATTCACAAGGATGCCATATGTCCTCTTTCATGCTGTTGTTTCTGTTGAGGCTCCGGGACCCTCTTATAAAAAGGCCTAAGGATAAAAAAGTGTACTGGGTGTATAATCTATTTTTTTTTTAGATTTCATGGTTGCAACTAATGATCTCTGTGTTTCTAAAATCAATGCCTTTCCTGTAATCTAATTTTCAAAAGGATGCCATATGTCCTCTTTCATGCTGTTGTTTCTGTTGAGGCTCCGGGAGCCTCTTATAAAAAGGCCTAAGGATAAAGAAGTGTACTGGGTGTATAATGTAAGTTTTTTTAGATTTCATGGTTGCAACTAATGATCTCTGTATTTCTAAAATCAATGCCTTTCCTTCAATCTAATTTTCAAAAGGATGCCATATGTCCTCTTTCATGCTGTTGTTTCTGTTGAGGCTCTGGGAGCCTCTTATAAAAAGGCCTAAGGATAAAGAAGTGTACTGGGTGTATAATCTAAGTTTTTTTAGATTTCATGGTTGCAACTAATGATCTCTGTGTTTCTAAAATCAATGCCTTTCCTGTAATCTTATTTTCAAAAGGATGCCATATGTCCTCTTTCATGCTGCTGGTTTTGTGGAGGGTCCTGGAGCCTCTGCTAAAAAGGCCTAAGGATAAATAAGTGTACTGGGTGTCTAATCAATCTTTTTTTAGATTTCACGGTTGCAACAAATTATCCCCGGGTTTCTAAAATCCATGCCTTTCCTGTAATCGATTATTCACAAGGATGCCATATGTCCTCTTTCATGCTGTTGTTTCTGTTGAGGCTCCGGGAGCCTCTTATTAAAAAGGCCTGAGGATAAATAAGTGTACTGGGTGTCAAATCAATGTTTTTTTCTATTTCCCAGTTGCAAATAATGATCTGTGGGTTTCTAAAATCAATGCCTTTCCTGTAATCTATTATTCAAAAGGATGACATATGTCCTCTTTCATGCTGTTGTTTCGGTTGAGGCTCCGGGACCCTCTTATTAAAAAGGCCTAAGAATAAATAAGTGTACTGGGTGTCTAATCAATGTTTTTTTCTATTTTCCGGGTCATATAAATGATCTCTGGGATTCTAAAATCAATGCCTTTCCTGTAATCTATTATTCAAAAGGATGACATATGTCCTCTTTCATGCTGTTGTTTCGGTTGAGGCTCCGGGACCCTCTTATTAAAAAGGCCTGAGGATAAATAAGTGTACTGGGTGTCTAATCAATGTTTTTTTCTATTTCCCGGGTCATATAAATGATCTCTGGGATTCTAAAATCAATGCCTTTCCTGTAATCTATTATTCAAAAGGATGCCATATGTCCTCTTTCATGCTGTTGTTTCGGTTAAGGCTCCGGGACCCTCTTATTAAAAAGGCCTAAGAATAAATAAGTGTACTGGGTGTCTAATCAATGTTTTTTTCTATTTCCCGGTTGCAACTAATGATCTCTGGGATTCTAAAATCAATGCCTTTCCTGTAATCTATTATTCAAAAGGATGCCATATGTCCTCTTTCATGCTGTTGTTTCTGTTGAGGCTCCAGGAGCCTCTTATAAAAAGGCCTAAGGATAAAAAAGTGTACTGGGTGTCCAATCAATGTTTTTTTCTATTTCCGGGGTCATATAAATGATCTCTGGGATTCTAAAATCAATGCCTTAACTGTAATCAATTGTTCACAAGGATGCCATATGTCCTCTTTCATGCTGTTGTTTCAGTTGAGGTTTCGGGAGCCTCTTATAAAAAGGCCTAAGGATAAAGAAGTGTGCTGGGTGTCCAATCAATGTTTGTTTGTTTTTTTCACAGTTGCAAAAAAATTATCTATGGCTTTGTAAAATCTATGCCTTACCTGTCATCTATTGTTCAAAAGGATGCCATATGTCCTCTTTCCTGCTGTTGTTTTTGTTGGGGATCTGGAACACTATTCTAAAAAGGCCGAAGGAGAACGACCTGTACTGTACTTGGTGTCCAATTATGTTTTTGTTTTCAATTTCACGGTTCATAATAAATATCGCTGTGTAACTAAAATCAATGCTATACCTGTACTCTGTTGTTCAAAAGGATGGCATATGTGGTGTTTCATTCTGTTGTGGTTGTTGAGGGTCGTGGCCGTGGGACAGCATATAAAATGGCTGAAGGAGAACAACCTGTACAGCCTTGCTCCTCTTTTTAGACAGGCTAGCTCTTTGCATACATGCCCTGAGACTCTGTAACGCATGCCTCTTTTAGGGAGAGGTGCAGCCATAATGCAGGGTCAGAACCTCTGCCTGCAACTGTTATACTCGATTTTGCGAAAGGAAGTAAGCTTACCATGGTTCCCTGCACGCACGTATTGTTGTTATATTTTGGTGAGGGTAATCATGATGGCCATGTAGACCACCACCACTGAGAGTCCTGGAAGTAACAGGGATGAGATGAAAGAGCTAAGAATAGTAGAACTTGAAACAACAGAGTTAGCCATGGGTGTTAGTGCAAGACCGCTTGGCTTTTTTTTGGCTTTGGGTGCGGCTATTCATGCAGGCCATATAGAGCTGCCACCATTCGGTGTTGTATCAGGTATTAAACTAATAAGAACAGTACTACCAAAATACAGCCAATGAAGGGCCTTATGAAGACTGAGCCAAGGTTGGATTGTAGTATTTGGTTAGGCTAATCATGATGGCCATGTAGACCACCACCGAGAGTCCTGGAAGTAACAGGGATGATGAGATGAAAGTGCTAAGAATAGTACTACTTGAAACAACAGAGTTAGCCATGGGTGTTAATCCAAGACCGCTTGGATTTATTTTTGTATTGGGTGCGGCTAATCATGCAGGCCATATAGAGCTGCCACCATTCGGTGTTGTATCAGCTATAAAAATAATAAGAACTGTACTATCAAAATACAGCCAATGAAGGGCCTATGAAGACTGAGCAAAGGTTGGATTGTAGTATTTTGTTCGGCTAATCAGGATGGCCATGTAGACCACCCGTAACAGGGATGAAAGTGCTAAGAATAGTACTAATTGAAACAACCGAGTTAGCCATGGGTGTTAGTCTAAGACCACTCGGCTTTTTTTTGAGTTTGGGTGCAGCTAATCATGAAGGCCAGATAGACCTGCCACCATTTGGTGTTGTAACAGGTATTAAACTGCAAAGAACAGTACTACTTAACACAACCTACTTACCATGGGTCCCAGAGCATATGTTTGGTTATTATATTTTGTAAGGGTAATCATGCAGGCCATATAGACCTCCACCGATAGGGTGAGTATGAGTAACAGCTATTAAAATGCGAAGGACATTACTAATTAACACAACATAGTTACCATGGGTCGCAGACCAAGAGCAGATATCTTATTATTATATTTTGTATGGGTAATCATCCAGGCCGTATAGACCTCACCAAATAGGGGGAGTTACAGAGATTAAAGTGCTAAGAATGGTAGTACTTAAAACACAACCTAGTTAAAATAGGTACCAGACCGCATGTCTTATTATTATATTTTTTCAGGGTAATCAGGCAGGCCATAAAGAACACCCCCGATAGGGGGGGGGGGGAACAGGGATTAAAGTGCTAAGAAAAGTACTAATTAACACAAGCTAGTTATCATGAGTCCAACACCGTGTGTCTTGATGTTATACTTTGTCAGGGTAATCATGTAGGCCATATAGACCTCCCTTGATAGGGAAAGTAACAGGGATTACAGTTCTAAGAATAGTACTACTTAAACACAACCTAGTTATCATGGGTCCAAGACCAGATGTTTTCTTATTATACTTTGTCAGGCTAATCATGCAGGCCATATAGAGCTCCAACAAAAGGGGGGGTAAGAGGGATTCAAGTGATAAGAAAAGTTTTACTTAACACAACAAAATTACCATGGGTCCCAGACCACGTGTCTTGTTGTTATACTTTGTCAGGGTAATCATAACCGCCATATAGACCTCCACCAATAGGGGGAGTTACAGGGCTGAAAGTGCCAAGAACAGTACTACTTAACACAACCTAGTTGGGTCCAAGAACGCATGTTTAATTATTAGACTTTATTAGGGTAATTATATATCTAACAAATCTATCTATTTCTCTTCTATCGATTCTATCTAACTATCAATCTATGTATATCTATCTATCCTATCTATCAATCTATCTTCTGTCCGGGATGTTTTGAGACAGCCACTTTGGGAATGTTAGTTGATTTAGGCCCATTATGGCTTAAAAGCAGACTCTGCATAAACTATGTAATTTTCCATGGGAGTTTTGCCAGGGATCCCCCTCCAGCATGCGACAGTCCAGGTGTTAGTACCCTTGAAACAACTTTTCCATCACTATTGTGGCCAGAAAGAGTCCTTGTAGGTTTTAAAGTTTGCCTGCCTATTGAATTCAATGGCGGTTCGCGCGGTTCGCGGGTTCACGAACAATACCGGAAGTTCGAGTCCGCCGTTCGTGAACCGAAAATTTTAGGTTCGCGACATCACTACACACAAACTATAGGGGTATTTATTTTCATAGTGCAAATTCATTTGAAAACCATAAGATTAATGTTTTAACATGTTTTTTTTTAACTATTCAGAATACATTTTAAATTGAAAGCTACATGAAAAGTTGTGCACTGCACTTTGCAAATGATTCTAATTGGACCCCAATTACTTTAACATCCATGATATGTTTTAAGCAAATAATATATATATATATACTTTTATTTATTACCAGTTCTGACTCAGACTTTAAAGGGACAGTAAACACCAAAAATGTTATTGTTTAAAAAGATAGATAATAACTTTATTTACCATTCCCAAGTTTTGCATAACCAACACTGTTATAGAAATATACTATTTACCTCTGTAATTACTTTGTATTTAAGCCTCTGTAGACTGCCTCCTTATCTCAGAACTTTTGACAGACTTGCATTTCAGGCAATTAGTACTGACTCTTAAATAACTTCACATGCATGAGCACAATGTTATCTATATGAAAAACATGAACTAACGCCCTCTAGCTGGGAAAAACTGTCAAATGCAACCAAATTAGAGGCAGCCTTCAGGGGCTTAGAATTAGCATATGAGCCTACCTAGTATTAGCCTTCAACTAAGAATAACAAGAGAACAAAGCAAATTTGGTGATAAAAGTAAATTAGAAAGTTGTTTAAAATTACATGCCCTATCTGATACATGAAAGTTTAATTTGGACTTTACTATCCCTTTAAGATTTAAATTAGAGTGATGTGATAGCAAATACACAAGCCATTTTATGACATCTTCTTATCATTATGGAATCAATTTTCAAATGTATGGTCATTTTAAATCAGTATAGTCAATGTGGAAGATAGTGGCCAGTAAATAAGTGTCAAGTGATCCCCACTTTAATTCATACGTTTAAGAGGATATAGTGCTGAGATCATAATGCTGTAGTTTGGAGGGGTGTGCTTTGATGGACCATAGAACTTATGTTTAGTCTGCAGTTAAACAGATCAGCCCTGCTTAATCCGCTGTTACCTACCCCTGTGTGTGCCAATCAGAGCGTGGATGGTCAATTTGCAGCTGACGATAATATCATGTTAAGTCATATGAGATCATATTATAACGGAGGCTGCTCTAATGCCAAGTAAACACAATTCAGTTGCCGTTCAACAAGCTTGCAAAGTTCCTAGTACTCACAGTGGCCGTATTGAGCAGTATATGGACGACACCAGTCATCCTGGGCTACCTCTCTCCTCTCTGGGAAAATTCTAACTCCTCTCAGTAGTTCCGGCCTGGCTGCACACATGGTAGGAGCACTGACGTCACTCGTCTTTCCGATCCGATGCGTGAGTGGCTTAAAGGCACACACTCTCCTTCTCCTATTGGATACTTGATACCAGCACTCGCTCCTTAGTTTAAGACTCGGAAAACGGCAATAGTAGGTCAAAAAATGAAAGCAAATCCGAGAGTCTTTTTTTCACCCCACTAAGTTGTTCCCATGTTGTCCTGCTTTTTTAATGCAACTTTGGATTAAAAGTAACAGTTTTTAACAAGACTCTCGGATTTGCTTTCATTTTTTGACCATTTTAAATCAGTTACAACAACTTTTAATTGTTAAGGTGATATTAAATACAGATTTATACAAGTTAGTATGGACATATTATTTTTTCATTTCTTTTTTTTTCTTCTCAAGTAAAGATGAGACTGGCAGTGGAAAAGCTGTGAGTAATTACTCTCCATGGTCCCCACAGCAAGAAGAGTAATGAGTAAGAGTGGTTTTCACAATGGGCCGTACAAGCCTCTTGGATAGGAGCAGATGACCTGTGCGTTTACAGTGCATTTATAGTGGACTTGGATTTAACAAATGTGACATCAAGCATATGTGAGCTGAAAGTTTGTGATATAATAATTTGACTTTGAAATAGGTTATTAAGGATCAGTTTCTGTATTTTCCCTGAAAATTTGGGGGTGTAGGAAGCAAAATATCAAGGATGCAGACTTTATTTTCTACTTAAATAAACGTCTTTAAATCCCCATTTTCCCTCTTTTATCTGCAAAGAGAACTGAACATGTAAGAAAAACCACTACCTTCCAAATACAAGGGAAATAGCACCTTTTTGAGGTTTGTGCCTGCGACAGTAATGAATGGGAACACCATCTATTACTAATTGTGTCTAAACATTTCCTTTTCTGCCCAAAATATACCAAACTTCTGACAGTATATCCCACTACATACAACTATACAGCTGCAATGGTATTCAAACAGATGGTAAACTTGACATTTTTTAAAATCAGGTCCGGAATCTAAGAAATGTTTTAGATAGACTTTAAATGATCACTTCTAATAAATATGTGCTGTAACTTACTTTTTAATATTACTGTGCCATTATAATACCCCATGCTACAGCCACCCACTCCAAAACTCTTTTTTGTTTGTGAGCTAATCGTTTGAGCTTTTCTTCAATCAGCATTCTAGCTACAAAGAAGTGTTGTATGGCAAGAACGCGGATTGAATAACAATACAAAGCGTTAGCTAATAACAAAAAAATGCGTTTTGAAGTGGGCGGTCAGAGCACGAGGTATTAGAATGGCACAGCTAGATTAAAAAGTAAGTTACAGTGCATCCTTATTAGAAATGATCATTTAAAGTCTATCTAAAATATTGCTTAGATTCCAGACCTGATTTTAAAACATGTCAAGTTTACCATCAGTTTAATGCTTACTTGAATAAACGTGTCTCACCAAAAAATAGGAAACACCCTTTCAGGGTGTCAAAGGAAAGATGACCTTAAAAGAAGTTTGTGCTAGGTCTTTATTGAACGCTTCTTATATCTTTAATCCACTCTCATAGCTTGTACAACGCAAACAACTTAGAATAAGGGAAATAGTCATCAACACATATTGGAGTCACATACATCAATTTCATAAACTCTTACAATTCTGTTAAAGTTTCAAACTTTGCTTTTATTCTAATTTCCCAATGCAGAAAATATAACTTTATTTTACTCAACGTAGGTGTTCAAAAAGCGCCTCAGGCAATATATCTATATGTGTATCTATAAAACCCTACACCAATCCTAATTTGACGCCCATGAGACTCAGCATGGGACATCATTGTTATAAACTGTACAGTCATGTCTTCTGATGTTTCAATTCTTCTGAACAGGGTGTCTAAAATTTGCCGGGAACACATCAAAACACTGCTCTCACTGACATGCTGGTGTTTTCTTCTGCCAGGGACAGACAGTGCATGACTGACATCTTGCATTTTGTAGACCGCACAGCTTCAGCCCTAGCTTCTGTAACACTGTTGTGTCTGATCTTCTCAGCTCTTGACTTGTATTTGTTCATTTTTCTGAGTTGGAGACAAGGGGCAGAAACCAGCTGACAGTTCCTTTGAGCATAATGGATTTAGTTTTCGTTTAAAAAATGTTTCTTTTTCTTTTTTTGCAGGGCTCATTAACAATGACAACCATTTTATGCAAAGCTTTGAAAAAGAAATGAAAACAGCATTGTGTAACTACCTACATTTCAGTTTGGAAGGATATTCTTTTTCTGACAAATGGGTAGGTAAACTATGCTGAAATATATAATTACAAGAAAATGAACTCAAATAATTTACTATTGACACAAATTATTTTTTATAGGTTGCTCTAAAACTAGGCTTAATGGACAATGTGAAGTGTTCTATCCAGTTGTGTTCATGAGATCTCTGTATTTTTATTAATATTATACTGTAACATATTCCAGAAAGAAGCATACAATTCATACACAACAAACATCTATAGATGAGTGTTAATCTAGAATTCCAAACATGTGTCTCTTTAGCAGTAATACATCTTTTGTAGGCGTTGTAACTAGCATTGTGAAATGTGTGAATGTGAAAGTAAGGTGGCTGTGCCTGACACACAGATAGGTCAGCATGCTAAGGCACTTTGGCTGAGCTCTGTAGCAACCCAAGGGTTGCAGGTTCGATCCCCGGCGAGGTCCACTCAGCCTTTCATCCTTCCGAGGTTGATAAAATGAGCAGCGCCTTGAGACCCTTATGGGTGATTAGCCGCGCTTTACAAGTACTCAATACATACATACATACATTAATGATTGGATTGTTTCAAATGAAGTTAGCAGAATTGGAAAAAGCAGAATTCTGAACAGAAAGCAAAGTGGTTTTCTCTGATTTGATATGTGCAACCCCGAGGTTCCTAAGGGATTAGGTAAATGTGGTTGTAAGAACCTATCAGATAATTTTAAGTTCTTCCAGGGCAAAGCTACTACGTGGGTGGCTCAGGAGGAGTCAGTGCTTCACAGGACTTGGCAAAGGAAAGCATGGAGAGGGGTACAAGGGAGTCCAATTGTCTCCACTGTATTTTATCTGCCCTCTCCATTTAGAGCAGGATGAGTTTTGCTGTTTACAGAGCTGCATTATGCCCTTATGGAAGCACCCTTTCCTCCTTTACTTATAACTGCTTTTAACACTCCACCCACAGTGTCTGGCAGGTACACTTGCAATGCATGCCCACAGTCTAAAATGCCAGACTCATATATATATATATATATATATATATATACACAAAAAGTGAAGAAAGAATTCGATCCGCAGGTCAGATGAGTAAATTAAAAACAACTTTATTTATTTTTCATTAAAAGTCCCTGGAGGGGTCCTACAGCAAAAGAACATAGAGCACTATGTACTCAAGCTGACATGTTTCGGCTGTGTGCCGTAATCATAGCTTGATTGAGTGCATCAGTGCTAACCATTTAAAAGACAATGTTATTTCTGATTGGTTAAAACATGATTACACATTTTCAATGTTAGAACTAGAGTGCTGAGTTAACCCCTTCCCTACCTGATTTCTATGTGCTGCTGACCAACTACTATCTTTTGTTGAAAAGTTACATTCTTATGTTAAATATAGATATATATATGTAAAATGGAAATAAATGATTGGAAGACCTGGACTTATTGCACTATATGGCTGTCAGTATTAAAATGGGAAAATATTTGGATATTTTGTTTTACATTGTTTTTAACCATTCTGTTTGGTGCACTTTTGTTTTGTGTTTTACTTCTATTCCTCAATTATTACACTAAATGACTGAGTGCCGTACCTATAGTGAGTACATTTCTTCTGTAGCTTTTGTCTAGCTGCTTAAGTGACCTCGAATAAGTTTCACTGGACTGGTGACTATTATACATTATGCTTTCTACTTGATATTACTATATTAGTACATAACAGAGACACTTCTTTTTCTTCTCTAGTGTAGATTCTATTCACTGGTTGGGCACAGAGGAGTATATACATTTCACATTTATCTAAATGCTCTATCTGACAATCAATACTTTTTCCCAATAGTATGTTGTGAGATTTTGAATATTTGAAATTTTAAAATACTTAATACTGGAGTAGAAACAGTATAGGGATATTTTTCTAAGATACTTTTTATTAATATGTTGTTATTGCCAATAGTTTATAAGATCATATTCGGAGTTCAAACCCCTTGGCACTCTTGTTTGGAGCCTAAAGATCCAATACATCTCTCTTTTTCCTAAGATGAGATTCCTATCCCCACCTCTTAAAGGGGTTTTGATTTTTTCAATGGCTTGCCATCTCAGGGTAGTGCTGCTTTTATTATGTGAGTCTTTAAAATGTCTGACCAAGGGGGTAGTTGCCTCTCCCATTTTGATTGTGGACAAATGATTGCGTATTCGGACATTTACCTCAGTTGAGGTGAGTCCTACATATTGCAACTTGCATTCCACACATGATAGAACATATATGACATAAGAGGATGTACAGTTTAGGCAGGAAGTTATTTTAAACACTTCACCTGTGACTTCTGAGCGAAATTCATTCGAGATAATGACTTTGTCACATGGCTTACATCTGGCTCTACCGCATCTGTACATCCCCCTATGCCTTAACCAAGAGCTTTCTTCTGTGCCTGTTACCCTAGGCAATTCAGAGGGTGCCAAATCATTTCCTATGGTTTTGCTTCTCCGATAAGAGCATCTGAGGCCCCTGTCCACACTGTCTACAAGCCTGTCATCGGCTTTCAGTAGATGGAAGTGTTTGTTTATTATACCACAGATATTCTTATATTCTGTGCTATAATCTGTTACAAATGTAACTTTTCCTTCCTGAGTGGATGGATTGGAGGGTCTTACTGATCCCTGTAAGAGTGCTTTCCTATCCAGTCTGTCTACCTGTGACTTTTCTTGCTTGATAGTATATTTCGGGTAGCCCCTTTGCATGAGTCTCTTCTCAAGATCTCTGCTTTGTGCCTGATAAGTGCTCTCATCCGTACAATTCCTTTTTGTTCTAATGAGTTCGCCTTTAGCCACTGCCAGTGGAACTTGCTTAGGGTGGCAACTCTTTGCATGAAGCAAAGTGTTTTTTTGTAATCGGTTTCCGATAAGTGCTTGTTCTGACTTTGCCATTTTCAGCAACTGTTAGGGTAAGATCTAGAAAATGTATCTTACTGGTATTAGTCTCATGAGTAAACCTAAGGCCTATGCTGTTGTTGTTCAGTTTGGCCATGAAGTCGGACATTTCACTGTCAGTACCCCGCTAGACAAACAAAAGATCATCTATGTATCGCCTATAGAAGGCGATACATAGTTTATGATCATTTTCTTCTCCATAGATGTGGGACAGCTCCCACCAACCCATAAAAAGGTGACTTTGATGTTTGTTATATATATATATATATATATATATATTTACAATAATTACAATTTAATGAAAGGAGTTACGTCCCCAATAAATAATAGTCTGATCCAACAGTCTACACATCTCAAAAAAAAGACTCTGCAGGGGTGGAGCCATGCAATATACCAAGTAAAGAGGACAGAAAGAGCCCCATTTATGAAGCTGTGAAAGCAGTTTCGGGGCCCCATTATTTCAGGCTGCTATTGCTACTTAAACTCTCCTCCCCGTAAACCTTGTCTGCCCGGCCATTAATAAATGGGGCTCAAAGAGTCAAGTCAATTCCTTTGTCACTCTCAGCAGCCCCTGCCTGTATGTTAAGCAGCACAACATATTTGTTAAATGAATGTGATCTGAAGTGAAAAATGAGGATCAAACTAAAAGACTTTTGGCTCACTAGCTTCTGGTCTTGTGTCTTTTCAAGTTTACTTAAAAAGCAAATTGGTTTTAGACAGTGCTTCTGGGGGCAGGTGGTTAGCAATATAATAATCAAGTCAATTGCACAGCTTCCTGGATTACTGGGAGTTTGAATGGGTTTGAAACCATTCAGTAATAACATTCAATACCTTGTTGTTATTATAAGTACATTCAAGAGGCTGGCACAAAGGATTCAATTGTAAAAAGTAATAGGGCACTAATAATTTTTACATTAACAGTGAGGTTTTGGGGAGTTAACTCCTTCTCCATTCCACTGAATGCGTTGTTGTTTTTTTACCATAGACAGATAGCTATACTTTTATTTTTCTGCACTTTTCTTTTCTTTTTAGAAATGCATACAAGCACTATATCTTTACTACATATGAAAAAGCACAAAATAGTAGTAGAAAAAAAAGTATCCTCACTCACAGGAACTTTTTTAAAAATGCAGTTTTGCCCATGCATTTAAGTAATGGATGTTGATAATGCTCTTTAAATAATCAGTTGATGGCAAAAAGTAAATCTATGATATATAACTGGATATTTTACTGTTATATAAATGAGAGGGAAGTAACATTTGAAATTAATTAACAAATCTGTTACCAGTGAAAACAAATGCCTCTAGCTAGTCAAAATACGTACTAATGTACTACCCCTAGCTGATCCATTCGGAAATCAGTTGCTAAAGAAGTACAGCGCCACCTATTGGAGAAACCATATGCTGTCTTATTAAATAAATATACTGCTTATTTCAGTGCCAGCTATTGGATAAATATTGTACCAGTTCCAGGATATCAGCATATGAGTACATTTAATATGTCTGTCATAAAGAAAGAAAATTAATCAAAAACAGATTGTAATATCTGTCTAATAACTCTACTGAATGAACTTATTCTTACTATGTTGCAGTAAAACTTTGTATGCACCACTTAATACAGTGCCATCTATTGGATAAATATTAAAATGTCACAACACACACCATCTGTTGGAGATCAATAACCATAGCCACTCTTCTAATTTTCTCCCTTTGGAACACACATATTGTGCCCCTTTTTTTCCAGACTTCCTTGTGAATATGTTTGTGGGTCTATATGTTTTTATAGGTATGTGACATTTATGTAACATCTATTGTATCAATATTAATTTATTTGGGACAAAATTATTTCTTTGTTCCCCAACCCCTGCAAAAATTTCTGGGGACACCCATAGATGAAGGTGCTATTTTCCTCCCGGCAGTGAAGAAGGCCTCCACCAGGAGTCTACCACACCAGAAAGTCCACACCTGGAGAGAGAATTCAGGAAGCAGAGTTTCTCAGCGTCAGGGGAGTTGTTGCAAGGAAGCAATGAGGATTCAAGCACATGGGACTAGGGTGGGAGATACCATCAGCCTAAAGATAGAGTTAGGATACCAAAACTTGACCTTAAACAATATTCTGGTGTGTTCTAGCCTTCACAATGAAAGATCAGATTGTTTCTGTGTTTCAGTAGCTAGTTAGGGAGTCCCTGGTCAAGAAGCTGGTGTGTTCCAGCCTTTGAGTCTGTAACTTTGTAGGCCACAATTGTAGTGAATGGAGAATCACAAACTGTATCTCTTTTGCAAACCTCAGGAGAAGACACTTCACCTTTAAGAGACTGCATGATAATATGCTGCATAACCAGATGTTGTACCATTAAGAGATTGTATGGTTAAAGTTGTTAGACCAAAGGGACAGATTGCAGCCTGATCCCCTTGACAGAGGACAGTAGGACACATTTTCTTCGCTCACTCACATTAACAGGTAGCACTGCCTGCAGCATGCACCACCAATAAAAGTAACAGTAATGCAATGCTATTTTGAAGGAGGGAGGGTACCCTCAGAGTGTGAGACTGTGTTGCTACTGTTACACAATTGCAATAGCATTGATAGTTTGCAAGGACTAAAGCTATACTGTTTAGATCAGGGGTCTTAAACTCAAATCAACTTGGGGCCACTGGTCACGTTTTCTTCTCCCATGGGGGCCGCTTCCAAAATTTCAAAAGAAATTGAACTATATATGTATATGTAATCATTTCACACACACACACACACCCAGACGCCCCACACACACCACAAGACCCAGACCCTCCCAACATACACACACATCCCAGACCCCCCACACACACACACCGCAGGACCCACACCCACCCAGACCCCCCCACATACAAACGCATTCCAGACCCCTACACACATATACACACACACAGACCCTCACACACAGAGCCCCATACACACCCACCCACACACACACAGACCCCCCCACACACACACAGACCCACACACATACCCACACAGACCCCCCCACACACACACAAACCCACACTCTCACACACACAGACCCAGCCACGCACACACAGACCCACACTCACATACACACACACACAGATCCACACTCACACACACAGACACACACACACCCACACTCACACACACAGACACACATACACACAGACCTACACTCACTCACACAGACCCGCACACACACAGACCCACCCCACCCACACACAGAGACCTACCTACACACAGACCCACCCATACACACAGACCCCCACACACCCACAGACCCACCCACACACAGACCCACACACACACACAGACCCAAACACACACACAGACAGACCCACGCACCCACCCAAAGACCCACACACAGACGCACACACAAACAACCACAGAACCCCACATACAGACCCACACACAAGAGACCCCCCTTCAAACACAAACACACACACACAGAACCCCCCCACACACACAGACCCGCACATGCACAAACAGACCCCCCCCACACACAAACACAAACCCACACACACGTTATGGCATGGCAAAGTATTTTAAACAATAAAGCAAGCTATACAGCCCCTCTCTTAGATTTTTTTACATACACAAAAAAATCCCTATAAGGCAGCTGTACTTTGCACATACCTCACTCAAGCCCCCTTGTTTGTCCACCTCTGCTGCTGATCCTGACCCGTCTCTGCTACTGCCTGCTCAGGATCAGTTTGCCCCACAGTCTCACTGAGTGACACCACACTCCCCCAGTGAAGTTCTGGGTCCCCTTGTAACTGCTCACTCTTGAGTCCAGACCAAACAGAAGCTTCTGGCAAAACACTCCTCTACTCACTCATTTTGCTCATCTGCTGCCACACCCACAAACAGCTATGGAGCCAATTTTCGCATGCTGAACACTCAAGGGTTTATCTACGGCATGGGCCTGGAGCTGCAGCTCCTCATGCCCCCAGCATTACATTAATCAGCCCACAGCTCTCAGTTATGGGGTGTCAGTGGCGGGCCGCATAGTAACCGGTTCGTGGTCTGGAAATGGCCCGCAGGCCGGTACTTTGAGACCCCTGTTTTAGATAGATAACGTATGTAATGACCAGCCAGCTGGCATAAAGGGTTTACATATGTAAAAGCATCATACCTCTGCCTGGTGCTGTAGGGTATCTTTGTTTCAGTCTCTCGGGTACACAGTGCAGTATCAAAAAAAATAAAATAAATGGCACAATAATGATATAATCATTTGCATCATGCTTAGGTTTCTAGGGTTTTACCCAGAACTATGATAAAACTCTATTTTATTTAAGTATTTTAAAATATTTGCTGAAACTAGCAAGAAATTAATTCATGCGTACAGGTAGAAAATATAAATATAATAAAATATGTTGTGTGTTTGTACATTTTAATATGTCACATTTGGTGCAAATGACAGTATTTACTTTACTTTAAACGTGCACAACACTGCAACTACATTCCACATGGGGCCAATTTACTATGGTGCGAGCTGACATGATCCGATATAGCGGATCATGTCCGCTGCACATCGATAAATGCCGACAGCATACGCTGTCAGCATTAATGATTGCACCAACAGTTCTTGTGAACTGCTGGTGCAATGCCGCCCCCTGCAGATTCGCAGTCAATCGGCCGCTAGCAGGGGGTGTCAATCAACCCGATCGTATTCGTTCGGGCTGATTTCTGTCTGCCGCCTCAGAGCAGGTGGACAAGTTATGGAGCAGCGGTCTTTAGACTCACCGGAAACACGGGGCATCAAGCTCCGTACAGACCTTGATAAATATGCCCCAGTGTGTCTATTAGGTTATTTAGGACAATACGTTTCCTTTCAACCCAAACCTCTATCCTAAACACTATTAATAAAATACACTTCAAATAAATTATTCATATATTACTGAATCAATATTTTTCAAAAGGGGTTGTCTGCTGTTTTAATTTAAACCAAATAAATCATTTTTATATTGTGTTTATGACAATCATAGATAATAGCTTGTGCCCATATCTCCTTCACTTTCCTTTTTTATTTTGCTCTCCCATTTATCTATACAGAGTTTAAAAGCTCTAAGTAAAATATTAATGACTGTTGAGTGTTGTGGTTGTTATACATCTAAGATTAAGAAAATAGTGGTGATATGTATGTAAATCAATTCTCTGTTTGTCTAAGTCACTGGTTTTCAAAGCTGTCCTCAGTAAGTGTATGCTAGTGTGTATGTAAGTGATAGATACAGGTATCACCCAATTGGGGTTGCCACCCAGCCAGTATTTTATTGACATAACCAGTATTTTTAAGGTTCAGGTGAAAGCTGAAAATAAAAATTAAATATAGAAATATAGATTGGCGACAAGTTGGCGGCAGCAGAAACTCTGAGCTCAGGGACCTACAAAACGTAATGCTAGGTAACACGTTGCCAACGGCTCCCCCACAGCTGAAACTTGCTGGGCAAACTTGCAAACATTGTGCCGGCTATATCATATTGTGCAGGGCTACCTACATCAGTCCTAGCCCCTGGAAGATGCTGAGACACGGTGTGGAAAGTATACTGCCGCCATTTTGGATCTGAATTAGGAGGCTAGAAGCAATAGTCTGAGAGAACGGCTGCATTGGCTGCACAGAGGTAGGATCGCATCTCATACAGCAGCCACAATCACCTAAACACCATTTAGGGACTGGCTTAGTGTGGATTACAGACTGCACAGTAGACACGGGACTTGAGTAGCCTTGGCAGTAAGACACGTGGCAAGCTTTCATCCTCTCTGCGCAACAACAAGCCTGGCAGTAAAACTTGGTTAAGGCTGTGGATTACAGCACGGAAGATTGCAGCGGCAGTGCTGAAAAGTAACTTTAACCACAAACTATCACTACTTAAGGTTAGGTAAACACCCTGATATACAGGAATTATCCATCTCTTAGCAAATTATCATATGGCTCTTTGATAGGGGACACCTGTAGTCCTATGTCCCATAAGCCATTTAGCCTTGCCCCACAATCTAGTCTCTTCACAGCCTTGTTAAGGGTAGAGGAGAAAAGAGACACGAACATCAGCTAACTAATATTGTCAACTAAACAGTACAGCAAAGACAGACTAAGATTGACAAACACACTAGACTTAGCCCTACGTTACAAATTCAAACAAGCAGACTACTGGCCTGAGGGATTTCATGAAAGTGGATAAATATTTTCAAAAACCTTTGTCCGTTGTTAAAGATACCATGAACCATAAAGGGAAATCATCAGACAGAAAATAAAAGCATACTGTTGAACTTCACACTGAACAACAGGCCATGGGACCCCATTCAGCACAGGCTGCTGACCAAGCTTTCTTATTACAGGAACTTAAATCCTTTTTCCTCCCGAAGATGGAATCCTTACAATCTGGAGTAGATACCCTAACATCTGAGGTACTGCAGTTCTCGTCAAAATTGAGCTCTGCTGAAACACCCATTTCTGATGTTGAGGATATACAGACCAACCAGGAGGTCTCTCTTAAACAGCTTGTCAAACAAAAACCAATTGCTTCAGGATCGGGTCGAAGACCTGCAAAACAGAAGTAGATGCAATAATCTGCGAATAGTAGGTGTATCGAAATCTGTCAAGGGTAAGGATCTTCTAGAGTTCACAGCACTAACGTTTCCCAAAATCCCCCTGATATCTTGCCCAAAGATGTGGAAAGGGCCCACCAGGTTGACCCGGAGAGGTCGCTTGAACATCTCAAGTTGAGACCCAGACAGGTTATATTCAAATGTTTAAATTTTCAAGAGAAATTAAAGATACTTCGTGCTTACAGAGCCCGCAAGGAAATCATCTATGAAGGCTCACGACTTTTGCTCTTTCAGGATTTCTCAATGGAAGTCACCAAACGCCTAGATTATGATTTTTTTCGGTAAAGACCTGCGGTGCTAATGCTCCTTTTTTTCCCAGTGCACCCTTAAGCCAATGCTGGTATTGGCTGCGTTAGCCTCAGAAAAGGGAGCGTTGAGCCAAATTTAGCTTCCCTTCAACTCTCAATACCAGCGTTGCCTACGGTAGCGGTAAGCTGGAAAAACGTGCTCATGCACGATTTCCCCATAGGATACAATGGGGCTGAGCTGGCTGAAAAAAACCTAACACCTGCAAAAAAGCAGCGTTCAGCTCCTAACGCAGCCCCATTGTTTCCTATGGGGAAACACTCTCTAAGTCTACACCTAACACCCTAAAATGAACCCCGAGTCTAAACACCCCTAACCTTACACTTATTAACCCCTAATCTGCCACCCCCGCTATCGCTGACACCTACATTATATTATTAACCCCTAATCTGCCGCTGCGGACACCGCCGCAACCTACATTATAGCTATGAACCCCTAATCTGCTGTCCCTAACATCGCCGCCACCTATATTATATTTATTAACCCCTAATCTGCCCCCCCAATGTCGCTGCCACCTACCTACACTTATTAACCCCTAATCTGCTGACCGGACATCGCCCCCACTACGATAAATGTATTAACCCCTAAACCGCCGCACTCCCGCCTCGCAAACAATATAATAAATTTTATTAACCCCTAATCTTCCCTCCCTAACATCGCCGCCACCTATCTCTTTCACCGGTAAATAAAAATACAATACCCCCCCCAACATTACAACCCACCACCCACATACCCCTACTCTAAAAGCCACCCAAACCCCCCTTAAAAAAACATAACACTAACCCCCTGAAGATCTCCCTACCTTGAGTCGTCTTCACTCAGCCGAGCCGAATTCTTCATCCAAGTGGGGCAGAAGAGGTCTTCCATCTGATTGAAGTGTTCATCCAAGCGGAATCTTCTATCTTCATCCATCCGGAGCGGAGCAGCAGCATCCTGAAGACTTCCGACGCGGAACATCCATCCTGGCCGACGACTTCCCGACGAATGACGTTCCTTTAAATGATGTCATCCAAGATGGCGTCCCTCGAATTCCGATTGGCTGATAGGATTCTATCAGCCAATCGGAATTAAGGTAGGAAAAATCTGATTGGCTGATCCAATCAGCCAATCGGATTGACCTCGCATTCTATTGGCTGATCGGAACAGCCAATAGAATGCAAGGTCAATCCGATTGGCTGATTGGATCAGCCAATCGGATTGAACTTCAATCTGATTGGCTGATTGAATCAGCCAATCAGATTTTTCCTACCTTAATTCCGATTGGCTGATAGAATCCTATCAGCCAATCGGAATTCGAGGGACGCCATCTTGGATGACATCATTTAAAGGAACCGTCATTCGTCGGGAAGTCGTCGGCCAGGATGGATGTTCCGCGTCGGAGGTCTTCAGGATGCTGCCGCTCCGGATGGACGAAGATAGAAAATTCCGCTTGGGTGAACACTCGGATGGAAGACCTCTTCTGCCCCGCTTGGATGAAGACTTCAACCGGATGAAGGACCTCTTCTGCCCCGCTTGGATGAAGAATTCGGCTCGGCTGAGTGAAGACTACTCAAGGTAGAGAGACCTTCAGGGGGTTAGTGTTAGATTTTTTAAAGGGGGGTTTGGGTGGGTTTTAGAGTAGGGGTATGTGGGTGGTGCGTTGTAATGTTGGGGGGGTATTGTATTTTTATTTACAGGTAATAGAGCTGATTACTTTGGGGCAATGCCCCGCAAAAAACCCTTTTAAGGGCTGGTAAAAGAGCTGATTACTTTGTAATTTAGGATAGGGTAGGGCATTTTATTATTTTGGGGGGCTTTTTTATTTTATTAGGGGGCTTAGATTAGGTGTAATTAGTTTAAACTTTTTGTAATTTTTTTTTATTTTCTGTAATTTAGTGTTTGTTTTTTTTGTATTATAGTTTAGTTTATTTAATTGTATTTTAGTTTAGATAATTTGTAGTTAATTAATTAAATTTATTTATTGATAGTATAGTGTTAGGTGTATTTGTAACTTAGGTTAGGAATTATTTTAACTAGGTAGCTATTAAATAGTTATTAACTATTTAATAGCTATTGTACCTAGTTAAAATAAATACAAAGTTGCCTGTAAAATAAATATAAATCCTAAAATAGCTACAATGTAACTATACAATGTATTAGTTATATTGTAGCTATATTAGGGTTTATTTTATAGGTAAGTATTTAGTTTTAAATAGGAATAATTTATTTAATTATAGTAAATTTATTTCGTTTTATTTAAATTATATTTAAGTTAGGGGGGTGTTAGGGTTAGACTTAGGTTTGGGGGTTAATAACTTTATTATAGTAGCGGCGACGTTGGGGGCGGGAGTTTAGGGGTTAATAATTGTAGGTAGGTGGCAGCGATGTTAGGGAGGACAGATTAGGGGTTAATAAAATTTATTATATTGTTTGCTAGGCGGGAGTGCGGCGGTTTAGGGGTTGATACATTTATTATAGTGTCGCCGTGATGTCCGGTCGGCAGATTAGGGGTTAATAAGTGTAGGTAGGTGGTGGAGAGGTTGGGGGCGGCAGATTAGGGGTTAATACATATAATATAGGTATCGTCGATGTTAGGGGCAGCAGATTAGGGGTTCATAGGTATAATGTAGGTGGTGGCGATGTCCGGTCGGAAGATTAGGGGTTAAAAAATTTTATTATAGGGTTTGCGATGTGGGGGGCCTCGGTTTAGGGGTTCATAGGTAGTTTATGGGTGTTAGTGTACTTTATAGCAAAGTAGTTAAGAGCTTTATGTTCCGGCGTTAGCCCATAAAACTCTTAACTACTGACTTTTTTTTGCGGTTGGAGTCTTGGAGGTAGAGGCTCTATCGCTCACTTCTTCCAAGACTCGTAATACCAGTGTTAGGCAAATCCCATAGAAAAGATAGGATAAGCAATTGACACAAGGGGATTTGCTGTAGCCTCGAGTCGCGGAAAGAAAGTGAGCGGTATACCCTTTCCTGCCTGACTCATAATGCCAGCGTTAGATAAAAAGCAGCGTTAGGACCCCTTAACGCTGCTTTTTAACCCTAATGCAGAACTCGTAATCTAGGCAAAAGAAAGGACTATGCTCCCCTTCGCTCACAGCTTCATGAGCAGGGTCGTCAGGTGGCATTACTCTACCCAGCAAAGCTGCATCTAAACACGGTTCATGGAGTCAAGTTGTTCCACTCTCCACAGGCACTGCAAAGTTATCTTGCAATGGAAAATTAACAACTTCCGCCATGACAGAAAATCTAAGTTGCAAGAGTGACTAATTTTACTCAAAAAAACAAAATAAGGATGGAGACCTCTTTCCTCTGTGAACTTAACTTATCTCCCACCTTTTGGTTTCACCAGAAGTGAGGGGGAGAACCCTTTGGGGGTGCTCAACTCTGGAAAGGGGTACTGTTGCCATTTGATCCCGTTTTGCTTGGACTCTCTACAAAAGACAGTTTCAGAAGTTAAGATGAGTATAATGTTTACTGTTGTACAAATTGTTTTCTTAACTCTTTTGTTTGCAGGTATCTTTCACAATGCCACCTTAGTATTCTTGGAAAAACAGAAGCTCGAGTCCCTTTGCTCCCTGCGGATAGGCTTTTGCCAGATCCGGGAGAGCAAATCACTTGCCTCAATAGGTGTTGATCAGTTCAACATAAAAATAATCATATCTGCTTTTTTTTCCCAATTCATTGAGTTTAATACTAATTTGGTTAGGGGTTTTGTTATTGTTTGTATGTATAAATTTGTCTAGTTTGTATAGCCCGGGCAGGTTCATGCTTGCCCACCTTGATCGAGATTTGCAGATTATTGTTTTTAAATAAGTCACTGAAATTGGACGAAATGCTAGAAAAACCTGTTTGTTTTTTTCATTGCTGAGTATTTTAACCCCTTAACGACTGAGGACGTGCAGGGTACGTCCTCAGAAAAAAGGCAGTTAATGCATGAGAACGTACCCTGCACGTCCTCAGTGTGGAAAGCAGCTGGAAGCGATCCTGCTCGCTTCCAGCTGCTTTCCGGTTATTGCAGTGATGCCTCGATATGGAGGCATCCTGCAATAACCTTTTTAAGCCATCTGGTGCAGAGAGAGCCACTCTGTGGCCCTCTCTGCACCAGAGATCTGTGGCTTAATGCGTTGGTGGGTGGGAGACGGACCGGGAGGCGGGTGGCGGCCATCGATGGCCCTGGTGATGTGAAGAGGGGCGGGATCGTGGGCAGGGGGTGGCTGGGGGCGCGCACGGGCGCGCGCGCGTGCACGGGAGGGTGGGGGCGGGCGTGTGCACGGGGAGGGAGCGGGTGGGAACCGCTACACTACAGAAAATGCTCAAATAAAAAAATGTTAAAAAAAATGTAAAAAATGCAACAAAAAAAAACGATCAGCAAGGTGGTGGGGGTTTGTCTGTGTGTGGGGGGGGAAGCTACACTACAGAAAAAAACTAACAAACAAAAAAAAGCACTTTTTATTGCAAACTGGGTACTGGCAGACAGCTGCCAGTACCCAAGATGGCCCCAGATAAGGCAGAGGGGAGGGTTAGAGAGCGGTTTTGGGGGGGATCAGGGAGGTTGGGGGCTAAGGGGGGGATCCTACACAGTAGCATATGTAAATATGCTAAAAAAAAATTATTTTTTTTAAACCCTTTTATTTTAGTACTGGCAGACTTTCTAGCCAGTACTTAAGATGGCGGGGACAATTGTGGGGTGGGGGAGGGAAGGGAGCTGTTTGGGAGGGATCAGGGGGTGGGATGTGTCAGATGGGAGGCTGATCTCTACACTAAAGCTAAAATTAACCCTGCAAGCTCCCTACAAACTCCCTAATTAACCCCTTCACTGCTAGCCATAATACACGTGTGAGGCGCAGCAGGATTTAGCAGCCTTCTAATTACCAGAAAGCAACGCCAAAGTCATATATGTCTGCTATTTCTGAACAAAGGGGATCCCAGACAAGCATTTACAACCATTTGTGCCATAATTGCACAAGCTGTTTGTAAATGATTTCAGTGAGAAACCTAAAATTGTGAAATATTTTACGTTTTTTTTAATTTGATCGCATTTGGCGGTGAAATGGTGGCATGAAATATACCAAAATGTGCCTAGATCAATACTTGGGGTTGTCTACTACACTACACTAAAGCTAAAATTAACCCTACAAGCTCCCTAAAAGCTCCCTAATTAACCCCTTAACTGCTGGGCATAATACACTTGTGGTGCGCAGTGGCATTTAGCGGCCTTCTAATTACCAAAAAGCAACGCCAAAGCCATATATGTCTGCTATTTCTGAACAAAGGGGATCCCAGAGAAGAATTTACAACCATTTATGCCATAATTGCACAAGTTGTTTGTAAATAATTTCAGTGAGAAATCGAAAGTTTGTGAAAAAATTTGTGAAAAAGTGAACAATTTTTTGTATTTGATCGCATTTGGCGGTGAAATGGTGGTATGAAATATACCAAAATTGGCCTAGATCAATACTTTGGGATGTCTACTAAAAAAAATATATACATGTCAAGGGATATTCAGGGATTCCTGAAAGATATTAGTGTTCTAATGTAACTAGCGCTAATTTTGGAAAAAAATGGTTTGGAAATAGCAAAGTGCTACTTGTATTTATGGCCCTATAACTTGCAAAAAAAGCAAAGAACATGTAAACATTGGGTATTTCTAAACTCAGGACAAAATTTAGAAACTATTAAGCATGGGTGTTTTTTGGTGGTTTTAGATATGTAACAGATTTTGGGGGTCAAAGTTAGAAAAAGTGTGTTTTTTCCATTTTTCCTCATATTTTATCATTTTTTTTATAGTAAATTATAAGATATGATGAAAATAATGGTATCTTTAGAAAGTCCATTTAATGGCGAGAAAAACGGTATATAATATGTGTGGGTACAGTAAATGAGTACGAAGAAAATTACAGCTAAACACAAACACCGCAAAAATGTAAAAATAGCCTTGGTCCCAAACGGACAGAAAATGGAAAAGTGCTGTGGTCATTAAGGGGTTAAATTCACATACTTATTGGTTCTAGCCCCTCTTTTTTGGTACCTAAATATAATTTACCTGACCCTTGGCGGGCTTTGTGTTTTGGTTGATAACCATTTATGTATGTTTTGTGTTACCCCCTTCCCTCTCCCCCCCCCATCTTTTTTTCCCTGCTCTGCCTCTGTCACATAAATCACCCCTCTGACCAATGATGTCTAAGATTGTTACATGGAATGTGGGAGGTATCAACTCTCCCATAAAACGCAAAGCCATACTCATCCTTTTGAGGCAACTGGGGACTGACGTGGCGATCTTAAAAGAAACGCATCTGACTGACGTAGAACATCTCAAACTTAGGTCAGACTGGGTGGGCCACGTGGAATTTCTCTCACATGCTAGTGCTATTGTTTTCGGTAAATGTTTGACCACTCACATTAAACGCATACATGCTGACAGGGAGGGGAGATTTATTTTTTTACACGCGCATATTAACTCCATGGATTATACACTCTGTAACATATATGCCCCCAATCATAAGTCAGTAGATTTTTGGAACACCCATACGAAAACCTTGATGCCCCACATGAGCTCAAACCTAATACTGGGATGTGACTTTAATCTCACTCCCTTACATATTATGAATAGGAATGTGGCTACAGACCCCAGTATTGAAGGACCCTAAGATTCAATATAGAGCCAGGTATTAAACCAAATTTTTTTGACATGCTTGAGTCAACTCTTGGCACATATGACATCTGGAGACTATTGCTTCCAGAAGGCAGGGACTTCTCCTGTCTTTCCAAGGCCAGGTCTACCTTATCTAGAATTGACCTTTTTCTACTCTCCAACTCCCTGACCGGCAGGGTCCGGCAATGTAACATACGAGATATAGTAATTTCAGACCACGCCCCAGTCGAGTTGGTTTTGGGAGTCAGAGGACCGTGCCCCAGCAGAAATATCTTGAGATTCCCTACATATTTAGCTTCCTTGGAATCTTTTGAAAATTCCTAACACAATGTTGGACAGATTACTATTTTGACAATATAACTCACCTAGATAATCTCCAGCTTTTCTGGCAAACAGGCAAGGCAGTAATATCAGGCTCCATAATCTCCTATACTTCTAACATTAAACATAAGATTCAGCAATGGTATAATTCAGCAGCGGTCTAAGCAAGAAATTGGGACAATCCTATCTAGCATTTCGCCAATCCAAATCGAGAGATATATATGACACATACATTGCTGCAATATCAGAATTTGATGCATTTATGACACAGCAGGCTGCATCTGGTCTGTTGCATTCGGCAAGCAAGTATTATAGATTTGGTGGCAGATCTACAAAACTGCTAGCGACTTTAACAAAACCTAAGACAGCAAAATCTAGTGTGGTTGTACTGAGGTTTCAGGGCAGGACTTGTAGGACACCTGACAAAAATGTACAATGTTTTGCAGACTATTACTAGCAGCTTTATGCTAGAAAATACTCAGTCAATTAATCTTCCTCAGTTAACGCAAGAGCAGATAGAACATTTGAATGCCAAGATTACCACTGATGAGATCAGTTACACTTTAAAATCAATATCTGTAGGTAAAGTGGCGGCCCAGATGGGCTGCCAACTAAATTCTATCGGATTCTCCAGCCACAAATCATTACAACATTGGCTAGATTATACAACACATACTTTTAAGACGATGTGTCCCCTTCACAAAATGTTGTCGCTACACACATTACTCTGATACCCATATCAGGGAAGGATTCTTCCCTACCAGACTCATACTGCCCGATCTCACTGTTAAACACCGACTACATTTTGGGAGAGACCTCCAGAGTTTTACGCACAAGAATTAGGGAACACCTCAATCTTATAAAAAAAGGTGACCAAGAAACTAGGCTGTATGAACACTTCAGGACAGTACACCATAACAACACCAACGACCTTAAGTATTGGGGTATTTGCAAGATCGCAAAACCATGGAGAGGAGGGAATTTTGATCAATTACTCCTTAGAAAAGAAGCAGAATTTATTTTTGAATTAAAAACATTATTCCCACAAGGACTAAATTCGGAGCTAGATTTAAATCCATTTATTCTAGACTGTTAATCTTATAACTCCCCACCAATCCAACATTGTATACACATGTACATTAGCCAAACGATAGCCTTAATGGAACTGTATTTCGAACATTAAAACATAAAACCTTTCCATATATACCCTACTATAGATTTAATGATTCTTTTTATGATTCTTTATATTGATTATCTTATTTTTATAGTCACAGTTCATATATGACATTTTAGTAAATATAATTGGGATTCACAATTATTATATAAAATACACAGTCATATAATATTTAAAAACTTCTGAACCAAATAGGTCATACATATTTTTGAGATTAAAGACATTTATGGGACCTTTTATTTCATAAGACCAACTATTAAGTACTGACATCTAGGGTTAATAACGGTTTAACAACAATAAAGTTGTATAATTTTTAACTCACATATGCTAATACTGATAGAAACAGAAAAAGTTCTAATAAATATAGATGTAAGCTTTAATTACATTAGTCCCAATTTTAGATGATCTATATAATATATGCATAAACGACGAGTCTGCATTATGCATATATTTGTAATATAAAACTTTGTATATTATTTTTAGGATTTTATTACCAATTGTACATATAAACACCACTATGTTTACAATATATTAACTCCATATATATGTTTTATAGAATATATCTAGAAAGAGTGTACACGTATTAATTGAGTAAGAAGAATTAATTTTTTAATAAACAGATTTTATATTTTCACACTATAAGAAATTGTATATATACAAGAGTATTTCTAGACAAACTGCATTAAATGATAGAAGGAAATAGCTCTATATAATACAAAACAAGAACCTAGATAATCCACCTTAAGCAAATCCACCTTTAAGCAAATCCACCTTAAGTAAGGAATGCCCTTAAGGAATCAACAATTTAACAATTAAACCATGACCAATCACAGATGAACTATACATTTATAAAGGATCTCAGAACCAGCTTAAACCATCTTGATAAAGCCATGTTATATGGTGAAACGCGTTGATGGACCTAGATGAATAATCACAAAGTGACAATACATTACTATCTACAAGGATTGCAAAGGATTCGTTGGGACTACTTGATCCACTTCTAATACTTTGCGCAGAGTTTCTCATCCAGACCGGACCTACATTTGACACGCATCCAGCGTTCCTGACGTCACCAGCTGTAGTGAGCCGCGCCGGACACCTGTGCCGTACCTTGACGGAGGATTCAGCTCGAGAAAAGAGCAGGTAGGCACTATAGAGGTGTAGCGGCCCTGCAGCGTGGTTGTCAGAGGTTATTCCTAAAAGAAGGTATCATCTTATTATCACAGAAACTGCTAATAACGGAACTACCAATATCTCCATACGGGGTTTTAACACCTGTTTACTCCTATAACGGAGCCATAACATTACTTCATTCCTAGGTAGAAAGTTTTATATCTACCTCTTTCCAAACGGAACTTTCACTGTTACTTAATCTCATATGAGCCAAGATTCCATAGGTGGATTTACTTTTTTATATAGGGCAACGATCCCAATATCCTTTTAGACCTAGTTGCACCAATATTCAGCTATTTTTAGCTTATTTTACATATTTTTAGCATAGTGTTTTTAACTATATATGACCGGTCATATTATCATATTATCAGTAGACAATATTTCCATGTTATTTCAAATAAGATAAATAAATTTTATTTTGATATACATATTGCTTTGATATTTGATTTATTTCAGTTGCTTTGATATTTGATTTATAACAGTTGCTCAGGTATACTCTGTAACACCTACACTATATTTTTATGCCACACAAAGTGATATCATAATATATATCTTCATAATATATATCTTTAAATATACTATTATATATTTATAGAATATTTATCATCCCCATAGCTGTTTAGCGCATACACACACCTCTCTTTTTCTTTTTTAAACACTGACTACAAACTCTTCATGAAAATCTTGGCCAATAGACTGAAAACCATACTTCCATCTTTACTTCCTCCAGATCAGACAGGTTTTGTATTTAAACGTTCTTCGGTGGTAAACTTACGCAGAGTTTTGCATGTGATCAATTATTATTGGATGAAGGGGACCAGGGGTGGGATGGGTGATGTGCTGGAGGCTTTCCTGCTATCTCTTGATGCAGAGAAGGCCTTCGATAGAGTGGAGTGGACGCATCTGACCAACACTATGCAAAAATTTAACTTCAAGGGCCCCTTTTTGGACATTATTCACAAAATGTATAATTCCCCGACCGCTCGAATCTTGACTAATGGTCTGGTTTCCCCTGACTTCACCCTACAAAGAGTACAGGCATGTCTTTTAGCCCCCCTGTTATTCGATCTGGCACTGGAACCATTGGTAACAAAATTGAGACAGATTTTCCCTGGAATCACGATCCTGGAAGTTCCAATACACTTAGCTCTCTATGCAGATGATATGCTTCTGTTTGTAGACTCCCCATCAGTACACATACCCCATATTTTGTGAACTATAATAAAATAAATGCTGCTAAATCGGAAATATTGTGGCTACACAAACACCTAAACTCCATACATAAGTATCCGTTCACGGTAATGTCAAAATCACTCACATATTTAGGTATTCAGCTGCATAATAACCCACAAAAGATTTACAACCTAAACATAACGGACAAATGTAAAAATTTGGTCACACAACTGCAAAACTGGAATGATCTTAATCTGGGCATATCTGGTCGGATTAACCTAGTAAAAATGGCAACTTTGCCTAAGATAGTATACCCCTTATTAATGCTCCCCTTTCTCATGACCAAAAGAGATTTAGCGTACCTATCTAAAGCTATAGCCACCTTCGTCTGGAGGGGAAAAAAGTCTTGCATAGCAGCAGACAAACTTAACCAACCATACCTTAGTGGAGGTCTTGGCCTCCCAAATTTAAAGCTTTACAACTGGGCGACATTGGTGAGACTGGTAACGGACTGGCAACTCGACACCTCTCATTTTTATGAGTCAAGACTAGAGGAAGTAATGTGTGCTCCTTTGGCCGTAGCATATTTACCCTACAAAACCATGAAAGACACACCACAACACATAAGTAACAACCCTCTATACAGAGATCCCTTACGAGCATGAAGTTTAATCAATACATACATGGGAATTACACTCCCCGCACCTAAATTTATACCTCTGGTTGGTAACCAGGACTTTCCAGCAGGTAGTGACTGTGTATCGTTTCGTATTTGGAACTCTATAGGGTTTAGGACAGTAGGTGACATGTTGGATCCCTTGATGCTTTCAGTTAGATCCTTTCATGAACTGAGAACTAGATTTCAAATTCCACATAAACACTTTTACGCATATCTACAGCGAGACATTTTATTTCTGAGCTTCAGAAGAGCAATCCAGAGTTCTAGAATGTCTCACCCTTTGCTGTCACCTACACTTTATTCAACATAGGAATCTTTACCATTTCTGATTGTTATAAGCGTCTACTAAAATGCAAAGAGGAGATGTTACAAGCAAACATTTTGGATACATTAAGAGCAGACATTCCAACCCAAATTAACATACAAGATGTGAGGGGAAGTCTGGAACTGGCTAGAGCAGCAACTTTAGCAATCCCATTAAGGGAGGAACAAATTAGATTATTGCATAGGGATTATGTTACCCCTAGCAGATTATCTAAATGGAACGCAATCCATCCTAACAGATGTGTCAAATATAACATTGATTCTCCATCTTTCTAGCATTACTTCTTCTCCTGTCCGATAATTAAACGTTTTTGAGGGCACTTCCAATACTTGATACAATCAATCTTTCACATAACCCTCACCATAGACATAGGCAAAGTATATCTTTCCAATGGGATGACTAGTACAGGAGTCTGCATAAAATGCTGACATTGTACGTGTTGTTGACGAGGCGTTGTATCCTAACTAGATGGATTCATAGAAGTCTCCCGACTATCGCCCAGTTTAAGCATAGCTTACTAAAACAACTTTTCACTGAACAGTATGATGTTAAACTGGATACAGGGCATAGACTCATTCCTTTTCTAAAAAAATGGCGACCGCTGAATGTTACTTTTGCTCCTTCAATACAACAAATTCTCAGACCATTTAAACAGCATGAGGTTATGTCAACAGCTTTATTGAGGGGAGAATGGCAGGCTTTGAGTACCCCTTTGGGAAATCCGGACGGAGACAGGATATATGAAGAGATGCTTTTCTGATTCCTGCTAACACTGAACTGATTATATAAATAGGAAGACGAGAGGTAGAGCAAACCCCCCCCCCTTTTATTTGTGTTTAATGTGTTAAATTTAGTATGTTAAGTTTATTAAGTTAAATAAAGTTGGAAAAAAATCATAATTTTGAGAGTCAGGGTGGTCATAAGTATCCTTGTCATTATGTACAGAAGTCTTTTGAACCTCATCTCCGGATGCGAAAATGGAATTCGCTGCAGACATGGCACTGGACTTTTTTACTGACCCATGTTTATGGACTGATATATACCAGAGTTAGCAGATTAACCTGTCATCCTTTGCTCATGATTTACTGGTCTGCGCATCATACTAATGTGATTCTGTGGACTGTGTCTGTTATTTGATCACTGTGTCTCTTTTCAATAAAAAGAAATAAAAAAAAATATAGAGTGAAATATAGATGCTATAATGGTCAAACTTCTTGTAAGTGCAATGTAGACCACATCTGCTGCTTGACAAATAGAGCTCATATTGTAGAAACTCATTGGTTGATGTGCAAAACTACCACAGATCTAGTGGGACATTAAACCTAAAACTTTTCTTTTATGATTCAGATAGAGCATACAATTTTTAACCACTTTCCAATTTACTTCTATTATCAAATTTGCTGCATTCTCTTGGAATCATTTGTTGAAGGAGCAGCAATGCACTACTGGGAGCAAGGTCAACACTAGAGGTGAGTCAATGACAAAAGGCAAACATGTACTAGCTCACAGTAGCGCTTTGCTGCTCCTCTGCCTACCTAGGTATGTTTTTCAACAGAGGATACCAATTAAGAAAAGCAAATTAAATAATATAAGTAAATATATAAGTAAATAAGATAATATAAGAACATGTTCTGCTGATTTTGACAGCAGAAAAGAACCATAGACCCAACAAGTCTGACAAAAATGTCCTAAAAGCGTAAACTTTAACTAGTTGGTAGGATAGCTTTATGCTGATCCCAGGCATTCTTGAAGTCCCCCACAGTCATTACCACCTCTAATGGAAAAAGTCCTTTCTGTGAAAAAGTGTGTCAGCAAATTACTCCTGAACCTACTATGCAAACATGGACCTCATAGGAGACTAGATTACAAGTGACACTATCAATGGAGCTTGTGGGCCCATGTTTCTGGCAAGTCTTTAGACACGCCAGAAACAGCAGTTATGAAGCAGCAGTCTAAAGACCGCTGCTCCATAACCCTGTCCGTCTGCTCTGAGCAGGCGGACAGGAATCGCCGGAATTCAACCCGATCAAGTACAATCGGGTTGATTGACACCCCCCTGCTGGCGGCCGATTGGCCACGAGTCTGGTGAGTTGCTGGTGCAATGCTGAATACGGACAGACATTTGATAAATAGGCCTCATTGTGTCTGACGGCATGAGAAGTAGGCTCCCATTGGAGCTTATGGAAGCACGCTCTATTCAGTGCATAGCTTCCTAGCAATACGAGCGCTAGGTCGTGTTTGCATTGCGCCACACTTCGAATACCAACACACAATTGTGTGCTCTGTTATTACTAATGGAGCAAAAAAATTATTGTCCTTGCGTAAGTGCAATTTTGCGTTCCACTCGTAATCTGGCCCAGAATGTTGAGGTATTTGGGCACATCACCAGAAAATGCATGTAAGTAAATGCTACTGCACAACACAACTGTTATAAGGCAGCGCACGACTAAATGAAAAAAAAAACATTATACATTTATATTAGTATATACAGTGTTCTTCTCAGCTCACCATTCTTTAAAGCAAACATATGAAAAAGTAAAGTATTAGCTAGGTCTAATTTCCATTTAGTGAGAACATTTGCAAACCTTTGCTGTATTTTGAATGTGCATTATTATTTTAATGGAAGAATATGGGCTAATGGAGATACATTTTTGTCACCTTTCTATTATGTACTTCTAAAAGGCTACTATGTAATTCCAGCTTTTTACATTAACATAAATAGATATAAAATAAATGTAAGAGGGGACAGCGCCAGACTTCATCCATATTCTAATCAGAATATGTGTGTAACGCATATCGGCTTAGGTGTTTATTTTTTAGCTTTTTTTTTTAAGCCTGCCAATCCATTAAAAGGGCCATACTTACACCTAGATGACGAGTTTTGCGTTATGGTTTTATTTAGTGGCGACGATGTCGGGGAGCGGCAGAATAGGGGTTAATAGCTTTATTGTAGTTTCGGCAATATTGGGGTGCGGGGGAATGGGGTTAATAACTTTATTATAGTGGTGGCGATGTCGGGGAGCGGCGGAATAGGGGTTAATAACTTTTATTAGTGGCGGCGATGTCGGGAGTGGCAGATTAGGGGTTAATAACTTTATTTCGGTGTCGGCGATGTCGGGGGTGGCCGATTGGGGTTAATAACTTTATTATTGTGGCGGCGATGTCGGGGCAGCAGATTAGGGGTGTTTAGACGTGGGATTTATGTTAGGGTGTTAGGTTTAAACGTAACTTTTTTTCCATAGACATCAATGGGGTTGCGTTCAGGGGGTCCATCCGATAAAAATCGTCGCCCGCAAAAGTCGGCGACGCCAATATTTGCGCGGGTTTGGTATCACATATACGGCGTAACCTAGAAGTTACGCGCGTATATTTCTGCCGTCGCCCGTAGTTTTTTGGGCTATAGGCAGGTATACCAAACCCGCGCAGTTTGGTATCCAATATGCAGCGTAAGGACTTACGTGGCGAAAATGGAGAAAACTTACTCCATTTTCACCTCGCCACAAAAAGCAGCCGTAAGAAGCCTTACGCTGAATATTGGAGCCCCGTAACTCCCTAAACTGGCTGCTAAAATAACCCTAACACCTAACGCATGCGCAATGTCTATCTCCCTGTCAACCGCGATCTGCTAAAATAAACCTAACACCTAACGCATGCGCAATGTCTATCTCCCTGTCAACCGCGATCTGCTAAAATAAACCTAACACCTAACGCATGCGCAATGTCTATCTACCTGTCAACCGCGATCCCCCCCCCCCCGAAATCCCTAATAAAGTTATTAACCCCTAAACCGCCGCTACCGGACCCCGCCGCCATCTACATAAACTAACCCCCTACTGTGAGCCCCTAAAACCGCCGCCATCTACCTTATCTATCCCCTAATTAGAACCCCTTACACCGCTGTCATCTACCTTATCTATGCCCTAATCTGACCCCTTACACCGCCGCCACCTATATAAAAATTATTAACCCCTAATCTAATCCCCCTATACCGCCGCCAGCTATATTAATATTATTAACCCCTAATGTAAGCCACTTACACCGCCGCCATCTCTATTAAAATGATTAACCCCTTATTTAATCTACCTACCCCGCCGCCAGCTATATTATCTATATTAACCCTAAGTATATTATAGTTAATATAGGTATTACATTATATATATTAACTATATTAACCCTAATTATATTAGGGTTAATATAGTTACTATAGTATTTATATTAACTATATTAACTCTATCTAACCCTAACACCCCTAACTAAATTTATATTAAATTAATCTAATTCATTTATAAACTAAAATATTCCTATTTAAATCTAAATACTTACCTATAAAATAAACCCTAAGATAGCTACAATATAATTAATAATTACATTGTAGCTATGTTAGGGTTAATATTTATTTTACAGGTAAATTGTTAATTATTTTAACTAGGTATAATAGCTATTAAATAGTTATTAACTATTTAATATCTACCTAGTTAAAATAATTACCCAATTACCTGTAAAATAAATCCTAACCTAAGTTACAAATACACCTACACTAGCAATAAATTAAATAAACTACAAACATCTATCTAAAAATACAATTAAATTAACTAAACTAAATTACAAAAACAAACAAACACTATATTACAAAAAATAAAAAAAAGATTACAAGATTTTTAAGCTAATTACACCTATTCTAAGCCCCCTAATAAAATAATAAACCCCCAAAATAAAAAAAATTCCCTGCCCTATTCTAAATTAAACAAATTTCAAAGCTCTTTACCTTACCAGCCCTTAAAAGGGCCTTTTGTGGGGCATGCCCCAAAGAATTCAGCTCTTTTGCATACAAATACAATACCCCCCCCCCCCCATTACAACCCACCACCCACATACCCCTATTCTAAAACCACCCAAACCCCCCTTAAAAAAGCCTAACACTACCCCCCTGAAGATCTCCCTACCTTGTCTTCACCACACCGGGCCGAACTCCTGATCCGATCCGGGCGATGTCTTCCTCCAAGCGGCAAAGAAGAATTCTTCCTCCGGCGATGTCTTCCTCCAAGCGGCAAAGAAGAATTCTTCCTCCGGCGACGTCTTCCTCCAAGCGGCAGCAAAGTCTTCATTCTTCTGGCGGCATCTTCAATCTTCTTTCTTCGCTCCGCCGCCGCGGAGCATCCATCCCGGCCGACTACTGAACTACGAATGAGGTACCTTTAAATGACGTCATCCAAGATGGCGTCCGCCGAATTCCGATTGGCTGATAGGATTCTATCAGCCAATCGGAATTAAGTTAGAAAAATCTGATTGGCTGATTGAATCAGCCAATCAGATTCAAGTTCAATCCGATTGGCTGATCCGAACAGCCAATCAGATTGAGCTCGCATTCTATTGGCTAATCGGAACAGCCAATAGAATGCAAGCTCAATCTGATTGGCTGATTGGAGCTTGCATTCTATCTGTCTGACAGCGGGAGCGAGCTGCACTGAGAGTAATGGTGCGGTCGTGCCGGGCTGTGACTAGACAGCTGGCCAGATGCGCTCTGTGATAAAAACAGACCCGCTCAGAAGAGCACCGAGAGCGGGTCTGGAAAACAGTATGTTTTATAAAAATTCACAGGGAATATTAGGTTTTATAAAGCTGCTGCTAATATAATGTTATATAATTCTGCACTATGTGCAGATTTATATAACATTAATTTTTAGGTTTACTGGCCCTTTAAAGGTAACCATCCTCACTTGTGATCTGTTTTCTTGTAATTAGTGTGTGTGTATAAAAGGTCAATGAGTTTCTGGACTCCTGACAGACCCTTGCATCTTTCATCCAGTGCTGCACTGATGTTTCTGGATTCTGAGTCATGGGGAAAGCAAAAGAATTGTCAAAGGATCTGTGGGAAAATGTAGTTAAACTGTATAAAACAGGAAAGGGATATAAAAATATATCCAAGGAATTGAGAATGCAAATCAGCAGTGTTCAAACTCTAATCAAGAAGTGGAAAATGAGGGGTCATTTGGGTAGTTTCTGTTGTCATTATGATTTAAAAAGAGTAAACATAGTTGATTGATAATAAATGGCTTCAGCCAAACACTAACCATGAGTGAAAGAAAAGGTTTTGTGTTATCATTCATATTCTCTGAAAAATGGCCAAGAAATCATAAATACTGCCAGGGTATGTACAACTTATTAGCACACCTGTATATATATATATATATATATATATATATATATACATTTTTAAGCGCATTGGAGCCCTTTGCAGTTAAGTAGATGAAAACATAAAAAAGCATATTTATGCCATATTCATATTTAATAAAGTGTTATACTGTGTATGTACTGTAAATATTTCACATTCCAATGTTCTTCACATAGTGAATATGCTTTATGTATTCATAAATAGATTCATAAATAGATATTTATATATATTTGTATATATATATATATATATATATATATACCTATATATAATCAGGTATCGATATATATTGTACCAAAATACCATCAGATATATGTAGAAATATGTACTTATGAATAAATAGAACATACTCTGCTATGTAAAGAACATTAGAATGTGAATTGCTCCATTGACTTTTATGGTGTAATACATTATACAATATTCTAAGTTCGGCTTTTTGCACGCATCAGGTTAGCGCGCAAGAGAAAACTTTTTACTTTCAACTTGTAATACGTGTTTTAGTTAGTGCGCGCAAAAACCTTACTTCTAGCGCATTTAGCATGCAAGCAAGATTGTTAAATACAGCTTCACTTTTAACCCCTTAATGACCAGAGCACTTTTCCATTTTCTGTTCGTTTGGGACCAAGGCTATTTTTAAATATTTGCGGAGTTTGTGTTTAGCTGTAATTTTCCTCTTACTCATTTACTGTACCCACACCTATTATATACCATTTTTCTCGCCATTAAATGGACTTTCAAAAGATACCATTATTTTCATCATATCTTATAATTTGCTATAAAAAAATACAAAATATGACCCCCAAAATCTGTTACACATCTCCAGCGCTAGTTACATTGGGACACTGATATCTTTCAGGAATCCCTGAATATCCATTGACATGTATATATTTTTTTAGAAGACATCCCAAAGTATTGATCAAGGCCCATTATGGTATATTTCATGCCACCATTTCACCGCCAAATGTGATCAAATAAAAAAAATTGTTCACTTTTTCACAAATTTTTTCACAAACTTTAGGTTTCTCACTGAAATTATTTACAAACAACTTGTGCAATTATGGCATAAATGGTTGTAAATGCTTCTCTGGGATCCCCTTTGTTCAGAAATAGCAGACATATATGGCTTTGGCGTTGCTTTTTGGTAATTAGAAGTCTGCTAAATGCTGCTGCGCATCACACGTGTATTATGGCTAGCAGTGAAGGGGTTAATTAGGTAGTTTGTAGGGAGCTTGCAGGGTTAATTTTAGCTTTAGTGTAGAGATCAGCCTCCCACCTGACACATCACTCTCCCTGATCCCTCCCAAACAGCTTCCTTCCCTCCCCCACCCCACAATTGTCCCCGACATCTTAAGTACTGGCAGAAAGTCTGTAAGGTATCTTTTTTCTTTTTTTTAGCATATTTACATACACTGCTGTGTAGAATCCCCCTTAGCCCCCAACCTCCCTGATCCCCCCCCCCAAACAGCTCTCTAACCCTCCCCCTCTACCTTAATGGGGGCCATCTTGGGTACTGGCAGCTGTCTGCCAGTACCCAGTTTGCAGAAAATCAATGTTTTTTTTTATTACTTTTTACCTTTTTTTCTGTAGTGTAGCTTCCCCCCCCCCACAGAGCAACCCAATACCCCATGATTTATCATTTTATAAAAAAAATATTATGTCCCCCCCCTTTTTCCCCACTATTCACTATTTCTGTAGTGTAGCGGTTCCCACCCGCTCCCTTCCCGTTCACGCGCGCGCATCCTTGCACGCCCCCGGCCATCCCCGCCCATGATCCCGCCCCCCTCCACATCAGAAAGCCAATTGATGGCCGCCACCCGCCTCCCACACTGGCTCCCACCCACCAACGATACCGGCCATCGATGTCCTGTGCAGAGAGGGCCACAGAGTGGCTCTCTCTGCATCGGATGGCCAAGGAAGGTTATTGCAGGATGCCTCGATATCGAGGCATCAATCATGGAAGTTTAATTTGTACTTTAGTGGCCCTTTCAGTCATACTGTGAATTAAAATATATGGGTTTTATCATTTTTAATTTAAAAATCCAATATACTTCTCTTTTACTTAGGATCTTCAATTTATCTTCTTTTTTAGGAATACTAACTTGCTCTATAGCATTCCACTTAAAAGTGTCTAGCGACTGATAATGTTCATAAATATAGCTGAATTTTCATTATTATTCTCTAATCTCTATATTATAAAAATAATCTCTGTTTCTGGTCCGTAGTCTCCTAGTGGTAATTGCTACATACTGCTTTCTACATGAAATGGGTTATGGCAAATAAACTACAAAATATCAAATAAACCACAAGATATCCAATAAACCCCAAGGTATCAAATAAACCACAGGCTTGCTGTATTGATTATCTGTTAAAGTAACATTGTCTGTTTAAGTATAATAGCTAACCAAGCTATTTTATAAATTATTTGCTTTGCAAGGGTTGCATTTTTAATTTAAAAAAAGGAAATAACTAAATAACTTTATTTCTAGCATTCCATTTTTTTTTTTTATTTTTTTTTTTTTTCTGTCTGTGTGGGTAATTAGGGGTGGGATTATTTTCACCTGTGTGTGCCTTGCAAGCCTATAAATTTAGCACATTTACTCTGTGAGCTTGCTCTTTCAGGCTTGCTGTATTGATTATCTGTTAAAGTAACATTGTCTGTTTAAGTATAATAGTTAGCTAACCAAGGTAGTTAGGCAAACAAGGTTTTGGAGTAACCAAGGGGAAATATATTTATTTTATACTTTTAAGTTAAACCTTTTATTAAGAATGTGTGAGAATCTCATTCAGTGTACAGCTTGCAACATGTTTGCATCACTGGAGCAGCCGCTTCTGGGATTATATGTTTGTGGCAAGTGCGAGCATATTGTCTCTTTAGAAACTCGTATTGGGGATCTGGAGGAACGAATTGCAACACTACATGAAATTCAGACACTTGAAAGGGAAATGGATAGGACTGAGCTGGTTGTTAATGGTTCCAGCAGTGGGAATAGGGAGGATTCAGATGAGGAGACTCCAGGATGTAGCTGGGTCACAGTAAGAGGGCGAAGTAAGCGGAAGAGACAGGCCAGTTCTGAGCTGGTACACCCCAATAGATTTGCAAGATTAAGTGAAGATGTTGGGGATATCAGTTCAGGGGTGGCAGTGTCAGAGAGGGCCGTGTTGCCTAGTATAGTGAACAGCCCTTTAGCTGTGGAAGAGGAGCATACTATGGTGGGCAGTCCTTCAGTCATGGAAGAGGGGCATACAAGTCAGGGCCAGAGGCAGATGTTGGTGGTAGGAGACTCTATTATAAGGAAGGTTGATAGGGTAATTTGTCATCCAGACCCTTTACATAGAACAGTTTGCTGTCTTCCAGGGGCTCGTGTTAGGCATATTGTGGAGCGTATTGATAGATTGTTAGAGGGATGTGGGTCTGATCCTGCAGTCATGGTGCATATTGGTACTAATGAAGGAATCAGTGGGAGATGGAGAGTCCTAAAAAATGACTTCAGGGAGTTAGGTAGCAAGCTTAAAGCAAGGACCTCCAAAGTAATATTTTCTGAGATATTACCAGTGCCGTGTGTTAACTCAGTAAGGCAGAAGGAGCTAAGGTCTGTTAATTCATGGCTAAAAACAAGGGGGTAAAAATGAGGGGTTTGACTTTTTAGAACACTGGGCTGATTTTTCACTAGGGTACAATTTGTACAGTAAGGATGGATTGCACCTGAATGACATGGGTGCAGGTGTGTTGGGGGAAAGGATGGTAGCACGTTTAGAGAACCTTTTAAACTAGGCAAAGGGGGGGAGGGTCAATTAGAACAAAATAGAACAGAGAGATCAGTCTCTGAATATGTCACTCCCTTAATATCTCAAGGAAGGGATGACTTAAGAAATGTCACATTAGAAAGTATAGAGGAAAGTACACCAAGTAGCAGCAAAAAGCACATGAAAATTAAATGTATGACAACAAATGCAAGAAGCATGACAGGTAAAATGGGGGAGCTGACGCTCTTAGTTGCAGAAGAGGACTATGATGTTATCAGTATAACTGAAACTTGGTGGGATGATTCACATGACTGGGCAGTTAACTTAGAGGGGTATACATTATTTAGGAGGGACAGGAATAATAAAAGGGGTGGAGGAATTTGCATGTATATTAAACCTGACCTTAAACCTACAATAAGGGAAGATATTTATGATACAAGTGACAATGTAGAGACCCTGTGGGTTGAAATAAAGAGTGGGGGGAAAAATCCTAAAAAAATATTACTAGGAACATGCTACAAGCCTCCCAACATTAGTGACCCGGAGGAAACTCAACTACTTATACAAATAGGTAAGGCTGCTAATAACAGTGCTGTAATTATGGGAGATTTTAACTACCCTGATATAAACTGGGCCAATGAAACTAGTAATTCAGCTAAGGGGGATATATTTTTAAATGTTCTCAGGGATAACTTCTTGTCACAATTAATAGAGGAGCCAACTAGGAGTAAAGCTATATTGGATTTAGTGCTATCAAACAATACAGATATAATATCAAACATAGAAGTTAAAGAACATTTGGGTAACAGTGATCATAACATGGTCACATTTGAAATCTCTTTTCATATGCAGTGTTTTAAAGGCTTAACTAAGACTTTTAATTTCAAGAAAGCAAAATTCAACGATTTAAGGAAATCATTAAATAATATAAATTGGGGCAATGTATTTTCTAATAAAAATACAGAGGATAAATGGATAATATTTTAAAATTTGTTAAATAAATATACATATCAATACATACCATATGGTTATAAAAATAAAAATAAAAAAACTAAGCCGTTATGGCTAAATAAAAATGTGTTAAGAGAAATTAGGAAAAAACGTAGGGCATTTAAATTATTAAAAGAAAATAGTACAGACTCAGCATACAATATTTATAAGGAATGTAACAAAGCATGCAAAAAAGCAATCACATTAGCCAAAATTGAAAATGAAAAATTAATTGCCAAGGATTCTAAGTCTAACCCTAAAAGGTTCTTTAAGTACATAAATAGCAAAAAATCTAAGAAGGATAATATAGGTACATTAAAATGTGTGGAGGGTAGCATGATAAATAATGACAGGGAGAAGGCTGAGGTTCTAAACCAGTTTTTTTCTTCAGTATACACAAGAGAGGAACCATTGAATGATACTTTGGAACAGAATAGAACATGCCAGTCCATACCACTAACTGGGTTTTGTTTAGAGGATATCAGGAAAAAACTAAAAAATATTAAGGTAAATAAAACTCCAGGCCCAGATGGAATACACCCAAGGGTGTTAAGTGAACTTAGCACTGTTATAGACAAACCTTTACTCTTAATTTTTCAAGACTCATTATCCTCAGGCATGGTACCCCAGGATTGGCGTAAAGCTGATGTGGTGCCACTCTTCAAAAAGGGAAACAGGGATGATCCAGGAAGCTATAGACCAGTTAGTCTGACATCAATAGTGGGGAAGATATTTGAAGGGATTATAAGGGATTATATTGATGAGCATATTTGTGTAAACAAGATTATGAGTTCTAATCAGCATGGCTTTAGGAGAAATAGATCATGTCAAACTAATCTAATTAGATTCTACGAGGAAGTAAGTAAAAATATAGATAAAGGGGAATCAGTTGATGTGATATACTTAGATTTTGCAAAGGCATTTGATACAGTGCCACATGAGAGATTAATGCACAAAATTAAGGGACTGGGAATAGCTGAAAATGTTAGCTCATGGATAAATAACTGGAGGGAGCAACGAGTAGTAGTAAATGGATCATACTCAGATTGGACAAAGGTAATCAGTGGCGTCCCCCAGGGATCAGTACTGGGCCCTGTTCTTTTTAATATTTTTATAAATGACTTGGAGCAAGGATTAAATAGCGACATCTCTATTTTTGCAGATGATACTAAGTTAAGTAAGGTCATTAGGTCAGAGCAGGACGAACTCTCTTTACAAAGGGATTTACTAAAATTAGAACTATGGGCAAGTGAATGGAAAATGAGATTTAATACGGAAAAATGTAAGGTTCTACATTTTGGAAGTAAAAATAAGCAGGCTACGTATTTTTTAAATGGGACAAGACTTAGCCAAACACAGGAGGAAAGGGATTTGGGAGTAGTAATAGATAACAAGCTAAAGATGAGTGCACAATGCAGGGCAGCAGCTTCAAAGGCTAATAAGATACTAGCATGTATTAAAAGAGGCATTGATTCAAGGGAGGAAAGCATAATTCTGTCATTATATAAAGCCCTGGTAAGACCTCACCTTGAGTTTGGAGTGCAGTTCTGGGCACCGATTGCTAAAAAAGATATTGCAGAACTAGAAAAAGTTCAGAGAAGGGCCACAAAGCTAATAAGGGGATTGGAGAAATTAACCTATGAGGAGAGGCTAGCCAAACTGGGTCTGTTCTCTTTAGAAAAAAGGCGCTTGAGAGGTGACATGATTACTTTATATAAATATATTCAAGGCCCATATACAGAGATGGCAGAAGCTCTTTTTATTCCAAGAAAATTGTTTCTGACAAGAGGTCATAATTTAAGGTTGGAGGAAAGGAGATTTAATCTCCTGCAACGGAAACGTTTTTTCACTGTAAGAGCAATAAAATTGTGGAACTCATTACCAAAGGAGGTAGTGAATGCCAATACCATAGATTCATTTAAAAATAGTCTGGATAAATTTCTGTATATAAACAAAATTCATGGATATGATTGCTAGTATTAAATGGGTCACATTTTAATGGGGTTATTTAAGCTTAACTGGAGCTTTTTGTAAGTATTTTAGATTTGTATAGGTTGAACTCGATGGACTTCAGTCTTTTTTCAACCTTATCTACTATGTTACTATGTTAATAAACCCCAAGGTATCAAATAAACCACATGAGTTGAGGAGCATTTCATAATATGCTTTGTTTAAAAGTTGTAATGTAACAAATGATACAAAAGTATTCCCTGTTTTTATACAATGGCTTTACATAATAACCAAGAGTTAACTTTCTTCTTGAAGCTAAGTTTTCTTTGTGATACCATCTCTTTTTTTAAAAAAAGCTTGCGGTAGGAGTAACCAGCCACTTGTAATAGCTGGTTATTTTTCGTGCCACAAACGGGCAAATTTGCTTGTTTGAGGGCACGCTATAAATTAGCGCTCCACTTGTAATCTAGGCCTTAGTCTGTTCATCAAAAGTCTGTATGTTGTAATAATTTCTTTTTACTCTCATACATTGACCCTTTGTTATTGCATAAGATAAGGTTTTAGGATGACTACTAGTGGCATGGATTAAAGAGTTCCTTATTATAGGCTTTCTATACACATTTGTCTCAACTCTACCTCTGTTTACCAGATGTGTTATATGTTCACCACATAAAGGTCAAGATTACAAGTGGAGCAATATTTAATGCTTCCACTCGAGCACAAACTTCACTAGAATTCATTTTTTTGCGTTCGTCGGGAAGTAAACATTTTTTGCTTGCGCACTAACACAACAGGAATAAAAAGACGAACTTAGAATATTGCACATGCGTAATGTATTCCCCCATAAAAGTCAATTGAGTAAAGCAAGTGGAAAAAACCTAAAACCCAACTTGTGCGCTAACCCGGCATGAAAATATAAATATTTCACATTCCAATGTTCTTCACATAACAGAATATCTTCCATTTATTCATAAATATATATTTCTATACATACAGTATATCTGATGGTATTTTGGTACAATATACTGTATATCTATACCTATATATATATATATATATATATATATATATATATATATATATATATATATACACATTATTATATATATGTACAGATATAAACAGATATATATACAGGTAGCCCTCATTTTATAAACAGATATATATACAGGTAGCCCTCATTTTACGCCAGGGTTAGGGTCCAGAATGGTTGTAAATCAAAACCGTTGTAAATTGAAACCCAGTTTATAATGTAAGTCAATGGGAAGTGAGGGAGTTAGGTTCCAGGCCCCTCTCAAAATTGGCATAAGTAACACCTAATACATTATTTTTAAAGCTTTGAAATGAAGACTTTAAATGCTAAACAGCATTATAAACCTAATAAAATAATCACACAACACAGAATATATAATTAAACTAAGTTAAATGAACAAAAACATTTGCTAAACAGCATTATAAACCTAATAAAATAATCACACAACACAGACTTTACTTGCATTTTTCTGCAAACAGTTCTTTCTATGCATTCAATCTGGACTGATTTATAGACATGAAGATCTTGTTCCTTTGCAAGCTGCTCGATAGCTCAGGTTTGGTTAAACTGATTAATTTCAGCTTGCTTGGCTTGCATATCTTTGCGGCAACACAAGCGGACAGCTCCACCTACTGGCTATTTTAATCAATGCACTGCTTCTCAATGCTTTTCAATAGCAGTCACATGACTGAAAAAAAAAGGTTGTTATTCTGAAACAGCAAATTGAACCGTTGTAAACCGAGGGCCACCTGTATATATATATATATATATATATATATATATATGAATATCTATTTATAAATGCATAGAACATATTCTGCTATGTGCAGAACATTGGAATGTGAAATATTTACAGTAAATACGCATTATAACACTTTATTAAAAATTAATATGCATGTTTTCTACTTGACTTCAAAAGGCTCTAATGTGCACATATATATATATATATATATATATATACATACACACACAGAGAGAAGCATACTCAAAGGAACGAACAACTGGCTCAATACTATTGTTAGCCTGTTCTATGGCGATTTACCACCTGGGTGCAGCTTCTTTTAGCCCAGTAATGCTTTTCACAGAAAAGAACTTTCCTGTAGTATATCAGTCTGATCCCGCCTATTACGGTCAGTCCAGCGCCGAAATACCAGGCAATTCCTCTCTGAACAAGGAACACAGCAACCCCAGACGATCGTTTCGGCCTTCATTGGGCCTCGTCAATGTATATTGTGTGTGTGTGTGTGTGTGTACATATGTATTTATGTGTTTATATGTGTCTGTAAATACATATATAAATACATAAATTAATTATGATAGTGTGAGCTTTTTAGATACATTGGTCACTATGAATGGGGATACACTAATTTGTGATATCTTCAGTAAGGCAACAGATCATAACAATTTCCTTACTTTCGACAGTTTTCACACACACCCCCAGCAATGATTAAAAGTTTACCTTATAGTTAGTTACTTAGAGTTAAAAGGATTGTCTCTGACCCACTCAAAGTCCAACTTTAGATGAAATGGCTAACAAGTTTCAAGCAAGGGGTTATCCATAGAGTATTGTGAAAAACAATTTGGAAAGAGTACAGCAAATATATAGACAAAGTTTATTATCATCACGACAGCAAGAAAGGAGAAACTTTCTGTCCCATTGGTAACACAGTATAGTTTCCATAGTAGGAAACTAAGCTTGATGATTGAAAAACACTTGGCTAGATTACGAATCTTGCGTTAGGCTTAAAAGGCAGCGTTGGCCTGTCCCAACGCTGCTTTTTAACGCCCGTTGGTATTACGAGTCTTGTAGGTACAGGTGTACCGTTCACTTTTTTGGCCAGACTCGGAAATACCGCAAATCCAGTTACGTCAATTGCGTATCCTATATTTTCAATGGGACTTGCATAGCGCCGGTATTACGAGTCTGACAAAAAGTGAGTGGTAGACCCTCTCCTGTCAAGCCTGGTACCGCATTTAAAAAGTCAGTAGTTAAGAGTTTTACATTACAACGCCGTAGCATAAAACTCTTAACTAAAGTGCTAAAAAGTACACTAACACCCATAAACTACCTATTAACCCTTAAACCGAGGCCCCCCCACATCGCAAACACTATAATAAATATATTAACCCCTAAACCGCCGCTCTCCCGCATCGCAAACACTAGTTATATATTATTAACCCCTAATCTGCCGTCCCTAACATCGCCGACACCTACCTACATTTATTAACCCCTAATCTGCCGCCCCCAACGTCGCCGCCACTATATAAAATATATTAACTCCTAAACCTAAGTCTAACCCTAACCCCCCTAACTTAAATATAATGACAATAAATCTAAATAAAATTACTACAATTAACTAAATTATTCCTATTTAAAACTAAATACTTACCTATAAAATAAACCCTAAACTAGCTACAATATAACTAATAGTTACATTGTATCTAACTTAAGGTTTATTTTTATTTTACAGGCAACTTTGTATTTATTTTAACTAGGTAGAATAGTTGTAAAATAAAACCTAACTTAAGCTACACTAACTCCTAACACTACACTATAATTAAATAAATTAACTAAATTAAATACAATTAATTACAATTAAATAAAATTAACTAAAGTACGGAAAAAACAAACACTAAATTACAGAAAATAATAAAGAAATTACAAGATTTTTAAACTAATTACACCTACTCTAATCCCCCTAACAAAAAAAGACCCCCAAAATAATAAAAAGCCCTACCCTACACTAAATTACAATAGCCCTTAAAGGGCCTTTTGTGGGGCATTGCCCTTAAGTAATCAGCTCTTTTACCTGAAAAAAAAAGTACAAATACCCCACCAACATTAAAACCCACCACCCACACAACCAACCCTACTCTAAAACCCACCCAATCCCGCCTTAAAAAAAACTAACACTAACCCCTTGAAGATCACCTTACCGGGCGACGTCTTCACCCAACCGGGCGGAAGTGATCCTCCAGACGGGCAGAAGTCTTCATCCAACCAGGCAGAAGTGGTCCTCCAGACGGGCAGAATTCTTCATCCAGGCGGCATCTTCTATCTTCATCCATCCGGCGCGGAGCAGGTCCATCTTCAAGACATCCGATGCGGAGCATCCTCTTCTTTCTTTGTCTGACGACTGAATGAAGGTTCCTTTAAATGACGTCATCCAAGATGGCGTCCCTTCAATTCCGATTGGCTGATAGAATTCTATCAGCCAATCGGAATTAAGGTAGAAAAAATACCAATAGAATGCCAATAGGATTAAGCTGGCATTCTATTGGCTGTTCCAATCAGCCAATAGAATGCCAGTTCATTCCTATTGGCTGATTGCATCAGCCAATAGGATTTTTTCTACCTTAATTCCGATTGGCTGATAGAATTCTATCAGCCAATCGGAATTGAAGGGACGCCATTTTGGATGACGTCATTTAAAGGAACCTTCATTCAGTCGTCGGACGAAGAAAGAAGAAGATGCTCCGCATCGGATGTCTTGAAGATGGACCCGCTCCGCGCCGGATGGATGAAGATAGAAGATGCCATCTGGATGAAGACTTCTGCCCATCTGGAGGACCACTTCTGTTCGGTTGGAGGAAGACTTCTGCCCGTCTGGAGGGCCACTTCTGCCCGGTTGGGTGAAGACGTCTCCTGGTAAGGTGATCTTCAAGGGGTTAGTGTTAGTTTTTTTTAAGGGGGATTGGGTTTTAGAGTAGGGTTGGTTGTGTGGGTGGTGGGTTTTAATGTTGGGGTAGTATTTGTACTTTTTTTTCAGGTAAAAGAGCTGATTACTTTGGGGCAATGCCCCACAAAAGGCCCTTTTAAGGGCTATTTGTAATTTAGTGTAGGGTAGGGCTTTTTTTATTTTTTTGGGGGGGCTTTTTATTTTGTTAGGGGGATTAGATTAGGTGTAATTAGTTTAAAAATCTTGTAATTATTTTATTATTTTCTTTAATTTAGTGGGGGGGTTTGTAGTTTAGATAATTGTATTTAATTGTAATTAATTGTATTTAATTTAGGTAATTAATTTAATTGTAGTGTAGTGTTAGGTGTAATTGTAACTTAGGTTAGGTTTTATTTTACAGGTACTTTTGTATTTATTTTAGCTAGGTAGTTATTAAATAGTTAATAACTATTTAATAACTATTGTACCTAGTTAAAATAAATACAAAGTTGCCTGTAAAATAAAAATAAACCCTAAGCTAGCTACAATGTAACTATTAGTTATATTGTAGCTAGCTTAGGGTTTATTTTACAGGTAAGTATTTAGTTTTAAATAGGAATAATTTAGTTAATTCTAGTAATTTTATTTAGATGTATTTAAATTATATTTGTTAGGGGGGGTTAGGGTTAAGGTTAGACTTAGGTTTAGGGGTTAATATGTTTATTATAGTGGTGGCGATGTTGGGGGCAGCAGATTAGGGGTTAATAAATATAATGTAGGGTTCGGCGATGTTGGAGGCAGCAGATTAGGGGTTCATAACTATAATGTAGGTGGCGGCGGTGTCTGGAGCGGCAGATTAGGGGTTAATAATATAATGTAGGTGTCAGCGATGTCAGGGGCGGCAGATTAGGGGTTAATAAGTATAATATTAGGGGTGTTTAGACTCGGGGTTCATGTTAGGGTGTTAGGTGTAGACATAACTTTTATTTCCCCATAGGAATCAATGGGGCTGCATTAGAAGCTGAACGATGCTTTTTTGCAGGTGTTAGGTTTTTTTTTCAGCCAGCTCTCCCCCATTGATTCCTATGGGGAAATCGTGCAAAAGCACATTTTACCGGCTCACCGCTAAAGTAAGCAGCGCTGGTATTGAGATGAGATGTGGAGCAAAATTTTGCTCTTCGCTCACTTTTTTGTGGTTAACGTCGGGTTTCTAAAAACCCGTAATACCAGCGCTGTCTGTAAGTGAGCGGTGACCATAAACTGCTCGTTAGCACCGCACCCCTGTTAATGCAAAACTCATAATCTAGGTGACTGGTAGCTACTTAAAGATGATCCCCAGTTTTTAGAAACATTCAAATACCTCCCACTCTATTCTTATAAAAGGAATAGGAACCTTAGGGATGAGCTTGTGAGGGCAGATTTGGGTACTACAAGTCCAACCGATCCCTTACATAAGAAGGGTTGTTTTCCTTGTTATAATTGTGCACAATGTAGTTCCCTCATTAAAGGTGAATATGTAACACATCCATTCGCTGGATGTAAGATTAGAATTAAAAACACATATACATGCAATTCTAGTTATGTAATATATGTGATTAAATGTTTATGTAGGTGGGCTTACATGGGGGAGACCACACAGAATGTGAGGGACCAAATTAGACAGCATAGGGCAGCCATAGGTAATCTAGATGTAGATACACCAGTAGCACAACATTGTATTACAGAATCACATAATAAAAGACAATTATGGTTTCAAATTATTGATGATATGCCCCCATTTAGAAGAGGTGGGGACAGACAGAAGCTTCTTTTTAAGAAAGAGGCCCAGTGGATTAGAAAATTGGACACTTTATCGCCCAGGGGTTTGAATAGGGATATTCCTTGGAGACATTTTGTGTGAATGTGTATTATGGGGGTTCTGATACTGCAATAAACTTTATGTAAATTGAAGAAAAATTATGGACATTGCATTATCAGAAAATAGCAACTGTGCAATTATGTGAAGGAGGTTAAGATAGTTAAGTAATCATGTCCACCTTAAGGGCCATTGGATTGCACTAAATTATATGTAGGGTAATAACCCTCTGCACTTGTGGCCATTGAATAGCTTGTATAATGATCATATTGTTCCTCTGTTAGTTGATTGTTTCTTAGATGTTTCCTTGTAAATTATTAATGTACATTATATTAGCAGCACACAGTTTAATTTTACCACACATCAATGTATAATTTCAGTGTATTTATACGTTTCCACCTTTAACACAGAGAGGCGGTATAAATTGTGATTATGTTTATGGAAGGTGTGTGACTTACCCAATCACAATGCAGTTATGGACTATTTGAAGGGGCAGATACAGACGTCACGAATACTCCTTGAAAACGGGCGGAGGTCCGAAACATTGCCGATGCCATCATTTTGTCAGAACTTACATGATTTAGTTTAATACTAAAGTTTTTTGCCAGGATATATATATATATTTAGACATGTATATGTATGTGTCTCAATGTTAAAGTTCTTTGCCTGCCTTTTTTTCTAACACCTGATAAATACTTTTTTTCAGATAGTGTTATTATGAGTGTTAATGTACTTTGTAATGTATTTTTGTTGTGTTTTGTGACATTTTTTGTGTCATGAAACAGTTAACCAGAGCCGTGAGGACACATTATCCCGATGAGTGTTAACTTCAATTGTGTTTAAAAATATAACAATTTATTAGACAATGGAATAAATTAAAACAATATAAAATAGCTAAAAGTAGCATGGATCCATAGTCTTGAGCAAGGCCTGGTTAAGGCCGAAACGCGTTGACATACTGGTGAGCTTTTTTTCAATTATACTTTACTGGGTACAAACGGTTTTACACTATTGTTTTCTTTTGTTGTATTACAGGTTCATTGTCTTCTATGTTTTGGATACCTTTTTATTTTTATTTTTTACCTTGGTGCTCCTTTTTTTTTTCTTCTAATTTTTGGTCCTTATCACCACGCCACGCCACGTTTTTTGCTTTTGTAGTGTATTTTTATTATTATTATTTTTGGCACCTATATATATTTTTTGCACCTCTATTTTGATTTTTTAATTTTCTAATTTTTGGAGCACACACATTTGGAGCATTGTTCACTTTTACCCAGCACATCTCCACGACACTTTGAAGGAGGACAGACCACACACCAGCTCCACTGAATTTTTATTTGGATTGCACTTTGAACTTTAATTTGGACTTTATTTGGGACATTAGCTCTGTTTTTATTGCATACGCCATCATTGTTTTTTTTACTTTATATTTGATGTCACACCTTACACCGGTTTAACTCATTTTGACATTTGTTTTACACCTTTTTAATTGTGTACGAGCAAAAAACATGGCACGCACAAACACCCGCAATAAACCCCATTGTGCTTGCGTGTAACTATTAGCCCTCCACTCATAATCAGGCTCAAAGTAAAGTCCAGGTAGTTGATAGATCTTTCACTAAATATAAAAGTGAACTAAGGCTTTCTATCATTATCATTAAGCTATCTGGCAAAGGTATCAGCCTCTTGAGCTACCCTTTGCCATACAAAGATGAAATCATCTATAAACCTACAATAAAGGCATATATTATATTTAAAGAGGTTAGAATCTCCAGACATGTGACCTCTCCCAGATTCCCGTAAAGAAGATAGCATAGCATAAGGGTGAGCTTCCGCAAGGCTGACCTAGGCATCAGGAGATAGAAATCTACCCCAAATTCAAAATAATTATGTTCTAAAATATTTCTGTAATAGGCTGCAAACAGTGTATCCGTCACTAAAACATATTTGACAGCCTCATGAGGGATACTGAGGTAAAAAACAACAACAACCATTTATATGAATAATTTATAATCAGATTTCCATTCTAGTTTTTCAAACAAATTCAGTACTTTTTTGTATCCTTCCACCAACTTTTCCAATTCAAAACCAATGTGCAGACATTTTCAGGGCAATCCCTGCTGCATCTCTTTCCCTAATTGTTTTTAACAGATTAGACCGCAAACAATGCACTTTATACTAACAATATAACCATGAATATCCTTGCTGTGTACTCAAGTCCAGATTGGCTCCTCCAAATGAGGCAAGTGGTAGGTGGAGTTTGACTAATTAAAAATAATCGCAGCAAACAAGGTGGTAATTGGTTTTAAAAATGTTTAGATTTAACCGATATAGGGCTAGATTACAAGTGAGGCACACACATTTGTGTGCATATTTTTGCGATTGTTTGTGCGCAGGTTAAATTGTGCTCATATTACAAGTTAAGCACAATCGTGTGAGCGCAATCGGTATTTACGCTAGAATCATTACTGCAATCTCAGAGCTGTGGTTAACTATTTTGCAAAATTTAAAAGTTGCACAAAACCCTTCAAAAATACATTACAAAGCACAGTTACACTCATAATAACATTGTTATATAAAAATTATTCATAAAAAATATTGTACAAAAAAGGTGTACATATGTAGTCATCTATAGACATAAATATAAGTGCATTGGAGTCCCTTGCAATTAAGTAGATGAAAACATGTAAAACATATTTCTACAATATTATTTTTTTAATTTTAATACCAAAATACCATTATATATATATATATATATATATATATATATATATATATATATATATTACAACGATTGTGTGCACACTATCCCAGGATTTATTTAGGTGCTAACAGTCATATTTAATTAATAAATTCAAAAGAAAAAAGTCAGCCACAATATACGTGGATGTCAAAGAATGACAAGGTTGCACACTTCATCCAACTTTAACACAAAGCGTTTATTAAATCTTATTATCGATCGTCTGACAGAAGTGTGTATTGCAGGTTTATTCAAAAAACCAATAAGTTTGGCACTAATCCAGAGGAACACTATGATATAAGGCAATTGACAACCTGCAATACAACAGGTGTAATTTATCTCCTGCACTGCTCGTGCCCCAAATACTATGTGGGAAAAATAAAAAAAGACCTCATAGACCGAGTTAGGGAGCATAAGGATAACATTAAGAATAAAGTTCAAGAAAGTCCTGTAGCACGACACTTTGAAATTGAACATAACTTTGATTTCAAGATTCTTAAAGTGACAGGAATCGAACATATAAAGCAACACCGCCGTGGTGGTGATGTAGATAAACTCTTATTGCAACAGAGTAGGTGGATATATAAACTAAAAACCCTAGCACCAATCGGTCTAAATAAAACAATAGATTTTTCCTGCTTTTTATAAATAGGCTTTTTGTAAATAAATTTTGTATTGTGTGTTTCTTAGTATACACAAATCGGCATATTAATTGTAGGACTAAGATTTGGGGTTCTTATGTATTTTCAAATATGTGTATCACCACTTATCTGGTTAAAAAAGGTGGTATAGAGAGATTAAAAGCTGTCTTAAAGCAGTTGTAAAGTATTTTTTAGTCATGTCAAATCTGCTAAGATAATGCAGTGTCAGTACTATGACATTTAGGAGACTCAATGAATTGTTATCTAAGTCATGGTGGTTTGCGGCACACATCTTATCACTAGCAAAGTGTTGTGACAGTAAGGTTCTTTTATCAATGAGATGAAAGTATATAGATATATCTTACTGTCAGGCAAAGTTGATTGCCCTTTAAATAAAAAGAAGATAGGAGCACATGGAGGAGGTGCTAAAAACGAGATAAAAAGGCAGCACCCTGTAACTACAGCATCTGATGAAGCCTTGAAAGCCAGCCCTGTTTGTGGGAGGGGCGAAACGCATCATGCTGGCGCTCATCTAACCGGCAACTTCAAACAAGGAGTCGATAGTCACCCAGTTTGCTTCCCCGCCCGCTATATTTGGAGTTGGTAACCGACTGAGAGGATATGCTCTAGGAATGCGTTACAGGATATTAGAGCACTGGTCCATTGCCTTAATGTTGGTCCTCCACGGAGTATGAGCGGTGAGAAAATATTGGGGTAATATGTAAAGCGAGCTTTGGTTGTAAAGGTGCTCACCATTCACAGCTAGCCTTGAGCGTGTTTTATACACTAAGTGCTCGAAGCAATATAAATGGTGTTGGTTTGGTCTGTGATCTGATCGAAGTTTCCCATATGCAACAATGTTTCTTTCTCTTTTCCCTGTTGCGAGTTGCAATTGTCAATTGGACATTTAAAAGAGAACTGCTGTAATTTAGTTGTTTGGAAGCTATGTGAGCGTGTATTAACACTAAGTGCTCACCAACTTTACTTTTGGTTCACGGACTTAAAGGGAAATTTTGCTCTTTTAACTTGGATGTTGCTGCAATCGTTATTTTGTTATTCATTGTACTATATATTAATTTTTGCACTTGTGAGGGGCTAAGGGATTCTGTCAGACGATCGATAGTAAGATTTAATAAACGCTTTGTGTTAAAGTTGGATGAAGTGTGCAACCTTGTCGTTCTTTGACATCCACGTATATTGTGGCTGTCTTTCTTTTTTCTTTTGAATTTATAATATATATATATATATATATATATATATATATATATATATATATATGTTTTTGAATAAGTAGAACATATTCTGCTATGTGCAGAACATTGAAATGTGAAATATTCATATTCTCATGTCGGGTTAGCGCATATGAAAATATGAGTTCGGGTTAGCGCGCGATTTGGGTGTTAGCTTTTTTTTCTCACTTTTTTTTCTCCATTGACTTCTATGGGGTAAGAGGTTATCTTTTATGCAACAATCTAATTGCGCTAGAAGTAACCTGTTTGCACCTTTTTACTTTCAACCCATAATACCAGCAATACCCGACACGCAAAAAATGTTTACTTCTAGAGTAATTAGCGCTATAGCACAATAAGTAAATACCGCTCCACTTGTAATCTGACCCATATTATTCTATAATAAGACAACATTAATGTCTCGCAATTACAAGGTGTTTGCTGTCCGTTTAAATTGTTTTCTAAAAATTGAGGATTGGTTTTCTTCCTCTGTGCCTGCAAGTGTTGTTTTTAGTTTTGTCATTGATTACATTAGTAAAAAAAAAGCTCATTAAACTCAACACCATCACCTTCCATTTCTGTAAAATCAATAATACTTTATAGGGAAGCCATTCACGACTGCGTTAATGACAACATTCTGAAAATCTTACTAAGGATGATGAGGTGAAGTTCTTTATATGCAGTGTAGTAAATGTTGTTTACATTTCACTTCATTCTTGCTGAGTTGTCACTTTAGCCTGATTACATATTCATTAAAAATATGTCTTTGAATTAAATGGAATTTTGGAGCAGTTTAAGACCGGCTAAATCAGCCTTAACTCTTCTGAACCTTAATACAGTATTTAGAAAAAAAAAGTATGAAACCGAATAAAGTCCAAAATATAATTTGTATTTTGCATTTGCTTGCTATTAGAATAAACATTAAAGGGATATGAAACCCAAAAATCTTCTTTTGTGATTCAGACAGAGCATACAATTTTTTTTTTTTTTTATCATTTTACTTCTATTGTCTAATTTGCTTAATTTCCATAATATTCTTAGTTGAAGAGATACCTAGGTAAGTGTCTGAAGCACAACATGGCAGGAAATAGCGCTGCCATCTAGCAAAACTGCTGCCATATAGTGATCCAGAAACGTGGACTCTCCTAAGCTTTACGTCCCTGCTTATCAACAAAAGATACCAAAAACATTAAGAACATTTTATAATAGAAGTAAATTAAAAAGTTGTTTAAAATTGCATGCTCTATCTAATTAATAAAATATCAATTTTGGGTTTCATGTCCCTTTAAGTGGACATTGTACTCAAATCCTTTGTGTCATCCATATTAAAGAACAGCATTTAAAACGTGCTGATTTTTTTAACATTTTTTTTATATGATTGTATTAGGCAGCCAAATAGTGGCATCAAATAGACAGTACCTTACTGGGCCTTGATCAATACCTTGAAGTCTATCTATCAAGCTCCGAATGGAGCTTTATGGCCTGTGTTTCTGGCGAGTCTTCAGACTCACCAGAAACACAAGTTATGGAGCAGCGGTCACAAAGAATCGCCGGAATTCAACCCAATCAAGTACGATCGGGTTGATTCACACCCCCTGCTGGTGGCCGATTGGCTACTAGTCTGCAGGGGGTGGCGTTGCTAGTGCAATGCTGAATACGGAGAGCGTATTGCTCTACGCATTCAGCGAGGTCTTTCGGACCTGATCCGCACTGTCGGATCAGGTCCGCAAGATCTTTAATAAATTGGCCTCCTTGTGTTGTCTACTTTAAAAATATATATCGGTTTCATTGGTAACTATAGTGCTGCGGAATCTGTTGGCGCTCTACAAATAACCGATAATAAAAATAAATAAATTAAATAAAAAAACAAAGGCTCTATTTCTGGAGTGATAGCAAACATGCTAAAAATTATCCAGTACTTGGGGCAAGCTTTTCTCTAAAATAATAAAAAAAATCCACCAAAGTGAAAGAGTTCCAGCTGCCAATGGTGTGAATTTCAGAGAGTAAAAAATGACTTTTATTTGTATACAATAAAACAACTTATACAAAAGTCAGCAAAGTAACATATCACAGCCATTGGAACCACTAACTGCACACATCAAATGTCCAACATGTTTCGTGCCTTGCGGCACTTCATCAGGGATAGAGTTCTGGATTCTACTCATAGGTTAAAAAGCATCAATGGTCAGATCAACAATCAGCAAAAATTCTCAGCTAATCATGGCTGCTACATTCAAAAAACATCATTTCAATACCTCTGATTTGTTATTTCTGTTAGAGAGAAAGAAAAAGCTGAGAGCATTGTTAAAACTAGGAGGCCTATTTATCAAAGCGTCAACTTAAAATACGCTGGAATTTTGCATCGTAATTGTCGCGAGATTGATCCGCCGTAATTATCAAAGTGTCAAGATCGTCAAATGTTGAAATTTGTGACGTAACATACGATCCGGCGATCTCAATCCGATGCAGATCGATGCGAGTTGAAAACCCGTGGAATTCAAGCGGAATTGTGTTGATTCGCCTTCCTATTCGACCCTTTTTGAAGCTCTTATGAAGTTATAAAAAACTCAGCAGTTACGCTCGCATCTTTTCCGACACATTGTACCTAGTTTTCAATCCACCACCCTTGAGGTCGCGGATGCCATAGAACTCAATGGGAGTCAGAAAACACTGAAATCTTATGTTCGATGCTGCAAGACAATGAAGCATATCACCTAATAAAAGTCAATTACAAACTATTATATATGTATACCCTTCAAAAATCAAACAATATTATTGCTCCACATTTGGTGCACTAGTAGATATAGGGAAAAAATTGAAAAATATATTACTACTGATGGATTATGCTACAACTTTGTCTCTCATTACAAATCAAGGGGACAATATTATTTCTACATATTTGGTACAAAGTTTTGCCCCAAACTTGTCGCACTAATAGATATAGAGATAAAAATGAAATAAATATACAACATAATATAGCTAACTTCCTATTTATTTTTTTGAAAAATCTATGTGCACCATGTTTAAGCCATGTAATACAAGTCCCACTCTCCACTTTGCGCCATATTTGACGCAACACTTTTTGCACCAATTATGACGTAAACTCCTAAATAACCCACACACTAGTGAATTTTTCCACCACTTTTGATTGGAATATGCATAATCACATGATTTATGACATCAGCCAATCTGATTCATATATACATTATAAACTATCACTAACGAATCAAATTGCTCGATACTTCTGTCATTGATCACTCATCAGAACTTGTAAGTGCCATTTGTTACATTGTGTATTATACTTTAAAAGTATGTATATGGGAAATTAGTATTAAAGCTAAATATTGATGCTGACATTAGGACACACAGTGTAATATTTTAGACAAGGATTTTAAAATTCTAATTGATGTTTGTTTCAATAAAATCTTAAGCTGATAGCTCAGAGGGATAGCCCACCTAACTTTAAACTGTCATGATTCAGATACAGCAGAAACTAAATTCACCTCTTTACTGTCATGATATATTCAGTGTATTTCTTTCTTTCTCTTGAATTTCTTTTTCAGTAAGAAATGTCATCTTATATGCCAGCCCATTTTATAACACCTGTGAAGGGGTGGTTTTTAAAAATAGATTGCAATCAGGAGGGTTAGACAGGTGCAGAGAGAAACCTGACCCAGTTCTTAAAGGGACAGGAAACCCCAAAATATTATTTCAAGATTTGGATAGAACATACAATTTTAAACAACTTCAAATTTACTTTTATTATAAAATTTGCTTCATTATCTTGTTATCCTTTGCTGAAGGAACAGCATTGCACTACTGGCAGCTAGCTGAACACATCTATTTAGCCAATCACAAGAGACAAATGTGTGCAGGCACCAATTAGCAGCTAGCTCCCACTAGTGCAACTTACATTTTTACTTTCCTATCCATTTAAAATTGCCATAGATTTCAAATAAATACATATGATACTCTGATTACATCTTATATTCGAAATTATTCCTGCTCAGAATAATAATACATTTACAATATATACATATAGTGGTATAAATAAACACAGAGATATGACAGACAACATTGTTTAGAACAGAAAAAGGACATGTAAATATGTTTGCAAAAGATTTCTGACATAATACACACACACATATATATATATATATATATATATATATATATATATATATATATTTATATGTGTATATACATACTAAAATATGTACTGTATGTCCAATCTTAAAGGGACATAATACTCATATGCTAAATCACTTGAAACTGATGCAGTTTTGCTGTAAAAAGCTGACAGGAAAATATCCCCTGAGCATCTCTATGTAAAAAAGGAAGATATTTTACCACACAATTTCATCAGCTCAGCAGAGTAAGTTCTGTGTAAAAAGTTATACTCAGCTGCTCCCAGCTGCAGGTAAAAAAAATAAAAAAATGAAGAAATGAACAGCAACCAATCAGCATCAGCAGTGCTGAGGTCATGAACTCTTTTACTGTGATCTCATGAGATTTGACTTAACTCTCATGAGATTTCATAGTAAGCTGAATAGGGAAATAATATGAGAATGCACGAAGCTCTTCCTTTCAGCTGTCCCAGGACAGACACACTAATATGCTGCTTAGAAATCCTTTACAATGGAAGGTGGCTACTGAGGAAGAGATGTTCAGGTGATATTTTCTAGTCAGCTTTTTACAGCTATGCTGCATCACTTTCAAGTGTTTAAACATTTGGGTATTATGGCCCTTTAAAAAGAATTCTAATAATTCCCTCTCCACTTTGCACCAAATATGTCGCTACTTGCTATATTTGGTAGCCTCACTGTGAAGTGAATATAACTATACTGTTCATTTCACGTCAACTTATATACATTAATGTAACACTTGAGGAGATATTTGTTGTACGTTCTGTATCAGATATGTGTCAAACATGTTGTATTTATAAAGATATGCATTAAAATTGTGTACAAATTAAACTCTGTGTAACTTTTGTGGTGAACAGACTATTATTATCCTCCTTGCAATGTGAATTTGTTAGGATTTAAGTAATCTGATGTGAAGTTTGAGTTATACAAATTAAGTGTGAGGACTATTAATTAGTGACAGTGTGTGAAGTTTTTTTTATGTAAGAGCCTTGTATATGATTATGTGGCAGTATTAGTAAGGAACAGCAACATGGTTACTAACCAATAAATAATTTAATATCAGATTTTTAATTTATTCCGCTAGGGGCCCCTGATTTAACAATGTCTAAAGAACAATATGAGGTTATAAGTCTCATGGCCAAGACTTTGAGATATACATAGAGATTATGCACTAAGATCCTTTTTTTGTTAATAATGTATCCTATATGGGTTGAATTATTTATATATATTTTTTATTATTCTCATCCTACATACGAGATTAACATTCTAACCATTCCCAACATGCTAGGGTTCTAGAATTTGAGTGACGTAATATGTAGTTACATAATTTGTTTTTTCAACTTTATAGTGTAATTTGATTAAGTTATCTTCAAGAAATGTATGCATTTATTTTGAATTTGATCAATATTTCGTTTTTAACTAAATGAATTATTACTAAGAGTTAACAAGGTTTCCACATTTCACATTATGTACACACATTAATTATATATTTTTTTTCTTTTTTAATTCAATGTATCATCACGAGGATGAAGTATTTTTTTCTCATCCATATGAATAATAGATCACTTTTAATTTAAAATTACGGATAATGCAATGTCACTTAAAATGCATTTTCTACCTTTATAAATTTCAAGTGTCTAAATGATAAGAGTGTATCATCATTCACACAATCTAAAGAATTTCTTTCAGAATCTTTCGCCTAGATTACGAGTTTTGAGCGCTATAGGGAATATTAACGAATGCAAGAAAAGTGGAGTTATCTAATCCCCTATAGCGCAGTGTCAGGGTGCCAGGAATCAGACTGAGACGAGAAGTGCAAAAATAATCACACCTTTATTAATAGCAAAAAATAATAAAAAGTCTACAAGTCAAATAACAAGCCAAGAATCAAAACCAGAGCTGGTAGTCAGACGAACCGAGTCAGGAGCCAAAGCGAGTAGTCAGACGAGCCGGAATCAGGAACAAGGAGAACAGCAGAGTCAGGAACAAGCCAAGGATCAGGAACCAGGAGGGACGTCAGACAGCCAGGTAATACACAGAAACTCTCACAAACAGGTCTGAGAAAACGCAAGGGCAAAGCATACTGAACAGAGGCCCTTTAAATAGTAAGTGATGACATCACAATTCTGAGACTGCATCCTGTCTCACACTGATGATGTACACCAGTCTGGCCATAAAAGGAAGTGCAGGAATTGAGCAGCATCACACAGTATGCACCAGAGTCAGCAATAGAGGTGAGTAAAATGGCTGCCAGCAGCACATGGCAAACAAAACAGGAAAAAACCCTGACAGTACCCTCCCCTCAATGACCCCTCCCCCGAGGGAGGACAAAAGGCTTATTGGGGAAATGGGCATGGAAGGCACAGAGGAGGGAACCCAAGAACGCTTCTCTGGACCGTAGCCCCTCCAGTGAACCAAATACTGTACGTGGCCCCTGGACATACAAGAGTCAATAATGCTGCTGACCTCATACTCCTCATGGTTGTCAACAAAGATAGGATGGGGACGAGGCAACACAGTGGTAAACCAATTACAAACCAATGGTTTCAAGAGGGAGACATGAAAAAACATTGGAGATGCGCATTGCAGGAGGAAGGTCAAGAGCGTAGGCCACAGAATTGACCCGTCGGAGTATTCGAAAAGGACCAACATAACGGGGAGCCAGTTTATTGGAAGGAGGGAGGGGAGTTGCGGGAGGACAGCCAAACTCTGTCACTAACCTGGTAGGAAGGCGCGGGCAGACGCCTACAATGAGCCTGGAACTTTTGGCACTGCATAGAACGATGATGGCAATCCTGAATCTGCACCCACCTGGAACGGAGTTTCCGGAGATGCTTCTCCAAAGCCGGAATACCCTGAGACATGAATGAATCTGGCAACAAGGATGGTTGAAACCCATAATTCGCTTTGAACAAGGATAACTTGGAGGAAGCATTAATAGCACTATTATGAGCAAACTCTGCCCAAGGTAACAGTTCAGACCAATTATTGTGGTGATCTGAGACATAGCAATGGAGGAACTGTTCCAGAGCTTGATTAGACCGTTCCGCAGCCCCATTGGATTGAGGGTGATATGCTGAGGAGAAGGAAAGCTGGATCCCCATTTGAGCACAAAAGGAATGCCAAAATCTGGAGACAAACTAGCTACCCCTGTTCGACAGTATCTCCTGTAAATGGAAGACCTCCCGGGCAAAAATTAAAGCAAGCTCCTGAGCGGTAGGCAACTTCTTCAAGGGAAGGCAATGTGCCATTTAAAAAAAAAACAGTCAACCATCATAAGGATAACAGTATTGCCATTGGAAATAGGGAGCTCGACAATGAAGTCCATGTAAAGATGTTTCCAAAGACGCTCACCATTAGCAATAGGTTGAAGAAGATCCACAGGAAGATGTCAAGGAGCCTTATTCTGTGCACAAATTGAGCAGGAGGCAACATATGTAGCAACATCAGAACAAAGACCTGGCCACCAGAATTGTCGAGTGACAGACCAAATGATTTGGTTCTTGCCTGGGTGACCTGCGGCTTTAGGATAGTGGTAAGTGTGCAAAAGTTTAGTTAGAAAATTCTCAGGAACAAAACACTTACCACTAGGTTTCTCAGGAGGTGCATTGGTTTGTGCAGCCAGGATCTCCTCCCCCAAAGGAGATGTCAAATTAGTACGTATGGTAGTCAAAATATGGTCAGGAGGTATAACTGGAGTAGGTACAGACTCCTCCTTGGATAGAGGGGAAAATTGTCGAGAGAGGGCATCAGCCCTAACATTCTTACTACCAGGCAGGTAGGAGACCACATAATTAAACTGAGACAAAAATAGCGCCCATCTGGCCTGTCGGGGCGACAAACGTTTTGCTTCAGATAGATAAGTTAAATTCTTGTGGTCAGTAAGAATGAGCACTGGCACGCTAGTACCCTCGAGAAGATGCCTCCATTCCTTGAGTGCCATTATGGCCAGTAATTCCCTGTCGCCAATTTCATAATTACACTCCGATGGAGACAATTTCTTAGAAGAAACCATACGGATGCAAGGAACTGTCAGGCGTAGGACGTTGAGACAAGAGGGCACCTACTCCAGTCTCAGATGCATCAATCTCAAGAACGAAAGGCAGGGCAGGGTTAGGATGAGTCAGAACTGGAGCGGCAGCAAAGGCACTCTTAAGATTATCAAAGGCCTTAATGGCAGTAGGTGACCAATGGAGTGGATCATTCTCTTTACGGGTCATGTCTGTGATAGGTTTAACCAAGGAAGAAAAGTTTTTCATAAACTTTCTATAGTAATTGGCGAACCCCAAAAAACGTTGAATAGACCGAAGACCAACTGGGCGAGGCCACTGCAGAACTGCAGATAACTTGTCAGGATCCATGGAGAACCCTGCAACGGAGATAATATAACTCACATGAACAGGTAGCAGGCACTACTATACAGACCAACGAAAAAATATGTTAAAAATAGAAAAAATCCTTTATTAGACCAAATATAAAATAGCAGACAGACAGGCAGGACTAGGACGGACAGTCTGACGTTTTTCACGCCCCCTAGTGGCGTTTAGATAAGATAACCTAGGAAGGTTACTTGAGTCTGATGGAACTCAGATTTCTCGAGTTTACAAAACAGGCCGTTCTCACGTAGTCTCTGAAGAACCCGTGTAACATCAGAACGATGAGCCTCAAGTGTGGGTGAGTGTATGAGGATGTCGTCCAAGTACACCACAACACACTGTTGCAACATATCTTGTAGAACATCATTAATAAATTCCTGGAAAATAGCAGGAGCATTATATAGGCCAAAGGGCATTACAAGATACTCATAATGCCCACTCCTGGTGTTAAATGCTGTTTTCCATTCGTTGCCCTCCTTGATCCTAACGAGATTGTACGCTCCTCTCAAATCAAGTTTAGTAAAGATCGTAGCTCCCTTGAGGCAGTCAAAGAGTTTCGTAATGAGCGGAATAGGGTAGGCATTCTTAATGGTAAGATGATTAAGACCCCTATAATCGATGCATGGTCTTAACTCGCCACCCTTTTTCTTCACAAAGAAGAAGCCAGCCCCTGCAGGAGAGCAGGATTTGCGGATGATCCCCCACGACAGAGCATTGGCAACATACTCCTCCATAGCACAATTCTCCACAACAGACAGAGGGTAAACCCGGCCCCGAGGAGGAATGGCTCCGGGTTGCAGGTCCATGGCACAATCGTAAGACCAGTGAGGAGACAACTTACCAGCATGCACCTTGTCAAAAACGTCTAGGAACTCTCAGTACTCCTCTGACAATTGAGATACCGAAGAAGTGCACAAGACTTTAACTGGTTTCCGAAGACAAGTGGATATACATTGCGGAGACCACAACAAATTTTCAGACCTGCGCCAGTCGAGACTGGGATTGTGCTTTTGGAGCCAGGGATAACCCAAAACAACCAGAAAATGAGTTTATCACCTGGAACTGGAGGGTTTCAAAATGGAGAGTCCCAACAGCCATGGATAACGGAGCAGGTTCGTGAGTAACGAGTGTGGGCTGAAGGGGCCTGCCATCAATGGCCTCAATAGCAAGCGGAACGAACCGAGGCAAAACAGGAATGGAGTGCTTTGATACAAAAGCACTGTCAATGAAATAGCCAGCAGCACCGGAGTCAACAAGAGCCTGGGTGACTATGGAGGAGTCCACCCAGGAAAGGACAACCGTAACCAAAGGTTTCTCCTTTAGCGGTTCCGGGGACGAGGATAAACCACCCAAGGTCTGCCCCCGACAGGACCTTAGGTGTGAGCGTTTCCCGGCCCTGTAGGACAAGACTTCAAAAGGTGGCCCTGTAACCCACAATAGAGATAGAGCCCCTCCCTCCTCCTAAAGGCCCTCTCCGCCGCGGAGAGACGTGTGAATCCCAACTGCATCGGCTCAGCAGTACCTGGTGACTCGGGTCCAGGAGGCATGGGAGGAGAGGGAGGCATGGGTGGGAACGAACATGTAGGAGACAACGGAACAGGAGGCTGTCACTTAGTCTGATGTCAATTAGGATCAAAAAAGACACCAATGCCTCGAGATCTTCTGGTAAATCTCTGGCAGCAACTTTGTCTTTAATCGCATCAGAGAGTCCATGAAAGAAGGTGACAACAAGGGCTTCATTATTCCAACCTACCTCTGCGGCAAGCGTACGGAACTCAATGGCATATTGAGCAACAGATCTTGTACCTTGCTGAATGGACATTAGTCGTTTAGTAGCAGAGGAAGAGCAAGCCGGAACATCAAATACCCTTCGAAAGGAGGCTACAAATTCAGGGTTATTTGAAATCACAGGTTTATTAGTCTCCCACAAGGGATTAGCCCAGGCAAGGACTGTGTCAGAGAGTAACGAGATGAGAAATCCCACTTTAGCTCTGTCAGAGGGAAATGCCTGAGATAACATCTCAAAGTAAATGCCCACCTGGTTCAAAAACCCTCTGCACTGATTAGGATCACCTCCATAACGCTGAGGTAGAGGTGCAGAACCGGACATCCTCCTGGTAGGACTAGGTGCAGCAGCGGAAACAGGAGCAGCCATAACTTGCGGGACACTTTGGTCCAAATGTGCAGTGCGAGTCAGCAGGGCTTGCAGGGCTAGTGCAAATTGATCCAACCAGTGATCCTGTTCATCCATCCTGGAAATGATGGCAGGTAAAGGTGGATTATTAGCACCATCAGGATTCATGGCCCTTGTGTAATGTCAGGGTGCCAGGAATCAGACTGAGATGAGAAGTGCAAAAATAATCACACCTTTATTAATAGCAAAAAATAATAAAAAGTCCACAAGTCAAATAACAAGCCAGGAATCAAAACCAGAGCTGGTAGTAAGACGAGCCGAGTCAGGAGCCAAAGCGAGTAGTCAGATGAGCCGGAATCAGGATCAAGGAGAACAGCAGAGTCAGGAACAAGCCAAGGATAAGGAACCAGGAGGGACGTCAGACAGCCAGGCAATACACAGGAGCTCTCACAAACAGGTCTGAGACAACGCAAGGGCAAAGCATACTGAACAGAGGCCCTTTAAATAGTAAGTGATGACATCACAATTCTGACACTGCATCCTGTCTCACACTGATGATGTACACCAGTCTGGCCATAAAAGGAAGTGCATGAATTGAGCAGCATAACACAGTATGCACCAGAGTCAGCAAGAGAGGTGAGTAAAATGGATGCCAGAAGCACATGGCAAACAAAACAGAATAAAACCCTGACACGCAGCCATTACAAGTTTTTCAAAACCCGGCTTGTGCAGCGGTATGGGGTTTTTAAGCTCCATACCGCACCAAAAATAAGCGTTGTTTTGATGTGCTCGTGCACACTTTCCCCATAGACATCAATGGGGAGAAGGTGTCAGAAAAAAGTCTAACACCTGCGACCGCGGAAAGAAAAGCTCCGTAACGCAGCCCCATTGATGTCTATAGGGAAAGAAAACTAAATTGTAAACCTAACACCCTAACATAAACCCTACATCTAAACACCCCTAATCTGCCGCCCCCGACAACACTGCCACCTACATAATGTTATTAACCCCTAATCTGCCGCTCCTGATATCGCTGCCACCTAAATAAAGTTATTAACCCCTAATATGCCACTCCCGATATCACCACCACTATACTAAAGTTATTAACCCCTATTCCGCCACACCCCAACATTGCCACCACTATATTAAAGTTATTAATCCCTATTCCGCCGCTTCCTCACATCGCCGCCGCTAAATAAAGTCATTAACCCCTAAACCTCCGGCCTCCCTCATCACTTCCACTAAATAAACCTATTAATCCCTAAACCACCAGCCCCCCACATCGCAACAACCTAAATAAAACTATTTACCCCTAAACCTAACCCTAACCCGTAACCCTAACTCTAACACCCCCTATCTTTAAAATAATTAAAATAGATCTAAATTAAATTTACAATTATTAACTAAATAATACCTTTTTTTTTTTTTTTAAATATATTTTTATTGAGGCAATAACAAAGTTAGGTTTACAAACTTTGCAACAAATACAGTGTTATAGGTGATAATACAAGTCATTAACTTCCCAGAGTTACAAACATTCTCTGACTGACGATGAGGTCGGGCAGTAGACCCTAATGCTGCCCTGTTTAGAACTTTAATAAACAAAACATACAGATGTCAACGATATCAAATAGATCCACTCATGGGATCTGCAGTCTGGTTCCTTCTGGAGACTTAGTTTTCACAGACATAGATGCTCATTGGGAATCACATAGAATAGTAAGTGGTTATTATGCGTATAGGACTATCTAAGATATGTTGAGGTTGAGTTTATGAACTGCTGAGTGTAAACCACCCAATGGACACAGCTTGGGAATGGGGGAAAATTAGGTGGCCCGAAGAACTGTTGGCAGAGAAGAGTATGAGAGAGGGGTAAAAGAAAGGAAGAGGGGAGGAGAAAAAAAAAAAAAAGAAAAAAAGGGGGGGGGTTACGGGCAGGGGAGTGGAGGGGGGAGACTCAGCCGCCTCGGCGGAGCGGCCAAATCACCAGTTATTAAGTTTCACCGCAAACTACTCGCCTAACTGGTGGTTAACTTACTCATTAGGGTCTTTAGTCCTCCTATATTCTTCCCAAGGGAGCCAGATTGAGCAGTAAAGGTCATAACGACCTTCAACTCTCAGCGCATACTCTTCCATTTTCTGGATGTAGTCTAGAGACTCCAGAACTGGGTTTAGCAGGACCGGGGTGTGTTTCGCCCACTGTCTAGCGATGGTGAGTTTTGCCGCCAAGAGGACAGTAACTCCAAGTAGGCGAGATGGTTTTGGGAGGTTCTGAAGTCCAAGGTGGAAAAGTGCAGTTTCGCTAGTGAGAGTATCAAGAAGGTCCAGCTTCTGTAGCAGAGCTGTCACCTGGGCCCAGAAGCGCCCCAATTTAGGACATTCCCACCAGATGTGCAGATTGGTGCCACGTCGCTCGCAACCTCTCCAGCAGTCTAATGACCGGGTGGGGTACATTTTGTGTAACCTGGTCAGGACCCAATGCCACCGAAGCAGAAGTTTGAGGTAGAGTTCAAACAAATTAGAGCATCGAACTGCTGCAATAACATCTTGAAGGGCTCGTTGCCATCTTCCATCTGGAGTCGCCACCCCCAAGTCCCTCTCCCAAGCCACCACCGACTGAGTTTTCGTGAAATTAGGCATGTTAAGGAGAGTTCTATAATGGAAGGACAGGGTACCCCGCAGGGATTTACCCCCCAACCATCTCCTCTCCCATTTGGTGAGGGTTCTCAAGTTTGACCTCCGGAATCCCCAGGACAGGAGAAGTGATACCAGACGAAGGTATTCGAAGCGTAATTCCCAAGGAAAATCTTCCAACGGGTAAGTGTGAGGAGGAATAGCTATTACATCTCCTCGGTATAGATCTGAGAGTAATCTGATCTCCAAGACCTCCCATCTCCCGGGGTGGGAATCCGGGAGGCAGTGTAAAAGGGCTCGGATAGAATGTATTGGGGAGGGATGCGGAGCAACCTGTTAATCATCCACGTCCGGATGTAAAGCCCTCCAGACGTCATGATACGAATATTGAGTTATGGCATTTCTAAAGAGGTTAGAGTAGTGTTCCTCTGCCCGTTGTGGAGGGTTCCCTCTCTGTGAATTTCTGTCCCTGCTCGGGTCCCAGACCAGGTTACAGTCTCCGCCTATGATAACCTGTCCCTCCCCCAGTCGGTTCACCCTTCCAAGAAGGTGGTTGAGGAATCTGGTCTGGTTGACATTGGGTGAATACAGAGCTACCAAAGTAAGCAGGATATTATCCAGCCGACAAACACAGATTATATATCTGCCCGAGGGGTCTGACTCCAGGTATACAGGTTCATAGGAGACCTGTTTACCGATTAGAATAGTAACTCCCCTGGCCTTTTTGTGGAAGGTTGAGGATAAGGAGATTGGGAAGTCCTTAGGGTGGAACGCGGCTGCCCTCGTTCCCGTCCAGTGAGTCTCCTGTATGTACACGACATCTAATCGTTGAGATTTTAGTAATTTGAGGAGAAGGCTCCGTTTGGTAGGGGAATTAAGACCCCGAACGTTTAGTGTGGCAAGTCTCATAGCTAAGTGGAGAAGGAAAAAAAAAAAAAAGGGGGGGGAGGGGAAGATAGAAAGAGGGGTAGTGGGGAGTAGACAAGATAAGAGAGGAAATAGAGAAAGAACACTGTAATATGCTAGGTTCTTCGGACTGGGCAGAGACTGCTTCACTCTGCCAAATAATGGGTACGGAGGATAGAGTTGTTTATCCCTAACCGTACCAAATAAGTTAGTCCCCGGTTGGGGGAAGGGAAGGTCAGTGAAGGGGGGGGGTCCAAAGGGCTCCCCTCCACCACCGGTGCACAATATATGAGTATGTAACTGCTTGGTAAAGGAGCTGTGGTCAGGTAGCTTAGAGGGTCAATGTGAGGGGGTAAAGGGAACAGAAGAGCATGGGGAGGGTTGAAGTAGGGGGAGTTAGGGAGGGAGGGAGTAGAGGGCAGTCCTGTGATATATCTTTGTTTCCTGTCATGTTGGGGCGAATATCTGGTAAGATTGAACATACATTTGTGATTCCCAATAGCAAGCCTGAAATTAGAAAGTAAACTGGAATTTCAGGAAGAGAGAGCATAATAAAGGTACCTTTGTAGATGATCAGGGATTCCGGTAAGGAGTCCATTCGCAACATGCTTACACTGCAACATCATATCAAACCCCAGATATCATCAAATGAATTAGGGTAGCCATAATTTCCAAGGGAAATTGACATGCATAGGTAAGTTATACATCAGATGGTGCTCTTAGGTCTTAATTAATAAACATATAAAACACTAATAGGCGCATGTAAGACATAGAATATGTAGAAAATCACACAGTATGTAAAACTTTAGGTACAGTAGGATACATTTCAACATGAAGAATCCCATATTTGGATATAGTCTCAGGGGAAGGGGTTCACCATAGCCCATTCGTCGCCTCAGCAATTGCAAGGGGTAGCGCAAGTCTATACCAGAGAACAGGACCTAGGGGATGAGGAAGGGAGCAGGACTTAGACAAGATGAAAAGGAGCAGACGGAGTAGCAGGAAAGAGAGAACGGGGAAGTAGCTCTGGTGGGAGATAGGGAGGACAAAGGGAAGGCCGCGGTTAAAGGGAAGGGATCAAGGAGGAAGGGGAAGCAGCGATCATAAAGTTGCGGGCTAGGAAAGCAGGCGGGTAAAAGGAGTAAGAGACCACCAGAGAGAAGGGATAGGGAAAAGAGAGGGGAAGGAACCCATCAGTAGGGGGGAGGTTGAGCCATAGCAGCGCCAGATTTCAGGGGTCTAATGTGATATCTTGAAATGATCATATGCTATCCATATGGTCCCTGGAGGATTAATGCAACCCATAATGACTAGTTAAAAAATGGAGGTATGACGCTGTGCATGGCAAGGGTGCCGGAGTCATCAGAAGAGCAGCAAACAGATGGGAAGGAGGAGGGAGGAGGGCCTTAGGGGAAAGAGAAGGGTGAAGCCAACAGAAAGAAAGGAGGTTAGAGGAGAGAGAAGGAGGAGAAGACCAATGGCTAGATTAAGATTTGGCTAACATTGGCAACATTCAGTAAGAGCATAGGAAGGTACCCTAAACTAAATACCTGCATAATGTAGGGCACCAGTAAATACAGTAAACAGCAAACTACACTCAATCAATTATTAACAATTAACAAAGGCTAAATCATTAATACGTGGCCAGTCTTCTGGCAGTGTCAACAAGTGAATAACAGTTCCAGATTGCAGAGAGAGCTGTCCAGCCAGAATAAGGTTAAGGCCTGTCCAGGAGGGCCCATCCCAAAGTCAGGTACAGATTAGTATCTGGCTAACATTGGTAGCAGTCAATAAGAGCATAGAGTGGTACCCTGAACTAGATATCTATCTTATGTAGAGCGTCTGTAAATACAGTGAACAATAAACTGCACTCAATCAACAAATAACAATTAACAAAGAGCTCAATCATTAGTACATTACCATTCCTCTGGCAATGTCCTCAAAGAAGTAACAGTCCAGATTTCAGGGAGAACTGGTCAACCAGGCCGATGCTGAGGCACAGCCAGCAAGGATCCAGCCCTAGGTCAGGGATATTCAATACTGACAGTAGAGAAGATTGTATCAACGGACTGGACCCTGCCGAGCCACCTCCAACCTGTCTGGGTTCCAGGCCTGGGCCCCTGGTCTTAGCGGAGGGCCCATTCCATGTGGGCGGGGAGGATCACCTTCCACATTTCCAGAGGGTAGGTTCCAAACCCTCAGCAGGTCTTGAGCTTGTCGCGGGGTCAGAGCTGTGTGCTGAGTTCCATCTTTAGTTATGATCAGTTTTGTAGGGTACCCCCACCTGTACCGGATTTGGTGTAGGCGTAGGGTTCTGGTGGACTCATTAAAGCTTCTTCTTTGTTGTAGAGTAAAAGAGGATAGATCAGGGTATAATGAAATGTCCTGAAATTGGTCAGGTAGTTGAGGTTGTCTAAGGGTCACTTTCATAAGCCGGTCTTTGGAGGAGTAGTAATGGAGTCTGGCTATGGTGTCCCGAGGTTTATCCATAGGTAGATTTTGTGGTCTGGCAGCTCTATGGATTCTATCAATTCTCACATCATGTTCTCCTGAAGGGCCTAAGATAGCTCTAAACAGTGCTTGGGCATACTTTTCTAGCAAATGAGGGCCTACAGACTCAGGGATTCCACGTATTCTAATATTGTTCCGCCTGGAGCGGTCCTCCAGGTCTGCCAGCTTCGCCTCTAAGGAAGATACCTGATCTGCCAAGTTTTGTGTATAGCTGACCCAGTTCGTGTGATCTACTAGCAAATCTTCTTGTTTCCGCTCTATTATATCAGTTCTCTCGTTAACTGTAACAATGTCTTTCCGTAGATCATCAAAAGACCTCTCAAGTTTGTCGAATCTTTTAGCAAAAGATTGGGTTTGCTGGTCTAGTAGCACTTTTATAGAGTCAATGGTGACCGCTTCAGACTGCATGCGAGATGGCGGCGAGCTCCTCACACTGGCCCTCCCCTCAGACAAAGGAGGAGATAATGATCTATCGTCGTCCGAGATATCCGGAAGGGGGTCTCGGATGGGCTGGAAATGGTCACGGACTGTGTGCTTTGAAGTATGTGGACCCTTAGACTTCCTTTTAGATTGTTGGGACATTGTGTAGCAGGGTCTCTGACTGTAAGTGTATTGGGAAACAGAGACCTTTTAAAAAGGAGAGCAAAAGCAGGCAGTTAATTGGGGGTCTCAGTTGGCACAGCTGTTTTGCACCGGTGGGGAGGGGTGCCGCAGAGCCTAGCACCTCATTGCCAGGCTGGAGAGATTAGTTAAAAGAGGGGTAACTTAAGTGAGTATAGTTGTAGTTGTGAATATAAGCCTGTCCAATTGGGGTATGGGTGATGACTAGCTTCTAGAGTCAATAATCCAATGTAAGAGGTGTCTCTCCCCAGGGGAAAGTACCACCACTGGGCTCAGGCGGTAAAGGGAACTGGGGTATGACCAGCTCTAAAATGGAGCAGGAAAGGAGGGGGAGAGATACAGTTTTTCAGCCTTTCCCTGTGCAGCAGATAAGTTTAGGAGTTGTAATGCTAGGAGGAGTCAGGGAGGGTAAAGCAGTTTGCAATACTGTTGACAATCTCTTGTTTCTTTAGGGAGATTGAGAGCACAGTTCTAAGCCAGACAGGGCAAAATCCACACCTCCTCAGCTAAAGTGTGGTAGTTGTCGGTAGTTTTAATAGGAGGCCAAAGGTCAAGTATTGTGTCCCATTAAGCAGTGAAACAGAGAGAGTATTTGCAAATGACCATGTGGCAGGCAGATGTGATTAACAGGGCACTGGTAGCATAAATTTCCAACAGTATGCTAATGTCTCTCTATTGATATAGGTATTTTGTAGCCCTGAACTGTAGGCTGAGATGTCTCATTAAGGTTGGTGATCTGACTAATGAATAGGCGGGCCGGTCTCCTGTGCCTCAGGTTTGCACAGGTCATGAGAGTCTTGTATAATAAGGCAGGCAAGTGCGGCACTAATATTGTTAGCACCGGAGCAGAGCCCCGGCCCTCCGGTGCACAGTGGCCTGCAAGTGTAGCGCTCTTATCCCCCTTTATATGAGCTGACATTGCTCGCTGCGTGGTGAGGTGGTTATGGGGTTCGCCTTCTAAAGTCTAATGACTTAGCTCTTACCGGTGCCCAGTGACCGCTTGCTCCCTTCCACTATGTCGCGGTCCGGTGACGTCAGCGGTTAATGGCGGCCTTTCGCGCTCTTTCGCCGACGGGACCGATGTTCTCCAGATGGTTGCGGCTGTGATCACTTGTAGGTAGGTGTCCAGGGGGGGGTACCTCCAAGTACCCGATGCTGGGGAATTGTGGTTAAGGTCGTGAGGATCGCTTCTTAGGGTCCCCTTAAGGGTGAAAGCTGTCCGGTCTTGCAGAATATGAAATGCTGCCAAAAGCAAGGCGGCAGGAGTCCCAGTGTAAAACAAGTAGCTAGAAATCCCTCCAGGGCAAGATTTTCAGGGAAGATGAGTAAAGAAACGTTTTTTTAAAGCAGGTTTTACTAGCTTATCTTAGGAGCTCTATGCATACACGTCTGCTCTATTCACTGGCTAGCTCCGCCCCCCCAAATAATACCTTTTTAAAACTAAATACATACATGTGAAATAAAACCTAAGCTAGCTACAATATAACTAATAGTTATATTGTAGCTAGCTTGGGTTTTATTTGTATTTCACAGGTAAGTTTGTATTTATTTTAACTAGGTAGACTAGTTAGTAAATAGTTATTAAATATTTACTAACTACCTATTTAAAGTAAATACAAACTTACCTGTAAAATAAAGCCTAAGCTACCTTACACTAAAACCTAACATTACAAAAAATAAAAAAACACTAAAATCCCCCCAAAAAAATCTACCATTACAAAAAAAAAATGAAATTATCAAAAAAAAAATATTCCTTTTCTAATGCCCTTTAAAAAAAAAAAAAAAAACACCACAAAATAAAAAAGCCTAATCTAGAATAAACTACCAAGGGCCCTTAAAAGGGCCTTTTGTAGGGCATTGCTCGAAGTTAAACAGCTCTTTTGCTACAAAAAACAAACACCCCCTAAAAAAATACATTACACAAAATAACAAACAAATTATTCAAAATAATAAAAATTATTCCTATTTTAATACCCATTAAAAGAAAAACACCCCAAAACAACAAAAAAACCTAATCTAGAATAAACTACCAATGGCCCTTAAAAGGCATTGCCCTAAAGATATTAGATCTTTTCGTGAAATAAAAATACAAATACCCACTAACATTACAAACCCGCCACCCCCCAAACCCAGAAAATAAAAAAACTATCTAAAAAACCTAATCTACCTATTGCCCTGAAAAGGGCATTTGGATGAGCACTGCCCTTAAAATGACATTTAGCTCTTTTACATGCCCAAAACCTAAACTAAAAAAAAAACTCCTAAAAACCCTTTAAAAAAAACTATCACTAACCCAGAAGATCCACTTACAGTTTTTGAAGTCCCGCTTGAACGATCTTCATCCAGGCGGCATCTTCTATCTTGATCCCGGCGCTGCAGCGGCACGGAGCATCCTCTTTATACGGTCGCCGCCATACACTGAATCTTCAATGCAAGGTACATGATCCAAGATGGCGTCTCTTGCATTTCTATTGGCTGAAAAATTTGAATAGAGGCACAATACTGTGTCGGAAGTTCCCAGTAAGCATATTCTCTACTTCTATCAGAAGCGCACATAATATGTGCAGTGTCTTAAGATTCTGGTAAGCTATAATTCACATTATCCTGCACTAAGGAAAAAGTGTCGATTTGGTCAGTGTCCCTTGGCCAGACTTTGTTACTTTGTTATATTGACTTACAACTATTCACAAGTTAAGTAGTGATAAGCTACATATTATGGAAAACTACAGTCTATAACTTGAAAAATATATATGCCAGTATTGACTCAATAGAGACTTTGGATCTGGATTCCATACAAAATTATATATGAGCGCTCAATGCTAAGGTGGACTAGTTTGTTTTTAGCACACGTTTTCTACTATTGTTGTTATTTACATGTATAATTTGTTGCGATTTTATTGTAACGAATTTGAGGTTACACATATTAGCAATATATGAACTAGATATTTAATATATCTGATACTAATTTAGCATTACTGTACTAGAAGAATTGTTTTAAGGGAGACGTCCCTAATTTTATATGATTGATTCTGCAAATGTTTTAGATCCACACTTATATCAAATTAAACTTATTTAATAAAAGCTATTAGAATATATCACCTCTTAGACTCCTTAGCTTCTTTAGTGCTTTCTTAATTAATTAATATACTGAAAAATTTGAATCAGCCAATAGGAATTAGAGCTACTAAAATCCTATTGGCTGTTCAAATCAGCAAATAGGATTTAAGCAGCTCTTATTCTATTGGATAAGCGGGACTTCAAAAACTGTAAGTGGATCTTCGGGGGTTAGTGATAGGTTTTTTTAAAGGGTTTTTGGGGCGTTTTTTTTTTTTTTTAGTTTAGGGTTTGGGCATGTAAAATAGCTAAATGACCTTTTAAGGGCAATGCCCATCCAAATGCCCCTTTCAGGGCAATGGGTAGATTAGGTTTTTGTTAGAATTAGGTTTTTGGGGTTGGTTGAGTGGTGGGTTTTACTGTTGGGGTGGTCTTTGTATTTTTTTTTACCGGTAAAAGAGCTGTTTAACTTAGGGCAATGCCATACAAAAGGTCCTTTTAAGGGCCATTGGTAGCTTATTGTAGGCTAGGGTTTTTTTTTATTTTGGGTGGGCTTTTTTATTTTGATAGGACTATTAGATTAGGTGTAATTCTTTTTTCTTTTTGATAATTTGTTTGTTATTTTTCGTACTTTAGTGTTTGTTATATTTTGTAATTTAGTCTTTTTTATTTTTTGTAATTAGATACTTTGTATTTTTTAGAGTAGTGTTAGGATTTTTTTAATGTGTAGTTTAGTTTAATTTAATTGGTAGGTAGTTTAATTTTAGTTTAATAATTATATTAGTTTAATTGTTAGTTTAAACTTTCGGCTAGATTACGAGTCTTGCGTTATGAGTAAAAAAGCAGCTGCTTTTTTACTACAGCTGCTATTACGAGTCTTGCATATTTAGGGGCACCGCACACTTTTTTGGCCTTAACGCAAATCAACTTACTAAAATTGCGTATAGTCTTTTTTTCTATGGGACTTCCATAGTGCCGGTATTACAAGCTTGTTCTGGGAGGCCAAAATGTGAGCGGTATAGCCTATCCCGTCAAGATTTGTACCGCATTTTAAAGTCAGTAGTTATGAGTTTTACACTACAACGCTGTTGCATAAAACTCATAACTAAAGTGCTAAAAAGTCCACTAACACCCATAAACTACCTATTAACCCCTAAACCGAGGCCCTCCCGCACTACACTATACACTATAATAAAATATTAACCCCTAATCTGCCGCTCCAGACATCGCCACCATTAGAATAAACATATTAACCCCTAAACCTCCGTACTCTCGACTCGCAAACACTAATTAAATATTATTAACCCCAAATCTGCTGTCCCTAACATCGCCGCCACCTACCTACATTTATTAACCCCTAATCTGCTGCCTCCAACGTCGCCACCACTATACTAAATTTATTAACCCCTAAACCTAAGTCTAACCCTAACCCTAACACCCCTCTAACAAATATAATTAAAATAAATCTAAATAAAACATACTATCATTACCTAAATTATTCCTATTTAAAACTAAAGACTTACCGATAAAATAAACCCTAAGCTAGCTACAATATAACTAATAGTTACATTGTATCTATCTTAGGGTTTATTTTTATTTTACAGGCAAGTTTGTATTTATTTTAGCTAGGTAGAATAGTTACTAAATAGTTATTAACTATTTAATAACTACCTAGCTAAAATAAATACAAATTTACCTGTAAAATAAAACCAAACCTGTCTAACACCTAACCTAACCCTACAATTAAATACATTCCCTAAATTAAATACAATTAAATAAATTCAATACAATTAGCTAAATTACAAAAAAACAAAACACTAAATTACAGAAAATAAAAAACTAATTACAAGATCTTTAAACTAATTACACCTAATCTAATACCCCTATCAAAATAAAAAAAGCCCACCCAAAATAAAAAAACCCTAGCCTAAACTAAACTATCAATTGCCCTTAAAAGGGCCTTTTGCGGGGCATTGCCCCAAATAAATCAGCTCTTTTACCTGTAAATAAAAATACAAACAACCCCCCCCCAAACAGTAAAACCCACCACTCACACAACCAACCCCCCAAATAAAGACCTAACTAAAAAAACCTAAGCTCCCCATTGCCCTGAAAAGGGCATTTGGATGGGCATTACCCTTAAAAGGGCATTTAACTCTATTGCAGCCCAAACCCCTAATCTAAAAATAAAACCCACCAAATACACCCTTAAAAAATCCTAACACTAACCCTCGAAGATCCACTTACAGTTTTGAAGAGCCGACATCCATCCTCAACAAAGCCGGGAGAAGTCTTCATCAAAGCAGCAAGATGTCCTCAATGAAGCCGGCAGAAGTGGTCATCCAGACGGGCAGAAGTCTTCACCCAGACGGCATCTTCTATCTTCATCCTTCCGACGCGGAGCGGCTCCATCTTCAAGACATTCATCTTCAAGACAATCCTATTGGCTGATCCAATCAGCCAATTCGATTGAGCTCGTATTCTATTGGCTGATTGGAACAGCCAATAAAATGCAAGCTCAATCCTATTGGTTGATTGGATCAGCCAATAGGATTGAAGTTCAATCCTATTGGCTGATTGCATCATCCAATAGGATTTTTTCAACCTTAATTCCGATTGGCTGATAGAATTCTATCAGCCAATCGGAATCTAAGGGACACCATCTTGGATGACGTCACTTAAAGGTACCTTCATTCGTCGGGTAGTCGTCGTTGGAAGAGGATGCTCCACGCCGGATGTCTTGAAGATGGAGCCGCTCCGTGTCGGAAGGATGAAGATAGAAGATGCCGTCTGGGTGAAGACTTCTGCCCGTCTGGAGGACCACTTCTGCCAGCTTCGTTGAGGACATCTTGCCGTTTATATGAAGACTTCTCCTGGCTTCATTGAGGATGGATGTCGGCTCTTCAAAACTGTAATTGGATCTTCGGGGGTTAGTGTTAGGATTTTTTAAGGGTGGATTGGGTGGGTTTTATTTTTAGATTAGGGGTTTGGGCTGCAATAGAGATAATGGGGAGCTTAGGTTTTTTTAGTTAGGTTTTTATTTGGGGGGTTGGTTGTGTGGGTGGTGGGTTTTACTGTTGGGGGGTTGTTTGTATTTTTTTACAGATAAAAGAGCTGATTTCTTTGGGGTAATGCCCTGCAAAATCCCATTTTAAGGGCTATTGGTAGTTTAGTTTAGGCTAGGGTTTTTTTTATTTTGTGTGGGCTTTTTTTATTTTGATAGGGCTATTAGATTAGGTGTAATTAGTTTAAAGATCTTGTAATTTGTTTTTTATTTTCTGTAATTTAGACCCACTTCAGCTGACACAGCCCTCTGCTTCAGCTGAATTTTAAAGTATACTTACAACAAGTCTTTAAAGAACATTCACAGACCCACTTCAGCTGACACAGCCCTCTGCTTCAGCTGAATTTTAAAGTATACTTACAACAAGTCTTTAAAGAACATTCACAAACCCACTTCAGTTGACACAGCCCTCTGCTTCAGCTGAATTTTAAAGTATACTTACAACAAGTCTTTAAAGAACATTCACAGACCCACTTCAGCTGACACATCCCTCTGCTTCAGCTGAATTTTAAAGTATACTTACAACAAGTCTTTAAAGAACATTCACAGACCCACTAATCAGCACATCCTTCCATTCACTTAACCCTTTAGAATACATACCCTCTCACCCTACAAATAGCTATATATCCACATCAATAGTGTGTGAATATATATGTGTATATATATATATATATATATATGTATATATATATATATATATATATATATATATATATATAAACATATATATATTTCTTTTTTATATCGTACTATTTTTGTTTTATTTTCATCTACACACCTCATAGCACTAACATGTATCAAAATATGACCATACTGATATTCGTGACAACCCTTTTCTCACTCCAATGTTGTTCACTTCATTACCGCCATAAGCACCCACCTCAAACTGGAAAACAAATTATCATACACCATGGCCTGCTCTGTTGCTGTAACTTATCTGCTGAGTGCTGGTGGAGAGTTATAAAAAATAGCCCTCCTACCCCACCTCACAAAATTATAAAGTCTGCCATTCACTATATAGCTAAACAAAAACTATGTCCAAATTCCTATTCCTTATGCTACTTGCCCTTGCAAATGATGTAGAGTCTAACCCTGGTCCCCCAGCAAATTCCATTCCTAGCCTTCCAGCTAAAAAAGGCCTCTCCTTTGTGCACTGTAATATAAGCAGCTTACTTCCAAAAATCGATGCACTGCAAGCTTGGTGTTTACAATACAAGCCAAAAATCATTGTGATCTCTGAATCATGGCTAACTGCAAAAATACCTGACTCTGCCATTGCAATACATGGGTATTCATGCCATAGAATTGACAGAGCAAAGAGAGGAGGCGGCATTGTAATTTATGTTGACAACTCCACAAAGTTCACCCCCATACAAAAATCTAGCTCTCCTGCCACCTTTGATTTGCTTTCTGGCAAAATTGAGATCCCGTGCAGTAAATCAATCATTGTTGCAGGAATCTACCGCCCACCTAGCTCCCCTGTGCATTCCATTTCGGACATAGCACAGCTCCTTAGTGAATCCATAACTCAAAACCCAAAAAGTGAAATTTTGGTTTTTGGAGATTTTAACATCGATTGGCTGAATCCAAAAAATAACAGTTGTCACTCACTGCTTAAATCTTTGCAGCTAATGCAATTAATCTCCTCTCCAACTCGCATAAACATCAAAAGCCATAATCATACCCTGCTCGACTGGATTCTCTCCACTTCTCCCGACCGAATCCAGGAGGCAGGTGTTCTCCCTAACAATTTCAGTGACCACTGCTTAGTGTACTGTGTGCGCAAAATAAAGGCTACTAAATCCTCTCCCAAGGTTAAAATCACCAGGTCCTTCAAAAAATGTAATCTTCAATCATTTCTAAATGACATCAAGAACCTCCCCTGGCACAGATTAAACCTAATCCCAGATCTAGACTCTGCAGTTGAATTCTTTCAGTCTGAACTCCTACAAGTTTGGAATTTACATGCACCGCTGCGTAAGGTGAGAGTAAAAGGAGCACACTTGAATTGGATCACAGCTGACCTCATTAAAATGTACCAATTTCGGGATTCATTGTGGTCAAAGTTCAAGCATACTGGCTCTATGAATGATCACTGTGTATATAGACAATGGCGAAATATATGTACTAAACAAACAAAATTGGCTAAGGCACAATATTTCTGTTAAAATCTGAACAATAATATATCTAACCCTAGAAAGTTTTGGAAACTCATAAATAACTTACAAAATCCACCAATCCACTCCCAACCCTCCACTGTCAATGTGGATAACCAAAACCTGCAACTCCCCTTAGAAGTAGCAAATGCCTTTAACAATTATTTTGTCGGATGCTCCACCACCCTGATTGACAAACTAATAAATGGCATGCATCCTGAAGCTACAAATGTGGATCAGGCCCCACTAAAACAGCAAAGACCCAATATAGAGAAGTTCAGTTTTAGACCTGTACCCTTCAATGTCATTAAGAAACACCTCAATAATCTAAAAATGGAAAACCAGTCTGGACCTGATCAAATCCCAGCAATGCTGTTGACGCTCAGTGCGCTGGCAATTGCTAAGCCTGTCACAACCCTAATTAACTAATCCTTGGTGTCTGGATACATACCCAAACTCTGGAAAACTGCAAGAGTAGTGCCTATTCATAAAAGTGGGGAGTTAACCTTGGTTTCTAACTATCGCCCTATATCATTGCTCCCAGTATTGTCAAAAATCTTAGAAAAATGCGTCCATACGCAATTATGCGAGTATTATCAACTTTCTAACTATCTGACCCCTACCCTATTCTAAACAAAATGCCCTACCCTATTCTAAATTACTACATTTCAAAGCTCTTTTACCTTATCAGCCCTGAACAGGGCCCTTTGCGGGGCATGCCCCAAGAAATTCAGCTCTTTTGCCTGTAAAAAAAAACATACAATACCCCCCCCCCAACATTACAACCCACCACCCACATACCCCTAATCTAACCCAAACCCCCCTTAAATAAACCTAACACTAAGCCCCTGAAGATCTTCCTACCTTGTCTTCACTCTACCAGGTTCACCGATCCGTCCTGAAGAGCTCCTCCAATGTCCTGATCCAAACCCCAAGCGGGGGGCTGAAGATGTCCATGATCCGGCTGAAGTCTTCATCCAAGCGGGAGCTGAAGAGGTCCATGATCCGGATGCTGATTCGATCGGCCAATCAGATTGAGCTTGCATTCTATTGGCTGATCGGAACAGCCAATAGAATGCAAGCTCAATCTGATTGGCCGATCGAATCAGCCAATCGGATTGAACTTGATTCTGATTGGCTGATTCCATAATTTTATTTAATTAGATCTTCAGGGGCTTAGTGTTAGGTTTATTTAAGGGGGGTTTGGGTTAGATTAGGGGTATGTGGGTGGTGGGTTGTAATGTGGGGGGGGGTATTGTATGTTTTTTTTTACAGGCAAAAGAGCTGAATTTCTTGGGGCATGCCCCGCAAAGGGCCCTGTTCAGGGCTGGTAAGGTAAAAGAGCTTTGAAATGTAGTAATTTAGAATAGGGTAGGGCATTTTGTTATTTTGGGGGTCTTTGTTATTTTATTAGGGGGCTTAGAGTAGGTGTAATTAGTTTAAAATTGTTGTAATATTTTTCTTATGTTTGTAAATATTTTTTTTATTTTTTGTAACTTAGTTCTTTTTTATTTTTTGTACTTTAGTTAGTTTATTTCATTGTAGTTATTTGTAGGAATTGTATTTAATTTATTTAATGATAGTATAGTGTTAGGTTTAATTGTAACTTAGGTTAGGATTTATTTTACAGGTAATTTTGTTATTATTTTAACTAGGTAACTATTAAATAGTTCTTAACTATTTAATAGCTATTGTACCTGGCTAAAATAATTACAAAGTTGCCTGTAAAATAAATATTAATCCTAAAATAGCTACAATGTAATTATAATTTATATTGTAGCTATATTAGGGTTTATTTTACAGGTAAGTATTTAGCTTTAAATAGGAATAAGTTATTTAATAAGAGTTAATTTATTTCGTTAGATTTAAATTATATTTAACTTAGGGGGGTGTTAGTGTTAGGGTTAGACTTAGCTTTAGGGGTTAATACATTTATTATAGTAGCGGTGAGCTCCGGTCGGCAGATTAGGGGTTAATGTTTGAAGTTAGGTGTCGGCGATGTTAGGGAGGGCAGATTAGGGGTTAATACTATTTATTATAGGGTTAGTGAGGCGGATTAGGGGTTAATAACTTTATTATAGTAGCGCTTAGGTCCGCTCGGCAGATTAGGGGTCAATAAGTGTAGTTAGGTGGAGGCGACGTTGTGGGGGGCAGATTAGGGGTTAATAAATATAATATAGGGGTCGGCGGTGTTAGGGGCAGCAGATTAGGGGTACATAAGGATAATGTAAGTAGCGGCGGTTTACGGAGCGGCAGATTAGGGGTTAAAAATAATATGCAGGGGTCAGCGATAGCGGGGGCGGCAGATTAGGGGTTAATAAGTGTAAGGCTAGGGGTGTTTAGACTCGGGGTACATGTTAGAGTGTTAGGTGCAGACGTAGGAAGTGTTTCCCCATAGCAAACAATGGGGCTGCGTTAAGAGCTGAACGTGGCTTTTTTGCAGGTGTTAGGTTTTTTTTCAGCTCAAACAGCCCCATTGTTTCCTATGGGGGAATCGTGCACGAGCACGTTTTTGAGGCTGGCCACATCCGTAAGCAACTCTGGTATCGAGAGTTGAAGCTGCGTTAAAAATGCTCTACGCTCCTTTTTTGGAGCATAACGCAGCCTTTTTGTGGACTCTCAATACCAGAGTTATTTTTATGGTGCGGCCAGAAAAAAGCCAGCGTTAGCTACGCGGGTCGTTACCGACAAAACTCCAAATCTAGGCCTTAGTAAGGTAAGCGGGCTGGCTAGTAGGTTGCTAATCAGTAATGTTACTACTGAGGGGGTGTCATTGCATTCTCGGACCCAGGCAGCACAATATCTTGAGCTGGCCCTGACATACACACAAACATATTTACACACAGACATACACACATTTTTACACAAACACACACATACATATTTACCCTCACGCGCACACACACATACATACATGATTGTACACATATTTACACAAACACACACATATTTACATACATACATACATAAACACTAATATATACTCACACATATTTACACACACACACACATACATACACAAGTTCACACACACACACGCACACATACATATATATATATATATATATACACACACATACATATTTACACACACACACACACACATACATACACACATATTTACACATACACACATACACACATATTGGCACACACACACAAACACACACATACATAAACGCATATTTACAAACACATACACACATATTTACACACACACACACACACGTACATACACATATTACACACATACATACAGTAAATGCATAAACACATTTATATACACACATATTTACACACACACATTTACACACACAACAGACACACACATTTATACATACACAAATATTTACAATCATATACACACATTTACACACACACACAAATATTTACACACACACAGCAGACACACACACACATTTATACATACACATATTTACAATCATACACACACATATTTACACACATAAATACTTTATTTTAAAAAAAAATCACATTAAATACATCATTCATGGATGGGCAATTTGGCAGTGAACTGATCAATGCATGATTCCTCAAGGGTAGGACACATAGTACAATTGTAGAATTTCTGTGTGCATGGTAATCAATATTACTAAGTTGTTTTTTTATGTTTATAATTAGTAATAATTTAATACCAATAATAAAATTATTATCAAAAAAATGTTAGAGCATTTTATTGCTTGTATGTAACCATTTTATTGCTTGTATTAATCCCTGCAAAGGTCAGCTCCAAAGCAGCAATGCACTGCCAGGAGCAAAGCTGAACATTTCTGGTGAGCCATAAGGGATTAAAAGCCCACGTTGTCATTACCTGTGCAGCCAACTCCTAACTTAACTACTAATATAACTTAACATAGCTTAAATAAACATAAGAGTCATATCGTGGGTGAAAGACTGCAAGCGGTCACGTTTATTTAACATGACAACAGATAACTGGCTGTTAACTGGGATGGCGGCGCATTGAGTCACTGGTCTACTCAAGTTAAACAAGAGGTCAAGGCCCCGATCTGAATATGCAACAGAGCCCTTGGAGCTCCGCCCACTGCAATGACACTAAGGGGCTTGCAGGGAGCTCATGTGACTTTGTCTACTTAAGAAGGACAATGTAAAAGTAAATTATAAGCGCTAGAAAATAAAACCCAGCTTAACTAATGAATTCCCCTCCAGGAAGACAGAAATAGTGAGAACAGTAGAAAAGTGGAAGTTAAGCGCTATAAGCGAGGGTTAAGGAGAGGACTGTATTCTCAATATAATATGTACAATATATGTAAAAAAGGCACTGCAATGGTGTGTGAAATGGAAAGATTACCCAATTATAGGTCTATTATATAGACAGGACAGAAGATAGCGGGTGCTGTATTTGTATCCAACACTGTTAAAAACATTAACCGACTAGAATGTGTCTAGAGGAATGTATATTAGAAACAAGTACAAAGTAAAGGTTATAAATATAGAAACAATTTATTAAAACAAATGACTAAAACAATGTGTCAAATAGTAAGCATATCTAAAACAGGCGTATCTAAAAATGCAGGGATGTCTCCCTTATTCGTTACTAATAGTAACAGATGATAAATGAACTTTTTATAGTATATAGTACTTGCGTTTAAAAAGGTATTAGCAGCAATGGAGCAATAATGTGTCTCCTTGGATATCCAGTTAAAAGAACAAAGGTAACTGTTGGATAGGAGGCCGTGTTGTATACAGCTTGGCGTTACCAGATAGTACTGAATGCACCTTTTTTTGTGTGGCTCCTGCGTAACCGTTATGACGTCACCTGTGATGATTACGTGCGGAGTTTTCGTAGTAGCCCCTATTCCACAAAGAATGTGGAAGTCTTGGGGGGATCAATAGGATACTTTGCGGTCAATGAATGTGACTTCAATTCTTCCTTATATATAGAAATAAGGGAAGGTGATCCTCAAGGCTTTGTAGGCTGTGCGGTTGCGATATAGCGACTAGAAATGGGGTATGCTTCCTGTGGTTGCTAGTAGCAACTAGTGAATCCTTAGGTGTAGAAACTTGGCGGTCGTTTGTACGACTCAGATTAGAAGATGATCTTTGCGGTCGCTAAAACGACTAAAGTTCTTTATTTGAAATGCTTGGCGGTCGCACCTCACGGGCTCTGCCATTAAACTCCCCCCGCGGGCGGCTTCTCCTGAGCAAGTCGCTCTCAGGCAGTGACACCTCCAGCGCCTTATTCCGCGTCTTCACTGTCTTCACGCTAGCTCTAAACCAGAGCTAGCGTGAAGACAGTTGCTACTAGCAACCACAGGAAGCATACTCCATTTCTAATCGCTATATCGCGACCGCACAGCCTACAAATCCTTGAGGATCACCTTCCCTTATTTCTATATATAAGGAAGAATTGAAGTTACATTCAAAGTATCCTATTGATCCCCCCAAGACTTCCACATTCTTTGTGGAATAGGGGCTACTACGAAAACTCTGCACGTAATCATCACAGGTGACGTCATAACGGTCACGCAGGAGCCACACAAAAAAAGGCGCATTCAGTACTATCTGGTAACGCCAAGCCGTATACAGCACAGCCTCCTATCCAACAGTTATCTTTGTTCTTTTAACTGGATATCCAAGGAGACACATTATTGCTCCATTGCTGCTAATACCTTTTTAAACGCAAGTACTATATACTATAAAAAGTTCATTTATCATCTGTTACTATTAGTAACGAATAAGGGAGACATCCCTGCATTTTTAGATACGCCTGTTTTAGATATGCTTACTATTTGACACATTGTTTTAGTCATTTGTTTTAATAAATTGTTTCTATATTTATAACCTTTACTTTGTACTTGTTTCTAATATACATTCCTCTAGACACATTCTAGTCGGTTAATGTTTTTAACAGTGTTGGATACAAATACAGCACCCGCTATCTTCTGTCCTGTCTATATAATAGACCTATAATTGGCTAATATTTCCATTTCACACACCATTTCAGTGCCTTTTTTACATATATTGTACATATTATATTGAGAATACAGTCCTCTCCTTAACCCTCGCTTATAGCGCTTAACTTCCACTTTTCTACTGTTCTTACTTAAGAAGGACACCATAGGCACACACCTAGAATTCGTAGGCCCTTCTTTTCAGCGTTGTCATCGCTCCACCCCGTTAGTTGTCATAAGGTGTTACCCAGGTCTAAATAAATTTTTCTTGTTGGCCGTAATATTGTCATGTTGAATCACAAAGCCATTCGACTAACCAATCTTCCCACCACACGATTTACCTTCTTGTGTACTCTGTAAGCTGTCCCTGAGGAAGACATGTCTCTCCAAAGAAGACGTGCGACTACATTGGACCACCCTATCCGTACCCCTGGGACCCAGCACTAAGTCATGCTATATCTGACTGCATAATTTTTATCTGCTCCAGAGCAGGAATTGCCCCTAAATCGTTCCCACCCAGATGTAACACTATGATATCTGGGACACCCCATCTCCTATGCGCCTCCTGTAGCAGGGCAGGAAGATCCTTCTAGTCAAGTCCCCTCCTACCCAACCATCTCAGTTATGCCCTTGCAGGAGAAAAACCCAGGTTTTGCCCCATGGAGGAATGAAGTGCTCTGATAGAGGCCCAGTGGATGTACGAATGTCCTACCATCCCCACACGAACCGCTCTGGAACTGCCTAAAATAAAGACACATAAATTAGATTTGTAAAATAAAAATGTGTCCCCAAACAACAATTACAATGGCTCAACAACTCCCAAAGTCCTTATTGAGAAAAAGGCCTAATATACAGCTTAAATTTGTTAGATCTCTATCTATCCAACCTGCAACTGTTGTTACCCGAAGCCCCGCAAGCTGCAGCTGATCTGGCCGCACCTTTACGAAAGGAGTGTGGAGCAATTCGAGCAGGGTCTAGCCCCGCACCGATCACTGCTTTGCGCAACACCATGCTAAATTGAAAATGAGACAATGATGTTCCGTCTTCATTCACAAAAAATTGAACATTCCCTGCCGGTCTAACTTTGAGATATTCCGACAGCAGTTCCACCGGAGCCTTTGCCCTTCCTGGTCAACTTTTGACCTCAGTATAAACAACATCACAACCTTGTCATATAATTTGACATTGTTGAACTACACGCCTCTCCCCGCGCTGGCTTTAGAAGGAGAAACTAATTCCCCAACCCTTAGATCCACGAAAAACGCCAGCACGAAGGCCGCACTGAAAAGAGAAACTTCATAATTCGACGTACAAACAGCCGACAAGACTTGTAACAGCGTTTGCAACCTCTTGAACGTGATGGGTTCCCTCCGATCAACCCTCCTAATCTCTACTCGCCCCCAGCCGCACAGTATTTTTTGGTGAACCAAAAAGGAACCAGCAGGGTTCGTCGAACCCATCAACTGGTAGAAAAACCCCAGTGCCGCAATTCTGCTTTGCACTGTCCCTTTCCTCATCTTCCTTGCTCTCAAGGATGTTAACCATTCCAACACCATTACCTGACCCACAGTAATTACATCACCCTCTTGTGAATGACAGAAAAGCTGCCACTCCTCCCAATGTCTTACGTATGTGGACCAAGTTTTTGGAGCCAGGGAAGCCTTTACCAAGTGCCAAATGGGAAAACCTCCACCAGCTGCCAGATGCACTCACTGGCTGCCCGCTAAAGTGCCCACAGCCCAATGCAGAAAAGAGCTGAATGCTTTAAATAGGGAGCAAGACAATGCACACCCCATTGGTAAGCACCTGTCAACAAAGTAACACCCCTCCACTTTACAGCCCATCAGCCAAAAGACCGACAGGTGTAGAGGAACAGCCTAAACGCTGACACTATGTCCAGCTTGGCCAATAATACGCCCCTTCCTTGTCCCTGTACTATACCCACCACCGAATCAAACGATTGGTAATGCACTAAACTCAGAGCGGGGTCGATTGCATCATTGACCGATTGGCCCTTAGGGTAGGACAGATGTTGAATCAGGCGGAACTTACCTGATTCCTTTTTTTGCTATGACCCCCAAGGGGGACAGCACCAGATCAGGTAATGGAATCTCACGGAAAGGACCTACTATCCTCCCCAAACTCGCCTCTTTAGCCAATTTTTTACGCACAACATCTGGAAACTGGTAATCAAACTTTAGGTTCCTGTGCGAGGGGAAACCCAAAACTGCCTGCAACACCAAGATTACAAAACCAACCTTAATATCCGATAAAAGCAGGCAGGAATCCATATACTTAAAGAGAGTGTGCCCCTGCCCGGGGTATTTGTCCAAGTACCAGGTGGCTAAGACCCTGAAGCTCAAAGGTATTGGGCTCTTTACCTTCTTAGGGCCAGTCCTGATAATTCAAAAATATTCACGTACCTACCCTTGAGAATTTTCTTGACAACCTTAGGCTTTAAGTGCCCATGCAGGGAATGCATGGTGCAGGGGTACGTGTCCCCCTTAACAAACCACCTTGCATCTCAACACATTGCTCTTTTTGGCCTGAGTTGTAATCGCTAGCGACGACACCCCGGTCAAAGATCCAAGCACCCCTCTGCTCAACTGAGCTTGGCTTGCTACCAACTGCTTTAGCATCCTAAACATACGTTTCTGCCCTTTTCCCTCTAACCCCAGGGCTCCCTCGCTCTCAGACCCCGAGTCATCAGAAGAATCAGACAGTACAGAATGTGCATAAGAAAAAACAGCTAGCTCACCTGCATTAAGCCCAGGTACCGAGTTTGTCGCTCCCTCCTGAAGGCTGGTAGCCGTTGCCGCGGCTGGTGGTCCAGAAAGAAGGCCCCCAACTTGCTCCTTTCCTCTCTCTGCCGTCCCAATCTGCCAAGACTGAGCAGCTGCCAACACCTCCTGCAACAGAGATTAAGAGATTGGGAGTACCCCTATCTTGTGACTGGCTTAAACTTGCATTCCGTTTAGACACTCTTTGCCCACCAACAACCCCCACTCCCTGAGGCACGCTCCCAGTGCCTGGGAAAACAGGGCCAGGCATGGTGCCCTTACTTACTTGAAACGCCATATCATTGTCCCATTCAGCCTCATCTCTCCAATCGTCTTCCTCAAACTCATCTGCCACTGCATCCTCATGCTGCGCCATCTCACTATGGCCTATCACACTCACACACTCCCCTGTGGTCATCGCCGCCTGTATACTGGGCCTAGGCCTTAACCTGCTATCAGACAAGTTGCCATCATTCACTGTACCTTTAAATGACCCCGCTGTGGCCGGAGCCCCTGTTGAGGGTTGCTGCCCAAGATTACTCCTACCCTTTTGTAAGCTCTGTCAATGTGCCATGCTTGCTCTCCCTACTCGTACGGTCCCACCACCAGGCTCTACAGTGAGTCCCTTAACCTGAAAGGCCCCTCTGACATAGACATGTTTAGCCACCAGTTGTGAGGCCCTCCTGCCATAATATGCCCTGCTCGGCATTCTAGCTGACCCACGTTGACCTCTCTCAGACTTGCGACTCCGCAGCTGCGCCATGAGGCAGAGGTACGCCCGCCGATCCACCCGACGAAGCTCCCACTATCGACGGCAACGAATGCAAGATGGCGGCCACCGGTGACGCAGCTTCCACCGGCCATTTCAGCTAGGCCCAAATCAGGTAGGAGGGAGGTAGGGGAGGGTGCAGCTGCACCGGAACTCCGCTCTGCCCTGTAGGCCACATCCGTGCCCCATCTAGGGCCCGCCTGCACTCCCGGCAAAACCTCCACCACATTGGAGCCTACTGTGCCCCCATCCACTACTAGCACCCCGGGTTTTAAAGGTACCCTGCCTGCAGCTACCGGAGTCCCACCTTCCACTACCCCTGGTGCCCTAGCCTCTTGTGAATCCCTAGCTGTGGATGGGATAAGTTCCTCATCACTTTCTAAGACACTTATCTGTTGACTTGCAGGCTGCTTCCTCCTTGATGTAACCTCCACCTCGTACTCCTCACAAAGCCTCTTCGGCGGAACAGATGACCTCCTGGATCGCTCCATGAAGAAAAAAACAGCACCACAAAAGACAGGATTCTTCAACCAGTGCAGCAGGAAAAAGAGAGACCTGCTACTTCCTGCTGTCTTCTTTTAACCCTTTGAGTGCTAAGCACTTTCCCACCTTGGTACTAAGCTGATTTATGTTTTGTTTTTTTTGTTGTTGTTTTTTTAAATATATATTTTTTTTACTTTTTTTTTTTCAAATCCCCAAGACACCATTGGAAAGGTTAGGCGATTACCTTTCCAGTGGTGGGTCTTGGGGGTCTGTAGCTGCTTAGATGCTATTCCCTATACTTGTCATTGTAATTTTTTAATAAAGTTGCACGGTGACGTCATCCAAATACCCTGCAACATTGTTGCCAACAATGCAGCACACTCCCATTCCACTGAACCTTAACCCTTAAGGCTGCTCCAAGCCAATGCTGGGCTCTACACTAACCATAGCAAGAAACAAATTTCTATAGCCGCCAATTGCCAGCTAGCTTACAGTAGTGCCTTGCTGCTGCTGAGGATATATACATATAAATAGCAATTAGCCAAACACATGAGGCGTCTATCTGCAGCCACCAATCAGCAGCTACTGAGCTTTTCAACAAAGGATATCTAGAGAATGAAGCAAATTAGATAATGGAAGTAAATTGAAAAGTTGTTTAAATCATGAAAGAAAAAAATGGGTTTCATGTCACTTTAATCTTGACTTTACTGTCCCTTTAAATATATATGTGCTTGTTTTGTGAAGTTTGGGAAGTTGACTGGAATTGAATCTGACTGGATAGTGCACAATGTGTCTCTGATTAAATATAAAAATAAAGATTCTATCACAGTCAAACTTCTTCTAAGTGTATTGGAATGTAATTATGAAGAAATAATCATTTAAAATCAGTTCTAACAGCTTTAGTTCCTGATTTATGCTTTATAATTATTTATGCTTATTCTTGCTTATTAGCATAGCCATTATTTTTTTATTTTATTTTTTGGAAAAGGTGGCAAACTTATCAGCCTGCTGAATAAAAAAAAAATGACTGCTCTTGTGAAATGCTTTGTCTTGTGGTATGTTTTGGCATATCAAAGCTGACAAGGTTGTATCATTTTTTTCTTTTATTTTTTTCTTTCTCTTAAACATTTCCAAAGTTTTATTTGTGCATATGTTAGAGTGGACAGCATTGTAGAGGTGTATTTTTTGTAAGGTTTTAAATGCATTTTTGTGATACTAGTATCCTTGACAGTGGACAGCTCCAAGATAGATAGAAGCGAGGCGGGTAAAAAAAAACCGAGGAATTCTGCAATTTTCAAGTTCTGAAGATGCAGCATTTTTTTCCATCAAGATATTAGTTTTACCAATGAGTTTTATTGAATATAGACAAATATGTCAAATGTTCTTGAAAAAGTACCTGATTATTCCTTAGATTGCATAGTTGTCAATATAAAAAGAATAGCAACACTTTGCAGCAGAGCTATCAAGCAAGCAGGTTATTAGTGCAATGACCAGTCCACACCCACTAATGCTTTCAACATTAGCACAAGATCGTTAATCGTTATGTTATCCAATCTAATATGTAAACTAAAAGAGACAGTCTACTCCAGAATTTTTATTGGTTAAAAAGATAGATAATCCCTTTATTACCCATTTCCCAGTTTTGCATAACCGATACTGTTATATTAATACAATTTTTACCTCTGTGATTACCTTGTAGCTAAGCCTCTGCAGACTGCCCCCTTATTTTAGTTCTTTTGACAGACTTGCATTTTAGCCAATCAGTGCTAACTCCACGGGAGTGAGCGCAATGTTATCTTTATGGTACATATGAGCTTGCACTGTCTAGCTGTTAAAAACTGTCAAAATGACATAAGAGGCAGCCTCCAAGGGTTTAGAAATTAGCATATGAGGCGACCTAGGTTTAGCTTTCCTCAAAGAATACCAAGAGAGCATAAGAGAAACTGGATAAGAGATGAGAAAATCTGAAACATAATGTAGACCAGTTGACAGAAGTTATGGCTCTTACAAATCACAGTCAGGGAGGCTGTATCAGAAGAGCTTAAAATACTAGTACATAAATATGCCTTTGAACTAATTGACTCATCTGAATGGGTTTTACCTATAGTGGTAGTGAAAAAGAAAGATACCAGTATTCGCTCTTTCAAATCACAGTCAGGGAGACTGTATCAGAAGAGCGGCTGTATCAGAAGAGCTTAAAATACTAGTACATAAATATGCCTTTGAACTAATTGTCTCATCTGAATGGGTTTCACCTATAGTGCTAGTGGAAAGAAAGATACCAGTATTCACATTATGTGGACTTAAGAGAACTAAATAAAGCCATTATGATCGACAGCCATCTTCTCCTATACATAGAAGAAGTATTTGCACATATCTGTGGAGAAAAACATGTTTTTACCCCAAAATTGCATTGTGCATATCACCAGTTTACATTGCATGAAAAAAAGTTGAGATCTCACAGTATTTTTATTACACTTAAAGGGACAGTATACACTCATTTTCATATAACTGCATGTAATAGACACTACTATAAAGAATAAGATGCACAGATACTGATATAAAAATCCAGTATAAAACTGTTTAAAAACTTACTTAGAAGCTGTCAGTTTGTCTCTGTTGAAAAGGTAGCTGGAAAACCCACTGCAAGTGGCAAATAAGACACTCCTTCCTCCCCCTTCTTTTGCATATGAAAAGACCCTTTACACAAACAGGAGCAAGCTGGAGAAAGTAGCTGACGGTATTCACATAAAACTTTGGGGCTTGGTTAGGAGTCTGAAAATCAGAGCAATGTTATTTAAAAATAAGCAAAACTATACATTTATTTAAAAAAAAAACTTTATTGGCTATATAAATAGGTACATACAAAGAAAAGCGGGTCTCAAGCGAAAAGGTGAAATCCAAAAAACACCTTTATTGTGAACAACATGGAAAATAAAATGATGGAACTTTAAAATAAGCTACATGTAGACAAGACGGTCAGACGCGTTTTGGCTCACGCCTTCGTCTGTGACCTGTGTATTATACTCTGCTAAGCATGTATATACCCTAAGAACAATTCTGATTGGTTAATTGATGCACAGAACAGTCAGTTGGTTGATACTGAGACAACGCCCTCTTGAGATTTTAACCCCTGGGAAAACACATGTTACGAAGAACAGTTTAACATCATAGTTATACATGTTAGGTTATGTGTAGGAAAAAACAACAAATTGAACGAATCCAAAAATAATAAAAGCAAAGCAAAAACAAAACCAAAAACAGAGACAGAACAGAGCAGAGAAGTTTACATATAGCAAACAATAATGATAAACAATACAATGATAGTAATAGCAACTAAAGACTATATATATATATACATATATACCTGCCAAAGTACTGCTGAGACATATTGTATTTTATTTTATTTTATTTAATTTTGTTTTATTGATTGCAGGCTCTCAATGTGTATACTTATAATAGTGAACAAAATAAGCTTGGTAAGGGGGATGGTTTCCTAGACCAATAACAGAGTTAATCCCTAAGTCATTATAGACATGTTAAACTGTGTAAATTGTCACTTGGACCATCATCCCCTCGCCAAATCAGAATTCTGTATCACTATATTAGATTACTAGATCTTTAATATTGTACCACATTGAGGGCACTGCAACAATCATGGATTGCCATAACAAATTTCTCTCAGCAATAATTGGTCTGGGACACAATGGTATACTATGTGTATTGTAATGTTAATCACCTCTAAAAAAACCTCCTCAAAAGAAAGAAGGGAAAAAGAGGTATGGAAACTAAACTATATTATGTTAATGCCCCTAATCACCCCTACTGTTGGAATCCCCACTCATACAACCGAACTTCTCAGGAGAAAAAATAAATTAAAACATTAAAAAACAAAACTATCTCCTACGGTGTCCATAGCACCAAGACAGACTGAATACACAGCACTAAAGATCGGGGTAACATGGGTACCCATTGATTCTTCCTACCAGGATATCTACTCTATTATGAGTGACTCCATGAACCCAGCTCTAATACTATATTGATGCCAAACCTGTGTTGCCAGGGTAGTCTAAAATTCTATTTCCAGACATTTATAATGTCTGAATCAATGTTAAAACCAGACGGTACTCTTGTTCTCAGAATGAAAATCCAAAAAGCTTCTCTCTTAGAGAGAATCTCATCCAGATTTCCCCCCCCTTTGGGGACGACGAATTTGTTCTATCACAAGCCACTTGAATGTATTCACTTTACAGTCATGTTTGACTATAAAGTGCTCTGCCAGTGCTGAGCATGGAGAGATATTAGAGATATCATTAAGATGTTCCCTAATCCTTTCTCGGACTTCCCTTGTAGTCATACCCACATATTGCAGATTACATGAGTGACATCTGACTAAATAAACAACATATTTGTTCCTACAGTTTGAAAAATGTTCCAAATTGTAAATTCTTTGGGTGACACAAGATTGGAATTGTTTGGAAACCTCAGCATGACCACAAGCTTTACAGTTGGTTTTTCCACATTTGAAGTGACCATTAGTCGCCAACCAATTACCTTTCTTGGTCTGAGCACGGATCATGCTAGGTGACAAACAATTTCCCAAAGTTTGATTGCGTCTTGAGACGAAACGAAAACCCTTTTTAATGATAGGATTTAGAAGTGCGTCTCCCATGAGTATAGGCAAATTCTGTTTAATAATCTTGATTATCTGGTCATATTGCCTACTATACCTATTACTGAAGATTATCTTTTCTTCTTGTTTTACTAAGCTGTTAGGCCTAGGTTTGAATTTATCCTTTAGAAGAAGGGACCTATCCAAAGCTTGTACCTGTGTTAGGGCTTTATCTATCACCGGCATTGTATACCCTTGTTCAATAAATTTCTGTGTCAACATGATACTTTCTGACAAAAAAGTTTCATTGTTAGAGCAGTTACGTTTTAACCTGATCATTTCACCCTTTATCATTCCAAACCCAGTGCTTTTGGGATGCAAACTCTTTGCATGCAGCAGGGCATTGGACTTAATAGGTTTGGAATAAAGCTCAGTGGAGATGGTATTGTTACAAATATCACCTATCAACGTTAGATCAAGATAGGGAATCTTGGTAGGGTCACATGTATGTGTGAAACTCAGACCACATCTATTAACATTGAGGGATGTAACAAACTCATCTGCTTCCTGAGATGTACCTTCCCAGATAAAGAGCAAGTCGTCAATGTAACGCCTATAAAATCTGATAAATTGACGAAAAGAGTTTTCCTGTCCATAAACGTGGAACAGCTCCCACCAACCCATAAACAGGTTGGCATAGGAGGGGGCAAATTTTGCCCCCATAGCTGTTCCACGTTTCTGGAGGAAAAACTCATTTTCAAACAGAAAATAATTGTGATTGAGTAAAAACTCTATCACATCCATTACATAGTTCTTGAAATCTGTTGAATAATTACTAAATCTGTCTAGGAAAAATCTTACAGATTGTAAGTCTAAACTGTGCGGAATGGCTGAATACAACCCCACTACGTCCATAGTTAGCCATGTGTAGTCCTGAGACCAGATTTCCTTATCCAACAGATTCAAGAGATGTTTGGTATCTTTGAGAAAGCTTGAGATAAGTTGAACTAAAGGCTGAAGGATACTGTCAATCCAGGCTGACAATCTCTCCAAAAGAGAGCCAATGCCCGAAACAATGGGCCTACCTTTAATAGATTCCAGAGACTTGTGCACCTTTGGAAGGTGGTGAAAAATCGGGACAATAGGATCTTTTACATAAAGATAATCTTGTGTGTCTCTATCAAAAAATCCCGCTTCTCTCCCATCATCCAATATGTCATACACAAGTCTCTGGTAATCAAAGGTAGGATTTTTTCCCAATTTCATATAGACATTAGTATCATTGAGCTGGCGATAAGCCTCCTCAATGTAATCACCTCTGTTAAGCACTACCACATTGCCTCCCTTGTCCGCTTGTTTGATAACAATGTTGGAATTTTCCTGCAGGGACTTAAGAGCTTTCTTCTGTGATAAGGACAAGTTTTGAAACCTCGTAGAGGTATTTAAACTATCATGCAGGTTGTTTAGATCTGCCTCTATCTTCTTGTGGAAAAACTCCAAAACATTACCCCTATATTTAGTGGGATAGAAGATAGAAGGTGGTCTGAAACCTGCATGTGTACTTATAACTCCTAAATTTACCCTGCTGGATTCCAATTCCAATTCCAAGAGGGACATGTAATCATGCACTTCATCGAATGACACATCTATTGGAGAAAATTCCAAGGAACATGAGTTAGATACATTGTGTGAGATACTAGAGGGCAACAGATTTTGCTGTGCGAAAAACCTTTTTAATGTCAATTTGCGTATAAATCTGTTGACATCTATGATTGTATCAAAAAGATTAAAGTCTTCAGCAGGTACAAAACCTAAACCTAGCTGGAGAACTTGTTTCTGTTCATCTGTCAACTCATGTGAAGAGACATTAATTACTGTGTGACTTTGTATTTGTTTTTCTGACGATTCACTCTCAGTGTATATTTTTTGTATTTCTGCGTTGATGCGCTTGCCCCTTCTCTTTCTTTTTCTAAACCTATACCTTTTGTTCTCTGTTCTTTGGGAAAAACCTGTGTAGAAGATTGTGTAGAGACAACTTGGTTTGAATTATCTGATCCTTGTGAATTGACAGTCCCTTCTCTATCATCTAGAACTATTTCAAAAGTAGGTCTAGTGGTACTGGTAAGCTCCTGACCAAATCTATCTAGGGTATCTGCAATATTATCAACTACAATGTTACCATTACCTGGATCATCATATCTGTTTTGTTGTTGGTCTCGTGCCTCAGGGGATATGGTAGGTTTGGAAATATCTTCCTCTGTTGAGGATGCATCTGTATCTGAAAAAGAAACCTGTTTAGCATGTGATTTTTGGTTTTTCTTATTATTAAATCTCCTAGATATTTTCTTATAACTAGACCAGAGATACACCAAGTTATTCTTATAGTCCAACAGATCTCTATCGAATTTTTTAAATTTTAGAGTAGGCCTGGATCTGTCCAAATCAGCAATTGCTCTTAGGGAAAAGGGTTTAACACTTTCCATGATTAATTTAAATGCTCACAACGGGACTGATATGTATAAACAGACCCAAAAAAATATTCAACAGTATACACGAGCGTTGTGTGTACTGAATGGTGCTGTCTCTTATATTTTGGAGAGAAGTGGGTAAATCGAGTGGAGAAAGGCAAAAGGGAAAAATTGGGATTTGAAAAGATCCAAGCACACAAAGAATTCCTAACAAACCACTTCTAAATTGTCCCCACTTCTGAAACCAGGAAAAATTCATCTTTATATTTGGGCGTATATATAGGACAGTCTATGCCATCATGCCTCTGTATCTAAAAACATCTGTAGAGATATTTACCCGGTATGAAAGCAGGATCTTACCGGTAAGGGATGAAGTGGAGCGTCCTTGGGATTAAACGGCCGTCAGATGCAGATTAGACCCTTATAGCGGGAGCCCAGCGGTATGTAGCGAACAACCTCTCCACATCAGCGGCTCCTCTCGGTCAACGCATCGGCGGCCCTGTCGGCGTCACCGGAAGTGACGCGGTAAGTCCCGGATGCACTGTATGCTTCCACTTTCGTTACCAATACCGGTCCCCCAGGCAACTCCAGGTGGAGGAAAGGTTCCACATCAGGCAATACCTTCACACCGCAGTCGCCGGACAGGCTGTTGATCCTTTGTGTGTCAGGTAAGTGCTATTTCCAAGTAAAAGTTGTTTTTGAGGTTAGTTCTGGGTTATGGCATAAAACAGCAAGACGTCCAATAAGAAAAACGTCCAATAAGAGACCAGACTCCAGTTTCCACTTGGCCAACCGCTGCTGGATAAATAGATCATCTACAAAACATTTATGCAAAGAAAAAATGAGTGTATAATGTCCCTTTAATGATGGAGCTACTAGTGCTTTGCCATGCACCAATGAACCCAAACTGCCAGGGCCGAAGCATAACATTTTTTTGTACCTGAAACCCAAGATTTTCACATGAGAAGGCTAGCCTGTCATGAAAGGCCTTCAGAGGACCAGAATGCCTGGAATTCTGCCAAACCAGGAGTGACAGCCAGTTCTGGATTAGAAGCTATGAGGACATTTCCTGGCATCAAAGAGGATTTCTAGGAGATTGTTCAAGAGAAGGGAAAAATCTGAACACATCTCCAACAGGGAAGAAAACCAAGGCTGCTTCTGCCTAATTGGAGTTATCAGAGTCAGAGTACACTGTAGGTAATGAACAATCAGAAGAGACCACACTATCGTGGTAAATGGGGCAAAGGCATACGTGTGACGCCAAACCTGGAAGGCATCCATAGCATTGCAGTGTGTAAGCTAATTGAAATACCAAGGAAGTTGATGGTTGTTCAATGAGGCAAAGAGCTCTAAAACAAGATCAGGATAAACATGGGCAAGAGAGCATCCAGTTACTAGATTCTCTCCAATAAAGAAAATAAATCTTCCATGAAACAGGGTTTCCAGCCGGGTCCACAAGGTCAGTCTCTGCATCCTGAGAGGAATCAGGAGCTTCAACATCTGAGGGGTTGTCAAGATCCAAATAGGGATCTGGGTAATAAGGTTGTTCCAGGTTCTCCTCAGGATTTTCTTACCTGTTTAGTTTCTGGGGATGATTCTGTGAGCCCTTTTGTACCTACCCAGGGGAAGGGGCCTTTTTGTTATGTGCTAGTTCCTTCCCTTTAATAGTGCATCTAAATTGGTAGTGCCTCTAAAGAGAGTGAGGGGGGTCTCATTATCAGAGTCAGTGAGTAATGGGCCTCCAGTATAACAGGGTGTACGGAAAAGGATTGATCATTGTAGGCCGTGGCCTGTTGAACAGCAATATTAATAAACTCTATCACCTCCTCACTGGAGTATAAGGACTTCTCAGAAGGCTCCATAGTGAACAGAAATAATAAAATTATCTTTTGGCAGGGAAAATTTAATTTAATCAAATGTTGGAAATACAAAAATGAATATTAGTAATATAATAATATAAAATATATATATTACATTCAAGCTAATGGGAAAATTTAATATTTTAAAGGAAGCTTGAAATAAAACGTGCAAACAGATAAAAACACAGACATTTTTCACTTGCAAGAATGATGCATACCAAACTGTATAGATTTCTGATTTCTTGATTTGATCCGTATCACATTGTTATTGTATGCATTTATATGATACTCATTTGCGCAATATTAATGTTTGAGGAGCCAGCCTCTGATATACCTAGCAAGTAGATCAGATTTTATTAACCATATTTTAATTTATTTGTTATTGCAGGGAGACGTCCCTTTAATAGTTTTTTATATTGTACCATCTTATTTTTATTTATATTACATTTGTTTATATCTCAATTGGTGTTGTATACTTTTAGCCTAACGGTGCACTTACTCTATCTTGAAGCCTAGTGCTTTAAACGTGTTTTGAATTAGATTTCTGAAGCCAGAGTCTGATCTTTAGAAATTATGTTAAAGGGACACTGAACCCACAAATTTTTCTTTCATAATTCAGATAAAGCCTGAGCTTTCAATTTTAAGCAACTTTCTAATTTACTCCTATTATCAATTTTTCTTCGTTCTCTTGCTATCTTTATTTAAAAAAGAAGGCATCTAAGCTAAGGAGCCAGCAATTTTTTGGTTCAGAACCATGTACAGCACTTGTTTATTGGTGCTGTCCAATCAGCAAGGACAACCCAGGTTGTTCACCAAAAATGGGCCGGCATCTAAACTTACATTTTTGGTTTTCAAATAAACATACCAAGAGAATGAAGAAAATTTAATAGGAGTAAATTAGAAAGTTGCTTAAAATTGCATGCTCTATCTGAATCAGAAAAGAGAAATTTTGGGTTCAGTGTCCCTTTATGAGTAAGAGTTTCATAAAGGAAAATGTACATTATCTCTCAGAATTGAAATAATAAAAAAAAAAATCTTATTTATAAACTTTCTGATCGTCATGTATGGAAGACTTCTTACATTATATCAGCTTGTCCTACTCAAGATGAAACTGATCTTCAGCCTGTATTAGATTACTTTTATGCAGGCTGGGTGTGAAAAAGCTACCAGAAGAAGACCTGGGGCGCGATCCGATATACGGCGCAGGTTTCGGCGCAATCGTGGAAACCTGCGCCACCCACGCAGCTCGCAACTCAAGCTATCACATATATGGCGCCGTCAGATGCTAAAGTGCCGTAAGTCTGACAAACTAGCGATGTCCAGAAATCTGCGTCAGTACAAATTTCTGGAGTCGCCAGTGACTTACGGCACTTTAGAAACTGCCGCCACATAAAAAAACGGACTAAGTTATAAAATCACCCGTAACTGTCTAACACGCCTCCCAAACACGTCTACCCTTCTATCCGCAATCCCCCTCTCACTCCTAACAATAAATATATTAACCCCTAAACCGCCGCTCCCGGACCCCGCTGCCAGCTACATTAACTATATTACCCCCTAATATGATCCCCCTACACCGCCGCCACCTATTTTAACTATATTACCCCCTAATATGATCCCCCTACACCGCCGCCACCTATATTATATGTATTAACCCCTAATCTAATCCCCCTACACCGCCGCCACCTATATTAAATGTATTAACCCCTAATCTAGTCCCCCTACACCGCCGCCACCTATAATAAATGTATTACCCCCTAAAATGTCCCTACCCTAAAATAAATTACAAATAGCCCTGAAAAGGGCTTTTTGCGTGGCATTGCCCCAAAGTAACCAGCTCTATTACCAGCCCTTAAAAGGGCCTTTTGCGGGGCATTGTCACAAAGTAATCAGCTCTTTTTTATGTAATCTAATCCCCCTACACCCCTGCCACCTATATTAAATGTATTAACCCCTAATCTAATCCCCCTACATTGCCGCCACCTATTTAAACTATATTAACCCTAATTATATAGCCAATAGAATTACAGTAGCTCTTATTCTATTGGCTAATCAAATCAGCCAATAGAATTAAAGTAGCTCTCATCCGATTGGCTGATTTGAATTTGAAGGCTCAAATCAGCCAATAGGAATTCAAGGGACACCATTTTTAATCGCGTACCTTGAATTCCGATTCAGTGTATGGCGGCGATCGTATGAAGAGGAGCCTCCAAGCTCCATGGCTCCGGTCTTCAGTTCCAGCGTCGCCGATCTTCAGTTGCTGCATCGCTGGTCTTCAGTTCCAGGGAGGATGGTCTTCAGCTCTGCGGTCATCGGTCTTCAACTCCTCCGCTCCGCGCCGGCTGGTTCCTGGAAGAAGAAGAGGTCGCCGTCTGGAAGAAGACTTCTCCGCCTGGAACAGGACCTTCTCTGCCGGTCTTCAGGACAGGTAAGGAGCACTTGGGGGTTAGACTTAGGTTTTTTTAAGGGGGGATAGGGTGGGTTTTAGAGTAGGGGTGTGTGGGTGGTGGGTTGTAATGGGGGGGGGTTGTTCTTTTTTTTTTACAGGTAAAAGAGCTGATTACTTTGGGGCAATGCCCCACAAAAGGCCCTTTAAAGGGCTGGTAATAGAGCTGATTACTTTTTGTAATTTAGTTTAGGGTAGGGACATTTTTTTATTTTTGGGGGCTTTGTTATTTTATTAGGGGGCTTAGATTAGGTGTAATTAGCTTAAAATTGTTGTAATCTTTTTTATTTTTTGTAATTTACTGTTTGTTTGTTTTTGTAATTTAGTTTAGTGTATTTAATTATATTTTAGTTTAGATAATTGTAGTTTATTTAATTAATTTATAGATAGTGTAGGTGTATTTGTAACTTAGGTTAGGATTTATTTTACAGGTAAATTGGTAATTATTTTAACTAGGTAGCTATTAAATAGTTATTAACTATTTAATAGCTATTGTACCTAGTTAAAATAAATACCAAGTTACCTGTAAAATAAATATAAACCCTAAAATAGCTACAATGTAATTATTAATTATATTGTAGCTATCTTAAGGTTTATTTTATAGGTAAGTATTTAGTTTTAAATAGGAATATTTTAGTTAATAAGATTAATATTATTTAGATTTATTGCAATAATAATTAAGTTAGGGGTGTTAGGGTTAGATAGGGTTAATATAGTTAATATATATATAATATAATAACTATATTAATTATTAACTATATTAATAATATATATAATATAGTAACTATATTAACTATATTAACCCTAATATAATTAGGGTTAATATAGTTAAAATAGGTGGCGGCGGTGTAGGGGGATTAGATTAGAGGTTAATATATTTAATATAGGTGGTGGCGGTGTAGGGGGGATTAGATTAGGGGTTAATATATTTAATATAGGTGGCGGCGGTGTAGGGGGATTAGATTGCATGTAAAAGAGCTGATTACTTTGTGACAATGCCCTGCAAAAGGCCCTTTTAAGGGCTGGTAATAGAGCTGGTTACTTTGGGGCAATGCCCCGCAAAAGGCCCTTTTAAGGGCTGGTAATAGAGCTGGTTACTTTGGGGCAATGCCACGCAAAAAGCCCTTTTCAGGGCTATTTGTAATTTAGTTTAGGGTAGGGACATTTTAGTATTTTAGGGGGTAATACATTTATTTTAGGTGGCAGCGGTGTAGGGGGATTAGATTAGGGGTTTATAAATTTAATATAGGTGGCGGCGGTGTAGGGGGATTAGATTAGGGGGTAATCATTTTAATATAGATGGCAGCGGTGTAGGGGGATTACATTAGGGGTTAATCATTTTAATATAGGTGGCGGCGGTGTAGGGGGATTAGATTAGGGGTTAATCATTTTAATATAGGTGGCGGCGGTGTAGGGGGATTCGATTAGGGGCTAATATAGTTAAAATAGGTGGCGGAGGGGTAGGGGGCTCACATTAGGGGGTAATAATTTTAATATAGAGTGCGGCGGTGTCGGGGGATTACATTAGGGGTTAATAATTTTAATGTAGGTGGCGGCGGTGTAGGGGGATCACATTAGGGGGTTAGACATTTAATGTAGGTGGCGGCGGGGTCCGGGAGCGGCGGTTTAGGGGTTAAACACTTTATTAGGGATTGCAGCGGGGGATCGCGATTGACAGGTAGATAGACATTGCGCATGCGTTAGGTGTTAGGTTTTATTTTGCAGGCAGTTTAGGGAGCTACGGAGCTCCAATACTCAGCGTAAGGCTTACTACGCCTGCATTTTGTGGCGAGGTGAAAATGGAGTAAGATTTCTCCATTTTCGCCACGTAATTCTTAACGTAGTATATTGGATACCAAACTGTGCTGGTTTGGTATACCTGTCTATGGGCCAAAAAACTATGGCCGAAGGCAGAAATATATGAGCGTAACTTCTAGGTTACTCCATAGATAGGATACCAAACCAGCGTAATATTTGGCGTCGCCGGCTTTTGTGGGCGACGCTGCATATCGGATCGGGCCCCTGAATGGACTAGAAACTGTGCTATATAATACTTACATTACTGTTATTGTTATAGACAAAACTTTTTGTGTATATATATATATACATATATATATATATATATCAGTAAACATTGTGGATCTTAATTTTTAACAGAGTGGGAAATGCTATTGTATGGGTTTAACTGAAATGAACAGTGTGTTTTGGGAGATGTAGTTTTATACATATTATAGTTGGTCTTATCTGTTTTTCTGAGCTTACAGCTGTAGCTATTATGCACCAGTCTTTTTAGTAGCTAGAAAATAATAAAGATCTGATTTTGGAGTTAGCTTTGGACTGAGTTATTGGCACAACTCGATCCTCTCTGTAGAGCAAGCAATGTATGGGAAACGACCATGTTTTTAAAAGAATTAGGACAAGATTAAAGTGGAAACATAAATAGACATTTTCCAACTCATTAAAAAACATTTTTGTGTGTAATTTACAAGGTTTAGCAATACATAGACACCCCTCTTGAAAATCATGGTGGAATCCATGTTCCTGGTCTCTTTTCCTGTGGTGAGTTATCTGCAGATTTAAGTGTTCTATGTCTTGTCACTGTGTAAATTATTGCAGGCAAAGGTAAATGTGTTACTGAGATTTTTATATCAACACCTTTGCAAAAGACTGGGAAGAGTTAAAGTTTGTAGCTCCTTCTGCTCATAATGGCTTCAAGGCACTGCAAGGTGTTGAAAAGTAAAAATACCAATTTATTAGCATCCATGTCTGCTATTGTTACTTTTAATATTTCAAATAAATTTGTGTTTTTATTTTTCAACACCTTGCAGTGGCATACTTTTTTCTGTACTCCACAACTGCACCGGCACTCTGAACTTGGGGAAAGGATCTGCTGAAATTTTCTGAACTTCTAATTTGCAGCGTGTAGCAAGATGCAAGTGATACCAGGTTTTTCGTCTTTTTTCATGCAACAGAAATAGCGGTTGTATTACAAGTTGAAAGTAAACACGAACACAAGAGCGGTGATCAGGTAAGCACAACTGATAACCTTGCATAAAGGGTAGCGAGTTAAAAAAAGTTGCACCAAACAAAATATAAATATACTAAAATAAACTGTTACACTCATAAAAAAAAACTATCTGATCAAACGTAGTCATACAAATATCCATAAAAAATATTTAGAAGGATTAAAAGGTAAATGGTATATGGTCATGCATTTGAATGCAAAGAGCTATGATATATATATATATCTGTGTCTAAATAATAATTTCATTATAATATTTAATAATGTGTTTACTGTGTATTTACTGTACATATTTAAAGGGACATTAAGCACTGCATAAATCATTGCTTGAATGATGTATTCAGAGCAAATATTAGCCTGTGAATAATTTGTACTTGTATTTTTAAAAATTATATAATCGTTGTTTAAATATTGGAAAAAATAAGGGTAAAGTCCACAAAGCAGTGGGAGCTGCCATATTGTAACTTAGGTTACTTTTTCTGCTGAAGCCAATTAGGAATGGTTATAAATGGCTTACTAGAGTGTGCAACCAATCACTGCATGGGATATAGCTGTCTCCACACTTCCATGTTTAACATGAATTGGAAAGGCTACAATATTCAGAACCAAATTACCGGAAATTAGAGCAAAATAAATAATGAAAGTCAGCCCGGTCGGTAATACAGTTAAAGTCCACTGAAGAATCTTACTTAACCTAGTCACTGCACAAAAGGAAATGTCTGCAAACAAGCCTGTCGCCATCCCCTCTGTCATGAGATGCAGGACATATGCAGGACACAGCAATGATGGTACAACTCTATTTTATTACAGAGCATAGCAATACACATCCAGACAGGTTGATTGTCTTAAACTAACTGCGACACAGACACCGGACCTAAGCCCCGCCCACAAGCTAGTGACATCACATCCTGCTATCATCACATCTTCCCCTTTTTCAAAGGCAAAGCATACATTTGCATATATTAAATAACAAGGTACACCAACAGGGTATACAACAACATTTTGTTTTAGAACATTATAAAAACAGATAGATTAGAAAACATGAACAAATAAATTACATCCTGACTTGGACATCGGGGTAGACTACCCTAGTCCACAGTGACCATGGGATTATTCTGCCCATACTTCCGGTCACTGTTCTAGCTAAAGTCAGTCCCTGTATCGGGCCGGAAGCCTCACCACTCTTCCGCTTGATGTAACTTTGCATGAACTGTCCTCTGATACAGAAGATGGTGAACAAGAGTCTGCTGGAGGCAAAGATATATCCCCGCTATGATCTTGCTGAGGGGAAGGCACCTCTCTTAGAACAGGAGATCCCACCGGCGGTGGTACTGAGGTATCCGGTTCCAGACTCTCAGGTACAGGCTGAAGATGTCTTCGGTTACGGCGTGTAACCGTCCCTCCCTCTGTAAGGACTGTGTAAGACCTTGGTTCTGGAGAGCGGCCCACTACCGTAGCAGGCGTCTTCCATTTCTTCTCATCATCCAGTTTGATTCTGACACTTTGGCCCGCTTTCAGTTCCTGTAAAGGCCTGACAGAATGTCTCCTGTCGTAGAAGAAACGATAACCCTTTTTGGCCTCTTCATCCCTCCTAAGGACTTCGTCCCGAGGAACAGGGCCAGGCGGCTTGAAGACACCCACTGAGGGTAAAGTGGTGCGAATCTGGCGTCCTAGCATCAGCTGTGCCGGGCTAAACCCGGTGGCTTGAATGGGCGTCGCCCTGTATGACAAGAGGGCTAGGTACGGTTCAGATTGCTTTAGGATGAATTTTGTTGTTTGAACTGCCCTTTCAGCCATTCCGTTGGCCTGCGGATAATGTGGACTTGACGTGGAATGTACAAAATCATATTCCCTGCTGAAAGCACTGAACTCTGTAGAAGCGAACTGCATGCCATTATCACTCACCAGCTCCATTGGAATGCCCCAGCGGGCGAACAAGCTCTTCAGGCGAATGATAACGGCCTGACTTGTGATATCATTCAGGGGTGCTATTTCCAAATACCTGGAATAGTAGTCGATAACAACAAGAAACTTTTTCCCGTGCAGTTCGCACAAATCAGCAGCTATTTTCTGCCACGGCCCCGCAGGCAGCAGAGTAGACATTAAGGGCTCCCTTCTCTGAGTAGGCCGGCGTTCCCGGCAAAAGGCACATTTAGACACATGATTTGCAATGTCGGAGCTGATCCCAGGCCACCACACAGCTGTAGCTGCTCTTTCTCTGCACTTTGTAATGCCTAAGTGGCCATCATGAATCCTGTTTAACATCTCCTTCCTCATGCTGACAGGAATTACAATACGGTCTTGGAACAGCACCAACCCCTCCAGCTCCGTGAGCTGCGACCTCTCTGGCTGGTAAGCATTTAAAGACATCCAGGCTGCCCGGCTCTCGGGCCAGCCATCTCTTATGTACCTTATAACTTCTTGCAGATCTGTGTCCAAATATGTCTCTTTCTTTATCTCTTCCAGTTTCCTTGAAGAAATGGACTTAGAGGCCAGAACCGAATCAACATACACTTTTACATCCGACTCTGTGGAGGATTCTTCAGCAGCAGCCAGCGGGAGCCTGGACAGTGTATCTGCCACAACCAGCTGCTTCCCCGGCACATGCACTGCCTGAACATTGAACCTGAGCAGTCTCATTAAAAGTCTCTGGCATCTCAAGGGTGTTTTGTCGATGTCATAAGAATTGATAAGAGGGACTAGCGGTTTGTGGTCAGTTTCCAGACTAAATTTCTCCAAACCCACTAGATAACGCTGAAAGCGTTCACAGGCCCAAACTGCAGCCAGGCACTCTTTCTCAATTTGAGCGTATTTTGACTCCGCAGCCGTCAGTGTGCGGGAACAGTAGGCGATGGGCTGTAGTTTGTTGTCGTTCAGTTGCAGGAGTGCAGCCCCCAACCCATAACTGCTTGCATCAGCACTAACCACAGTCTTTTTTGAAGGGTCGTAGAACCCCAGCACTGGGGCAGACCCCAGCAGGGACTTAGCATGCAGGAACGCTTTTTCTTGTGAGGGTCCCCAGACCCAAGCAACATCTTTCTTAAGCAACTCTGTGATAGGGTGCAAAACTGTAGATAAATCTGGAAGAAACTTGCCCACGTAATTTACAAGGCCCAATATCTGTCTCAGCTCATGTACATCCGAAGGGCTTTTCATCTGTTCGATAGCCCGAATTTTCTCGGGGTCCGGCTTGATGCCATCCCCGTTGATGATATGCCCAAAGTAGCATAATTCAGTTTTCCTAAAATGACATTTTTCTTTATTCAGCTTCAGCCCAGACTCTTTGATAGCCTGCAGCACACAACTCAAACGCTGATCATGCTCCTCCACTGTAGACCCATACACTAGAATGTCGTCCATGACGACTGCTGTGCCCACGTGGCCACTCAGGAGAGAACTCATTTCCCTCTGAAAGATCTCAGGAGCGGAGGATATCCCAAAGGGAAGTCTGCAGAAACAGAACCGACCTACCGGAGTGATAAAGGTAGTCAGTTTGCGGCACTTTGGATCCAGGGGGATCTGCCAAAAGCCGCTAGAAGCGTCTAATGTGGAAAAGAACTTCGCCCCAGCCAACTTCGGGGCTATATCTTCCAGTGTCGGCAGCACAAATCTTTCCCTCTTCACTGCCTCATTCAACCTTTTCAGGTCCACACAGATGCGCACCTTTCCGTTTTTCTTTGCAACTGGAACAATGGGGGCACACCAATCAGTTGCTTCAACAACCTCTTCAATAACCCCCATAGACTTCATGCGCATGAGCTCTTTCTCCACTTGAGGCATGAGCGGGAACGGAATTCTACGAGGAGTAGAAATACTGTACGGGACTGCGTCACTTTTAAGTGCTATACGGACAGGTTTGCAGCTCAGTAGGCCCAACTCGCCAAACATATCTTCAGAGATCTCATTCACTCTGGCCACGAGGCCCAAGTCACAGGCTGCTTTTCTGCTCAATAAACTGTTAACACACTGACCTCGGATCACATGCACCCACATGGTGAACTTTTTTTGTTTGTACTCACAGCTGGCAAGAAATTTCCCCACACAATCAATGCGGCCACCAGGACTATGAACATTTGTAGTAACCTTCGCCAGCTGGGGCTGTCTAGGCAGTTTTATAAATTCAGCAAAAGACATTACAGTGATATCTGCTCCTGTGTCAATCTTAAAATCAACTTTGGCTCCCATTACAGTAAAAGTAACTTTCCAATCTTCCTCTGAGCTTGTCCGTTCCACAACAGACCCCACAAAAGACACTTCCTGACCCTCCTGGTCACTGTCCACCTGCATCTCCTTAATGTATTCAGTTTTACACACCACTTCAAAATGGCCTATTCTGTTACATTTTCTGCATCTTTTATCTCTGGCCGGGCATATAGCACTCTGATCATGAGCCCGGTAGCACCGTGTGCATCGGCCATGTTGCGCCCATCCACTTCTAGGCCTTTCCAATACTTTTGATCTACCGCTCACACTGTGCCTTTCACTAGTAATTTTTCTAGACTGTTGCACTTCATCCACAATACTCTCAGACCTCAGATCAGCACTTTGCTTTTTCACCAGTTCACTCTGGCGGGCCATCCTAATAGCCCCTTCTAACGTTAAATCAGGCTCTAACTGCAGCTTCAGGGAGACTTCAGCATCTGCAATTCCAATAACTATTCTGTCTCTGATTTGCTCTTCTTTAGCAACACCAAACTCACAGAATTCAGCTAATTCATACAGGCTGCGCACAAATGACTCCACAGATTCTCCCACACGCTGATTACGTTTGTGAAAACAGGCTCTCTCATGAATCACATTTCTTTTGGGCACAAAGTGGGCACTGAGTTTATCCATAACTATATCAAAGTTAACTTCTTCCCCTTCTTGAAAAGTAAAAGCATTGAACACTGGCTCTACATCTTTCCCCATAGAGTATAAAAGAGAATTAACTTGTACTTCACCACTCTCCTTGTTCAGTTTGGATGCAATCCTGAAGCGCTGAAACCGCTGACGCCATGTGGGCCAAGCTGCAGGCTGAGAAAAGTCAAAAGGCTCAGGTGGGGTAAACTTTGACATCGTTATCATCAGAAACAGAAGCGTAGTCCAGAACTTCTGACACCATGTCATGAGATGCAGGACATATGCAGGACACAGCAATGATGGTACAACTCTATTTTATTACAGAGCATAGCAATACACATCCAGACAGGTTGATTGTCTTAAACTAACTGCGACACAGACACCGGACCTAAGCCCCGCCCACAAGCTAGTGACATCACATCCTGCTATCATCACACCCTCTTTCCTTAAACTTGGTGAGATCACCCAAGACACATTGTACTGGAAACATTACAAGACACCTGTTCACATTAAGGAATTTGGTGCAGTAACAAATTTAGGCCTAGATTTAGAGTTTGGCGGTAGCCGTGAAAACCAGCGTTAGAGGCTCCTAACGCTGGTTTTAGGCTACCGCCGGTATTTGGAGTCAGTCAGGAAAGTGTCTAATGCTCACTTTCCAGCCGCGACTTTTCCATACCGCAGATACCCTTACGTCAATTGCGTATCCTGGCCTAGATTTAGAGTTGGGCAGTAGCCGTGAAAACCAGCGTTAGAGGCTCCTAACGCTGGTTTTTACCGCCCTCTGGTATTTGGAGTCAGTCATTAAAGGGTCTAGCGCTCACTTTCCAGCCGCGACTTTTCAATACCGCAGATCCCCTTACGTCAATTGCGTATCCTATCTTTTCAATGGGATCTTTCTAACGCCGGTATTTAGAGTCGTGTCTGGAGTGAGCGTTAGAAATCTAACGACAAAACTCCAGCCGCAGAAAAAAGTCAGCAGTTAAGAGCTTTCTGGGCTAACGCCGGTTTATAAAGCTCTTAACTACTGTGCTCTAAAGTACACTAACACCCATAAACTACCTATGTACCCCTAAACCGAGGTCCCCCCACATCACTGCCACTCTATTAAAAAATTTTAACCCCTAATCTGCCGACCGCCACCTACGTTATCCTTATGTACCCCTAATCGGCTGCCCCTAACACCGCCGACCCCTATATTATATTTATTAACCCCTAATCTGTCCCCCACAACGTCGCCTCCACCTACCTACACTTATTAACCCCTAATCTGCAGAGCGGACCGCAACGCTACTATAATAAAGTTATTAACCCCTAATCCGCCTCACTCCCGCCTCAATAACCCTATAATAAATAGTATTAACCCCTAATCTGCCCTCCCTAACATCGCCGACACCTAACTTCAAGCATTAACCCCTAATCTGCCGACCGGAGCTCACCGCTATTGTAATACATTTTTTAACCCCTAAAGCTAAGTCTAACCCTAACACTAACACCCCCCTAAGTTAAATATAATTTAAATCTAACTAAATAAATTAACTCTTATTATATAAATTATTCCTATTTAAAGCTAAATACTTACCTGTAAAATAAACCCTAATATAGCTACAATATAACAAATAATTATATTGTAGCTATTTTAGGATTAATATTTATTTTACAGGTAACTTTGCATTTATTTTAACCAGGTACAATAGCTATTAAATAGTTAATAACTATTTAATAGCTAAAATAGTTAAAATAATTACAAAATCACCTGTAAAATAAATCCTAACCTAAGTTACAATTAAACATAACACTACACTATCAATAAATTAATTAAATAAAATACCTACAATTATCTACAATTAAACCTAACACTACGCTATCAATAAATTAATTAAATAAATACAATATCTACAAATAAATACAATGAAATAAACTAACTAAAGTACAAAAAATAAAAAAGAACTAAGTTACAAAAAATAAAAAAATATTTACAAACATTAGAAAAAAATTACAACAATTTTAAATTAATTACACCTACTCTAAGCCCCCTAATAAAATAACAAAGCCCCCCAAAATAAAAAAATGCCCTACCCTATTCTAAATTACAAAAGTTCAAAGCTCTTTTACCTTACCAGCCCTGAACAGGGCCCTTTGCGGGGCATGCCCCAAAGAATTCAGCTCTTTTGCCTGTAAAAAAAAACATACAATACCCCCCCAACATTACAAACCACCACCCACATACCCCTAATCTAACCCAAACCCCCCTTAAATAAACCTAACACTAAGCCCCTGAAGATCTTCCTACCTTGTCTTCACCATGCCAGGTTCACCGATCGGTCCAGAGTCTTGATCCAAGCCCAAGCGGGGGGCTGAAGAGTGACGTCCATCCTCGGGCTGAAGTCTGGATCCAAGCGGCGGCTGAAGAAATCCATCATCGGGCTGAAGTCAGAAGTCCAACATCGGGATGAAGTTTTCTATCAAGCCGCATCTTCAATCTTCTTTCTTCTGGAGCGGAGCGGAGCCATCTTCTTTCCAACCGACGCTGATCCAACCTCTTCAACCGACACCTACTCGCCGAATGAAGGTTCCTTTAAGAGACGTCATCCAAGATGGCGTCCCTCGAATTCCGATTGGCTGATAGGAACAGCCAATAGAATGCGAGCTCAATCTGATTGGCTGATTGGATCAGCCAATCGGATTGAACTTGATTCTGATTGGCTGATTCCATCAGCCAATCAGAATTTTCCTACCTTAATTCCGATTGGCTGATAGAATCCTATCAGCCAATCGGAATTCGAGGGACGCCATCTTGGATGACGTCCCTTAAAGGAACCTTCATTCGGCGAGTAGGCGTCGGTTGAAGAGGTTGGATCCGCGTCGGTTGGAAAGAAGATGGCTACGCTCCGCTCCAGAAGAAAGAAGATTGAAGATGCGGCTTGATAGAAGACTTCATCCCGATGATGGACTTCCGACTTCAGCCCGATGATGGATTTCTTCAGCCGCCGCTTGGATCCAGACTTCAGCCCGACGATGGACGTCACTCTTCAGCCCCCCGCTTGGGCTTGGATCAAGACTCTGGACCGATCGGTGAACCTGGCATGGTGAAGACAAGGTAGAAAGATCTTCAGGGGCTTAGTGTTAGGTTTATTTAAGGGGGGTTTGGGTTAGATTAGGGGTATTTGGGTGGTGGGTTGTAATGTTGGGGGGGTATTGTATTTTTTTTTTACAGGCAAAAGAGCTGAATTATTTGGGGCATGCCCCGCAAAGGGCCCTGTTCAGGGCTGATAAGGTGAAAGAGCTTTGAACTTTTGTAATTTAGAATAGGGTATGGCATTTTTTTATTTTGGGGGGCTTTGTTATTTTATTAGGGGGCTTAGAGTAGGTATAATTAGTTTAAAATTGTCGTAATTTTTTTCTAATGTTTGTAAATATTTTTTTATTTTTTGTAACTTAGTTCTTTTTTATTTTTTGTACTTTAGTTAGTTTATTTCATTGTATTTATTTGTAGGAATTGTATTTAATTAATTTATAGATAGTGTAGTGTTAGGTTTAATTGTAGATATTTGTAGGTATTTTAATTAATTTATTGATAGTGTAGTGTTAGGTTTAATTGTAACTTAGGTTAGGATTTATTTTACAGGTAATTTTGTTATTATTTTAACTAGGTAACTATTAAATAGTTCTTAACTATTTAATAGCTATTGTACCTGGTTAAAATAATTACAAAGTTGCCTGTAAAATAAATATTAATCCTAAAATAGCTACAATATAATTATAATTTATATTGTAGCTATATTAGGGTTTATTTTACAGGTAAGTATTTAGCTTTAAATAGGAATAAGTTATTTAATAAGAGTTAATTTATTTTGTTAGAATAAAATTATATTTAATTTAGGGGGTGTTAGGGTTAGAATTAGCTTTAGGGGTAAAAAAATTTATTAGAGTAGCGGTGAGCTCCGATCGGCAGATTAGGGGTTAATACTTGAAGTTAGGTGTCGGCAATGTTAGGGAGGGCAGATTAGGGGTTAATACTATTTATTATAGGGTTATTGAGGCGGGAGTGAGGCGGATTAGGGGTTAATACATTTATTATAGTAGCGCTCAGGTCCGGTCGGCAGATTAGGGGTTAATACGTGTAGTTAGGTGGAGGCGACGTTGGGGGCGGCAGATTACGGGTTAATAAATATAATATAGGGGTCGGCGGTGTTAGGGGCAGCAGATTAGGGGTACATAGGGATAATGTAAGTAGCGGCGGTTTACGGAGTGGCAGATTAGGGGTTAAAAAAATATGCAGGGGTCAGCGATAGTGGGGGCGGCAGATTAGGGGTTAATAAGTGTAAGGTTAGGGGTGTTTAGACTCGGGGTTCATGTTAGGGTGTTAGGTGCAGACGTAGGAAGTGTTTCCCCATAGGAAACAATGGGGCTGCGTTAGGAGCTGAACGCGGCTTTTTTGCAGGTGTTAGGTTTTTTTCAGCTCAAACAGCTCCATTGTTTCCTATGGGGGAATCGTGCACGAGCACGTTTTTGAGGCTGGCCGCGTCCGTAAGCACCGCTGGTATCTAGAGTTGCAGTGGCGTTAAATTATGCTCTACGCTCCCTTTTTGGAGCCTAACGCACTGAAAACCCTGCCATTCTGTTAACTCTAAATACCAGCGGTATTTAAAAGGTGCGGCCAGAAAAAAGCATGCGTTAGCTACGCGGGTCCTTACTGACAAAACTCTAAATCTAGGCGTTAGACTTCTCACTTGTGCAGCCGTGTAATTATGCAGTCATGTCATCTAACAGAATTCACATCTATAGACAATACTCTCAGGAGCTTATAAAAACATTCTCACACGTCAAGGACACTGCATATTCCAAAGTTGTTTTACTACTTGTAATTAAACAATTTATATGAATATCTTAAGGTATTTAATGTCCCTTTAACATTCCAATGTTCTTCACATACAGGACAATGTTATTTTTATTCTAAATACATATTTCTATTTATCTGTATATACCTATATCTGTATATCTATTCCTAAATATATTTAGGTATAGTTATCTATTTTACATAAACATTATCATATATATATATATATATATATATATATATATATATATATATATATATATAAATATATATTAAATAATATTTTTAATATTTAGGGCTAGATTACAAGTGAAGCCGTATTTTGCGTTTTCGCTATAGCAAAAACACTGCTAAGATTTTCATTTTTTGCGCTAGTCGGATTACACTTGTATTACATATTGAAAGTAAACAGTTTTTTCTCGAGCGGTAACCAAAATAGCGCTTAAAGTCTAAATTCAAAAATCGCAATTGTGTTTTCACATTTTCCCATAGACGTTAATGGAGAAAAAAGTTGTAAAAAAAAAACATACTTTCTCTCGCCAATACCATAAAATATGCTCATTAGCGTAAACCCAACATGAAAATATGAATATTTCATATTCCATTGTTCTTTACTTAACAGAATATTTTCTATTTATTCGAAAATAAATATTTTTGTTTCTTTAAACAAATCTTTAGACTTATATTTGTATATATATATATATATATATATATATATATAAGGAACAAGAGAATGCACTCTCAGGACTTCTTCAAAAAAACTATTTAATGGAACGTTTTCGGGGTTCACAACCCCTTCATCAGCATACATAACAGACAAAATACAACTCATTTATAGTGTTTCATACAAATTAAATCACACCAACCTTAGTGCCTCTCCAAAAAAGTGCGCCAATATTTCGAGCTTGGAACGCATCTTGCGTTCCACAGTGCTGTCCGAAAGCGGAAGTTTCATTACATCACTTCCGGTTTTCGGTCCCAATATACAATCATAAACTTATTCATAAACTTATTCAATCTACATGTTTGAACATTCTTATGTGACATACTAGTGTAGAGAACTTCATATAGACAAACATGTGGAACTTGACAAACTGATTAATTTGGGATTTGAACAAGGGTACTTAACTGAGCACATTCGTGATTTTTGCACTACTATACATCCCAAGATACCCATTTTGTATTCAATCCCCAAAATCCATAAAACACTGGACCACCCACCGGGCCGTCCTATTGTGTCGGCTAGGGAGTCACTCACCCAGCCTGTAGCACAATATGTGGATGTACTATTACAGCCAGTGGTGAGGGAAACACGGTCTTACGTTATGGATACGAATGATTTCATTCGTAAGATACGGACTGTTGACATCCAGCCAGACGATTTGCTCGTCACTCTGGATGTCAACAGTCTGTATACTATCATACCCCATCTTGATGGACTTAAAGCCATACAAGAACATCTCACGGGAAACCCCCTTTATGAGGGTCCCCCAGTGGAATACTTACTGTCCCTCATTGAATACTGTCTGTTTAAAAACTATTTTCGGTTCGAGAGTAAATTTTATTTACAAACTGCTGGTACAGCCATGGGTTCCTCCATGGCCCCCTCGTACGCCAACATCTACATGTCACAATTCGAAAACATGTATCTGTGGAACACGCCAAATGTATCCATCATTTGTTATTACAGATATATAGATGATATCTTCTTGGTGTGGCGAGGGGGCCTGGAGGAACTCCACAAATGGTTTGAAGTGTATAACAACACTACCAATAATGTTAAGTTTAAGATGACAGTGGATTCTCAATCCATTCATTTCTTGGACTTAACAGTCTTCAAGGATTCCAATAATCTAGGAACCACATTATATCATAAACCCACTGACCGCAACTCTATACTAAGGGCAGCTAGTTGCCATCCCCCAGCCCTACTAAAAGGCATAGTAAAATCACAATGCATAAGAACAATGCGTAATAACTGTAATGCCGAAACTGGGGTCTCCCAATTGAAAGGAGTGGGTGAGAGGTTCCAGAATAGGGGATATAAGACCCCGGTAATTCAAGACGCTATGGAATCCGCTTCAACATTAACACAGACGGATTTGATTTTACCTAAACCCAAAAGGGACACAAGTGATAAGCTAATTATGTCCACCACTTTCACTCCAGCGACAAAAAATGTTGGCCAGATTCTTTGCCAACACTGGCCATTTATGTCTTCAGACCCTAAGCTCATATTCACTCACAATTTACAACCTATGGTTGGGTTCAAGAGGGGGACTAATCTTAAGGATCTATTGGTGAAAACGGACCCCAAGCAGTGTTATTTGACCGGGAACAAAAGGAATATCAAGGGATCCTATCGCTGTTTGGGCTGCACAACTTGTAATGGCCTAGTGGGTACCAAAGTATTCCATCATTCACACACAAATCGAACATTTTCTATCAGACACTCTATTACGTGCACTACTACTCACGTAATATATCTATTATTTTGTCCATGTTCCTGTTTCTATGTAGGGAAAACATCTGGCACACTCCGTGAGCGTATGGCAAATCATCGCCACGCCATAAGGACTGCACTGAAACAAGGAGATTCTGAGCAGCCAGTGGCGCGACATTGCGCCAAAAAGGGACATTCAGTGTCTTCCATCCGTTACATTCTAATTGATCACATACCCCCATTGGATCGGGGGGCGACCGGAACAAGCAACTTCTGAAACGCGAGGTCCAGTGGATGTTCAGACTGGGCACGATACAACCAGGCGGCTTGAATACCATGCCGGACTTTAAGAGCCTTCTGTAATCAATAATTGGGGTGCCACATACTTGGGGTATGTCAGGTGGACACTGTGGCTCCGTTTTTGGTACACATTCCATTTGCCCCTATTTTTAGGGGGAATTGTTGTGTACCTAACGGCACGGAGCAGGGGTGACATCTGTCTCCATCTTCTCCGTGGAAGCCTGGTCTGCCCTGTGCAATTACCCACTGTTCAAACATGCACCACCAGTCTTATAGCGGATATGCATACTACTATACCCACTTGGAGAAATTTCTGATGTTGGTACTGTATATATGAGCTATATGTCCTTATTACCATTATCCTTTCTATCTTGCTATATTGGTGGCTTTGCTGCCATGTTTGAGGCTATAAATACAAAATAAGGTTACCACCCTTATATATCTTCCCAGCCATGATATATCTTCATCTGCATCTATATTTGGGCTGATGTATGTTATAACCGCCCGATGGCCAAATTTACTATATATGAACACGATGTGATGCCCCAGCTGTACAGTTTATAACTTGTACAGCCCTACAATATCCCACATATTCCTTTCATTATATATTCCTCTCACTATATGCATCTATCTGTTCGCATATCGATTGAAGTAATATTCATGCCAACTGTCAGTTGGTCCAAGTTACCCTTATATCATATTGGTGTCACACTCTAATTTTTTTCCATCCATATTTGCAGCATTCCATTTGTTTCTTATTTAGAAAATGTCATTCCAACCACACGTACTGATACATGGTCCAATTATTATTTTAATTGTAATGAGCATATTCAGCATGAATATATGTTGTTTTGCACATTAAGAAAATCTTTGTTCTATCCAGTTGGTATTTTTGTTTTAAACTTAACACAGGTAATGGCACTCATGGGTAATCTATATTGTATACAATTACCTTGGTTACTGTCACCATGCCAACTCGATGCACAAACACTATCCAATATTTATTTAACACATTTTTAGGTATTTGTGGCAATGTTCCACATGTTTGTCTATATGAAGTTCTCTACACTAGTATGTCACATAAGAATGTTCAAACATGTAGATTGAATAAGTTTATGAATAAGTTTATGATTGTATATTGGGACCGAAAACCGGAAGTGATGTAATGAAACTTCCGCTTTCGGACAGCACTGTGGAACGCAAGATGCGTTCCAAGCTCGAAATATTGGCGCACTTTTTTGGAGAGGCACTAAGGTTGGTGTGATTTAATTTGTATGAAACACTATAAATGAGTTGTATTTTGTCTGTTATGTATGCTGATGAAGGGGTTGTGAACCCCGAAAACGTTCCATTAAATTGTTTTTTTGAAGAAGTCCTGAGAGTGCATTCTCTTGTTCCTTATTTGATGCTGTATCATTGCACCCAGGCGAGCTGTCTATCGGTGGGCTGAACTGGAAATTGTTTACTATATATATATATATATATATATATATATACATACAGTATATATACTGTGTATATATATATATATATATATATATATATAGATGATTATATATAGGCATAGATATATACTGATATATATAGGAATATCTATTTAGAAATACGTAGAACATATTCTGCTATGTGCAGATATTCACAGTAAATACATAGTTAAAATCTTTATTAAATATGAATATTGCATAAATATGTTTTATATGCTTTCATCTACTTAAGGGGGAAAGGCTCCAATGCACTTTTATATATGTCACATGTATTAATGTAAATACATATATACACATATAAATACATTACTACATGTACACATATACACACACACACACACACATATATATATATATATATATATATATATATATATATATATATATATATATATATATAAAAAAACATCATTAGACATGTATTTCTATGTTTTGTTTTGTTTTCTAACACCCGAGATCTCATATCTTTGAGCCATTATAACTGTTGTGTGCTATATGTTTTTTAAATAATTTTATTAGACAATGTTATTATGAGTGTAATTGTACGTTTTAATGTATTTTTGATGTCTTTTGTAACACTTTTTATTTTCGGAAAACAGTTAACCACAGCTCTGAGATTGTGGTAAGGGTTTTAGCACAATTACGATTTTGCTCAACTTGTAATATGAGTGCAATTAAAACGGGGCACAAAAGATCCTGAAAACCCTCTCAAAATAGTTTGCACCTCACTTGTAATCTAGCCCTTAATAATTAAGAACGCACCTTAAGATAACTACGTTTTTGTGTGTGCAAACCCGACACTGCGTTAGATGTAAAACTTGAAAGATGAATCAAGTTACAATTATTTTCCATTCCTATGTTGTGCATATATTTTTTTTATTTTTTTATTATTAAACATACTTTATGTTTCTATATTTATCTGATAATGTTAATGTAAAATAGATATCTATACATATATATCTATAGGAATAGATATACAGGTATAGGTATATACAGATATATAGAGAAATATATATTAATAAAAATAACATTGTCCTGTATGTGAAGAACTTTGGAATTAGAAATATTGTGTTGGGTTAGTGTACAAGCGATAAGTGTTAGTTTTTTCTTCAACGATCTCTATTGAAGTCTATGGGTTGAATTTTTTAGTGCGGTCACTTATCCAAAGTCTGAAAGTTAGCATGCTCAAGTGGGAGCACTAAATAATGTGCTACTTGTAATCTAGCCCTATGTGTGTATTTCTAATACATACAGAAAGAGAAGCGCTCAACCAGGAATAAACAATGGCCCAGTAGCTTGTTCTTTGGTGGGTTACCACCTGGGAGCAGCCTCTTTCATCCCAATTGTGCTTTTCACAGAGGAGAATTTTCAGTCTGATCCTGCTTAAAAAGGTCAGTCCAAACCTGAAATACCAGGCATCCCTCCTCTGAAATAGGAACATGGAAACCCCAAACAATCGTATTGGACTTCTGACAGATAAATTACTCTCATATGGGAACCATCAGCAGGGTATAAACATGTGTTAAACTTCAATCTGCTGAGCTTTAATCTTTGAGACTAATGACTATCGGATTTAGACTATAGAGGATGGAAAGTTGGAGGCATCATTTAACTGTATGACCCAAGTAGTATAGTGTATGAGCCATCCCTGGTCTTTCTTGGTTTCTTCTGATCCATTGATTACAATTAATTTCACCTTCAAGTAGAAGTGGAACTTTGTGGCATGGTGTCATAGCGAGCAACTTGGGTGTGTTATTTTTACTCAGCTCCTGTTTCTTGGCCTCTTTTACTTTAAGGCAAACTATGACCACTCTATCCAACTTCGGGTTTTGGCATTAGTGTTCTGATAATGGTACCTTTACACTGCCTGTTTGAAACTGACCTTGGCTTGATTATGGATTTAAAGACTGCCTTCTCCCTGACTGGTCCTTTAGTACTGCATTCCCAGATTTAATGATTGGCTACTTCCTGACTTTTTCCATGCCATTGTTATTTGGCTCTTCTAACCTGGCTTTGACCTTTGGCTTGTACCTATTTAAAGACAGTCTAATCCCTGGCATTGTTGAGCTAGGAATAATCACAAAAGTACACATAAGTGTTTGGGCATCCCCTATAGTTCCAGTTCACAAAAAGAATGGGGACATAAGGATTTTCGTATGGCTCTAAATACACAATTGGCCATGAATAAATACCCCTTCCCGAAAATAGAGGATATATTTGCTTTTTTAGCCCACGGAAAGATTGACTTGAAAAATGCCTACCACCAATTGCCTGTTCATCTCGATTCAAGGAAGATCCTAACAACATAAAGAAGTATTCCAGTACACACGCATGGTGTTTAGGATTGCTTCTGCCCCAGCCATCTGGCAACGCACAATGGATGCACTGCTTGCTGGAATTCCAGGTACACAGTGCCTTCTAGATGACATGTTAGTGACTGGACCCACAGTAGAGAAACATGAGTATATTGTGGAAGCTGTGTTGAGAAAGGTGATGGAACATGGACTCAAGGTAAATTTAGACAAATGTGAGTTCTTAAAAGTCCAACATGAGTTTTGCGGACATGTCATTGATAAGTATGGCCTTCACACTACAGATGACAAAGTTAAAGGGACAGTCTAGTCAAAATTAAACTTTCATGATTCAGATAGTGCATGCAATTTTAAACAACTTTTCAATTCACTTTTATCATCAAATTTGCTTTGTTCTCTTGGTATCCTTGGTTGAAAGCTAATCCTAGGTAGGCTCATATGCTAATTTCTAAGCCCTTGAAGGCCGCCTCTTTTCTCAGGGCATTTTGACAGTTTTCACAGCTCAAGACCGTTAGTTCATGTGTGCCATATAGATAATATTGTGCTCACATCCGTGTAGTTACTTAGGAGTCAGCACTGATTGGCTAAAATGCAAGTCTGTCAAAAGAACTAAAAAGGGGGCAGTCTGCAGAGGCTTAGATACAAGGTAATCACAGAGGTAAAAGGTATATTAATATAACCGTTTTGTTTATGCAATACTGGGAAATGGGTAATAAAAGGAATATCTATCTTTTTAAGCAATACAAATTCTTGAGTAGACTGTCCCTTTAAGGCCCTACAGGATGTTCCAGTTTCTCAAAATACTACTCAGCTAAGATCCTATCAAGGTCTCCTAAATTATTATAACCGTATATTTACCAAATTTAGCACACCTGTTATTTCCTTTACACAGATTGCTAGAAAAAAAAAGTAAGTGGAAGTGGACTTCAGAATGCAACATAATCGCTGACATTGTTACCTGGCACCTGACTCCTTTACAGCACATCTAGTCCCTGAAGTGTTCTAGTTTTTCTTACTCCATTCTGCTTATTAATACTCTGCTTATGTGCGTTCACTAGTCATACTTAAGTAGCTCTTGATTAGTTAATACTGTCCTACCTTATCCTGTGGGTCCTTTCTGGTTAGCCATCTTCTCAGTGTGATGCATGATTAGACACAAATCTGTGCAGCCAAAACAAGTCCACTTGGTTTTGAAATAGCAAATTCACACAATACACTTGAGGGAGGCATGGTAAATGCAAGCCCATATTTTATCTCCCGCAACAATGTGCATGTCTGACAATGCATGGTGTACATGAAAAATAACTTGTAGTTTAATTTTGAATAGAGTGGAAGCTTTATAAGATCTTGATACTGAAAATATATATTTTTATTTTCTTTAAATCTTTCAGGATTCTCACAGAATAATGACATTTTTATAAAGTAGGTGATGAAAAAGAACATTTGATTTGCTTAAGAAACTTACAAACAATGCACTTAAACTGATGATTGCTTACAAACTGAGAGAAAATGTCAAAACATTCTCAGCTCAGAGGGGAGAAAAACCTTTACAGTAAAGAGACACAGATACCAATAATAATATATTCTTTAACTCTGCTAAAATAACAGAAGCAATATTATTATGTTAAATAAATATGATTACAGTGATTTGCTCTGTAATGTAGTGTTCTGTAATGTAGTGTTCAACAATTCTCTATTTCTAAACCAGCTTCAATCAATGATGATCATAATACATAAAGCAGGAGAGGAAATGAGCACTGTCATTCTATATATAGGACTAGCTACTATGGGAATCAATAACATGGTTTCCACATATCCTTTGCTGAGCCCATCACATCTCAATTGCAACTTAACTACCAGAACATGAAAATAAAAAAAGAATTGGGGAGAGCATCCTTCATGGTTCATTTACTGGGAATAATGGGGTGATGGAATTTAAGAAAGACTCTAGTTGCACCTAGTCCATTATGTTTGCATCCGTGAATTGGATGATATATGGTGCTAGGTGCCTTAAAGCTTGTTTTGTAAATTAGCTGATACTGCATGGCAATTATGCCTCTTGAGAAATTAATAAACAAATCTCAATGAGAGGTCTATATAAATTGTAGGGAACATTTAGGTGAGGTTACATTCCTCACTAAAAACCCCACAAATGATGTACAAAATCACTGATACAAACTTAGGTGAGCATATAGCAGAGCAAAACACATCAAAGACATGTGCTTTACTGTATCTGTGCTCAAGCCATTTCTTGCCTATAAATACTACTCGTTAATTCTATATTATTCATTATATGTGAGGTCAAGTTAACAATTCATTTTGAAAATATTTTTAATTTGAGCCCTTTTTGGGTAATGGAGTCACTGTTTAGTTGTAAATAAATGGTCCCAAATCTGATTAGAATATCAAAAGTAAATGGAAACTCTCTGCTAAATAGCAAGGTATTATGGACCAAATTTAGCAATAGATGGATAAGATTTGCTTCCGCAAACCTTCTCACATTTAACATTACAGTAGTGGCTGCTTGTGCAGTGCCACCCCATGCTCATACTAGGCCAATGCCTAGGGCTGTCAACCACTCTGGGCAAACTTGTCTGCTGTGATTTTTTCTGCCAACTAAGAGCTGGCATACAAGTTTGGAAGCTGCAAGTCTGCTCCAACGCTTAATACACAGCTTGATAAATGGAACCCTTGTATATCCAACTTTTAATGGAGTGTCCAAGCTAGCTTTCCACTAGTAGAGGGTAAGGAATTACATACTTGGCTTGCTACCTTTCAACTGAGCTGGAAGGGTCCCATCTTGAATCTTTCCTGCAAGAGCTTTTAGACTTCCTGTGGGGCGGAACTAGCAGAGGGCACGCTAGCACTGTGCTCTGTGGAAAAGAGCAATCCTCCATCGTACCCAAGCATCCAGATTCCTTGGTCCAACACACAGTGGCCTGGAAGTTGCAGCAGTCGCTGGGAAGTCCTACGTATGCCTGAAAGCTCTGCCGGCCAGGGCTCAGCAGCAGGCCAGGAATTCAAGAAACGCCAGCTATTCCCCAGATATAAGAAGGCGTGAGACACAGGCTGTGTAAACAACGGATCGATAGCACGGTTGACAGCACCCCGCCAGAGGAGAGCCGGGTGTCTGGCTACGGAGATATCAGAAAAGCATAATCAGGTGCTTAGAAGGTGAGTGGTGAAAAACTGTTCAGATAGTAAGCGTGGCGCCTATCTGGCTTTAGAGGACAAAGACTTCGAAATGCAAGTACCTCCACGCTGAAACTAAAGATATGTGAGTTACATCTGGGGACTCCCCTTGTTTCTTTGTTTATCAGGGGATATGCTTGACTATATGAGCTTGCATGCGGGGACTAGCTGCGACTGTTAACACTACACTGACTGACACTAATAAGCATTGCTTGCCTATACTAACAGTACAACTGCTAAGACTGAACTCTAATTCAGGTAAACAAAGGCTCATCATTCCCACCAGAGGGAATATTGTAACGGAATGGGCCCAGCCTGAAAAAGCAGGTGCCATAGGCCTGAAAGTCTAATCCCCAAGTGATAACAGAGATTTAAAACAAGTAATTGGTCGCATGTCATACCAGTGCCCCTGGGTGAATTTGGTAAAGGTCGAAGGGGGTCTTATTATCACTGTGTGTAACTCACAGTGGAGTGAGTGCTCTAGGTCTGAGGCTACGGCCTGGCCTTTTCCAGATCAGCTGTCGGTAGCACAATATGGATTATTTTCTGCCTCTGTATATATTGTTCAGTATTGTCTCATCTTTTTTTCCTTTTCTCTTCTTGCTTTTTTCTGTTTTTTTCCTCTCCCAGTCCTCTCACTCACACTCCTCCACACTTTTTCACATTCTACAAGATTTGTATCACTTTTTATTTCTGGGACAGAGTTTTATTGTCCCCCTCCCTTATGGACAAATATATGTTACATCCAAAACCTAATTCACCAGCGATGCCACCTAAACATAAAGACAAAAGGACTAAGCCATAGGCTAGTAATGAAATAGGTTTGAGTAATATAGACACTACGGCACTTTTACATCAAATTTCTGATCTGTTAATGCCACAGTTTGAGGGACTGAAACAAGAAGTATCCAATTTATCGACTGAAGTCAAACAGTTCTCATCCAGACTCTCGGAGTTGGAAACTAGAGTCTCTGATATTAAGGATAGGGCTATCATTCAGGAACAGACAAGTACCGCACACGATAAGATGCTACACATATTACAATTTAGAGTAGAGGAGCTGGAAGATAGATCCCGCCGCAATAACCTTAGGGTTATTGTGCTTCCAGAAAGTGGAGAATACTTGGATCTCTTAAAATTCGCTTCTACTACACTCCCTCAATTGGTGGGCAGCCACATAGAAAAATTGGTAATTCCGGTAGAAAGAGCCCACAGAATAGGCCCAGTATGCAACAAGCCTGACGGGACATTAAAACCTAGACCTGTAATAATTAAATTCCTACATTTTCAAGATAAGTTCCACATACTGAGGCTTTACCGTAAGAACAATGGCATTATGCTAGGTCAAGTAAGAGTCCTACTATTTCAAGACTTCTCGTCAGAGACCCAAGCCAAAAGGAGAGAAATGGCACCATACTGCTCCAGACTAATCAAAGCAAACTTTAATGCTAGATTACTTTATATGGCTAAAATTGTCCTGGAGAGAGATGGTGCCATGCTCACTTTCACTAAAGTAGAAGAAGCAAAATCTTTCTGCCATAATAATGGGGTACAGTAATTAGGTAGAATAGTATACAATGTTATGTTTAGTTTCTGATGGTATTGTTATTTTTTTTCTTTGTTGCTGATAAATTGTTCGAAATGTTTTTTCCCTTACCGGGTCCCTTGTCCCTTCTCCCTTTTGTCCCCTTCCTTCCCCCCCTCCCCCCTTTGTTTTCTTTTTCTCTCCTTTCTCTCCCTCGCTACCATATAGTACCTAGTAATGCATAAATTAAACCTTTTGTCTTGGAATATAGGGGGGATCTCCTCTCCAATTAAACAGAAACTAATGATAAAACATCTGGGTTCCCACAAACCCGATATAGCTTTTATTCAGGAGACTCATCTCCCCCCGGCAGAAGCTATAAAACTACAAACTAAGTGGGTGGGGAGGTTGTATATACAACATATAATCAAAGGAAGAGAGGTCTGGCCATACTTTTAAATAAACAATTAGACTATCAGATATTATCATTGGATATTGACCTAAAGGAGAGGTATCAAATTTTAGAAATTCAAATCAATAAAAACTACTATGTTTTCTGCAATCTCTATGGTCCGAATAAAACAGTGAAAGAATTTTGGGAAATATTAAGTCTGAAATTATTCCAGTTTGTGGGAAAAAATATAATAGTAGTTGGAGACTATAACATGACATTTTCACATACTCTAGACAGATTCAGTAGTGAGTCTATGGATAAAAAGACTAGGGAATCTATAATACTCTGTAAGTTTTGTCAGAGGTTGGCTCTTAAAGATATTTGGCGAGTGCAGTATCCAGATCACAGAGAATATACAGTGGGGAAAAAAAGTATTTAGTCAGTCACCAATTGTGCAAGTTCTCCCACTTAAGAAGATGAGAGAGGCCTGTAATTTTCATCATAGGTATACCTCAATTATGAGAGATAAAATGAGGAAACAAATCCAGACAATCACATTGTCTGATTTGGAAAGAATTTATTTGCAAATTATGGTGGAAAATAAATATTTGGTCAATATCAAAAGTTCATCTCATTATTTTGTTATATATCCTTTGTTGGCAATGATAGAGGTCAAACGTTTTCTGTAAGTCTTCACAAGGTTGTCACACACTGTTGCTGGTATGTTGGCCCATTCCTGCATGCAGATCTCCTCTAGAGCAGTGATGTTTTGGGGCTGTCGCAGGGCAACACAGACTTTCAACTCCCTTCAAAGGTTTTCTATGGGGTTGAGATCTGGAGACTGGCTAGGTCACTCCAGGACCTTGAAATTCTTCTTACGAAGCCACTCCTTCATTGCCCGGGCGGTGTGTTTGGGATCATTGTCATGCTGAAAGACCCAGCCAAGTTTCATCTTCAATGCCCTTGCTGATGGAAGGAGGTTTGCACTCAAAATCTCACGATACATGGCCCCATTCTTTCTTTCATGTACACGGATTAGTCATCCTGTTCCCTTTGCAGAGAAACAGCCCCAAAGCATGATGTTGCCACCCCCATGCTTCACAGTAGGTATGGTGTTCTTTTGTTGCCACTCAGCATTCTCTCTCCTCCAAACACAACGAGTTGTGTTTCTACCAAACAGTTCTACTTTGGTTTCATCTGACCATATGACATTCTCCCAATCCGCTTCTGGATCATCCAAATGCTCTCTAGCATACTTCAGACGGGCCCGGACATGTACTGGCTTAAGCAGGGGGACACGTCTGGCACTGCAGGATCTGAGTCCCTGGCGGCGTAGTGTGTTACTGATGGTAGCCTTTGTTACGTTGGTCCCAGCTCTCTGCAGGTCATTCACTAGGTCCTCCCGTGTGGTTCTGGGATGTTTGCTCACCGTTCTTGTGATCGGTGAGATCTTGCGTGGAGCCCTAGATCAAGGGAGATTATCAGTGTTCTTGTATGTCTTCCATTATCTAATTATTGCTCCCACAGTTGATTTTTTCACATTTCTTTTGTGCAGGTCTACAATTTTGTTTCTGGTGTCTGAGAGCTCTTTGGTCTTCCCCATAGTGGAGTTTGGAGTGTGACTGTTTGAGGTTGTGGACAGGTGTCTTTTATACTGATGACAAGTTCAAACAGGTGCTATTAATACAGCTAATGAGTGGAGGACAGAGGAGCCTCTTAAAGAAGAAGATACAGGTCTGTGAGAGCCAGAAATCTTGCTTGTTTGTAGGTGACCAAATACTTATTTTCCACCATAATATGCAAATAAATTCTTTCCAAATCAGACAATGTGATTGTCTGGATTTGTTTCCAGATTTTGTCTCTCATAGTTGAGGTATACCTATGATGAAAATTACAGGCCTCGCTCATCTTCTTAAATGGGAGAACTTGCACAATTGGTGGCTGACTAAATACTTTTTTGCCCCACTGTACATGCAAATCTAAGTCATTCAGATCTTTCTTGAGACTAGACTTCTTTCTAATTTCCAGTTTGCTGATGAGGCTAGATATTAAAACAGATATTAAAGAAATTAAGTTATCTGACCATGCAATTATCTCTTTGGAGATAAAGTATAGAGCCCCCCTACAGAATAATAACGCACAATTTTTCTTCCCGCAATATCTTATCCACAATATAAAATTCAGATCATGGCTTCAAGGAAGATGGAGGGAGTTTATAGATATTAATAGAGATTATATAGATAAACCTGAAATATTCTCGGAGACTGCACAAGCGGTATTAAGAGTCAAAATAAAAGCCTATTTGATTAGGTACAAGGCGAGAAGGAAACAGAGGGAGGAACAGTTAGCTTATGCGCTTAGAAATACCTACACACGTTATATTCAGAATCCATCAATATCTAATTGGAATAAATACAAAAGTGCAAGATTAGAACGAGATCTCTTTTTTAAACAAATGATGATTGTAGAGGAGCAGAAGCAAAAAGCTTTCTTTGAAGGAAGTCAGGGCATCTCTGCCAAAGTATTAGCCAAAACGAAAATAAGGCAACAGATAACTACATATCAGTAATTAATTACCAGAATAAAAAACTTACTAAGATTTCAGAAATAAGACAAGCCTTTCTTGATTATTTTCAAAAAGTGTACTTTCACTGTCCAATAGACAATGTTAACAAAGTGAAGTTCTGGCTAAAGGTTAAATTACCACAGATTTCAAGACAGGATCTACAAATGCTTAACGAACCAATCTCAATGAAAGAGATATCGGAAGCGATAATTAATCTTAAGACAGGTAAAACACCAGGTCCTGATGCTCTCCCAGCAAAATTTTATAAACTCCTGCATGAACAACTCCTTCCTCCCCTCTGCGCTTTATTTAACGACTATTTTATCGGCAATAAAACACGCTCCCCCCTGTTTTCAGCCTCAAATGTCTGATTTTAAAGAAGGGAAAAGACCCTGAGTTACCAACATCATACAGACCTATTTCCCTCCTAAATCAGGACTATAAATTGATGACAGCCATTATTTCTAAAAGATGCCTAGACTATATTACACATCCAGATCAATCCGGGTTTATAATAACATGGAACCCAGTTAAAACCATACGCAAAGCCCAGCTTGTGCTGGATCTCTTTTCAAATAAGACATTTAGAAAATCGCATTGTAAACCAGATCTCGCAATTCGACTCCATTGGATGGGATCATCTATTTACCTCGTTGGAAGGATTTGGGATGACAGGGCATTTCTACCAGTTTATACGGAATGCTCCATCAGAATCCAATGTCAGCAATTATAGTGAACGGAGACACATCAGATAGATTCCCTTTGAAGAGAGTCACATGGCAAGGTTGCCCACTATCTCCATTACTATTTAACCTCTCTTTAGAACCTCTTGCAATTTACTTGAGATAGGAACTAAAAGGGATCAGAATAGGTGGACAAGAAATTATTCTCTCCCTTTTCGCTGACGACCTTTTATTATTTTTAAGCAATACGTTACAATCTATACCACAGGTCTTGCATATATTTAACCTTTTCGGCTCTTTTTCTGGTTATAAGACCAATAATGAAAAATCCGAGCTATTATGGATATACAAACCACAATATGAGGTGCCCCATCCCTTCCATGAAACCAAGTCTCTACAATACTTGGGTATAACTTTAAGTAATGACCCGGGGCAATGGTACAAGCTAAATTTCCCCAAATGTATTTAAGATCTACAAGATAAGTTACAAACCTGGTCCAATCTTCCATTGAGTATTTCAGCTAGAATTATGCTCATCAAGGCCATTATGTTTCCTAAACTTTTATATTTTCTTCAAAACTTTCCATTACTATTATACAACAAAGATATCTCTTGCCTAAATAGGATCTTCAACAATTTTATATGGCGAGGTAAGAAGCCACGTATAGCTCTATCAACTCTAACACTTCCAAAAGCCTGTGGAGGCCTTGCCTGTCCAAATATTAGATTCTATAATTATGCTGCTCTATGCAAGTTCACGTTTGATTGGATCACTGAGAAAGAGCAGTTTACTCTATATAAATTAGAATCTTATTTAATAGCTCCCTTTGCCTTGAAAGCAGTATTGCACTATCCAGTTGCAAAATTGCCCTCTAGTATAACACAGTTTGTTACTATTAAAACTATTGTGGGTGCCTGGCAGAAGATTTGTATAGGAAACAATTTTCGTAAATCCGAGTTTCTTCCCTTATCTGGTAATCCAAGCTTCCCTCCAGGACTGACCACGTCTGTCTTCTCGGCATGGGCTCAAGAAGGCCTCTATTCTATTGGCCATGGTTGCCAGGAGAAAAAGTTGGTAGTAAGAGCTTTTGATGAGTTGAAAGATAAATATAATCTACCAAAAGCATAATTTTATGCCTATCTGCAAGTACGCCACTGGATAGGGAACTTAAGGGCAGAAACAGGGTCTGAATTAGATATGGGAAACTTAGGTAAAATAATTGAATTATATATCGCGAAGGGATCAATAAAATTACACAAATATACAAAGTATTGATTAATTTTCATGGGGAAACTAATTTTAATACATTATCCAAGAAATGGAATAAGGTGTTGCCACAAGTGGAGGGGGAGTGGATTAGTAAAAGTATGAGATTAGTAATTAAGGCTACGGTTTCAGTTAGTTGGCGAGAATCCCATACTAAATTATTGAATATGTCTTACCTCTCCTCTCCAGCTAGAGTAGCTAAATGGGCTGGTGGTTCGGGAGACTGACCCAAATTTAGACAAGAAATGGCAGATTTAATACATTGTATATGGTTGTGCCCCAAAGTAGCACATTTCTGGAATAAAGCCAATTTCTGGTGTAATAAGGTTTTGGGAACCCAGATTAAAATTACACAAATCGAGATACTTTTCCTATTTAGATATGACACACTTAATTCTAATTATAAATTTCTGAATGCAATGATATTGGTAGGAAGAAACGTGATATTCACCAATTGGAAAAGAAGGGAATATTCAGATTATTATAGCCTATGGTGAATAAATAATCTTGATTTTATTAAAGACAGGAGGCGAATATTTTGCATCAAATCTTTACTGAATCCAAACAGCAGCAAAGAAAACATACAGAGAAAAAAATAATAATAGCATAGTAACAAGACTGCACCAATCAGCACACAGCAGCCTAATAAACTGTAATGAACAAGTCCAGCACTTCCTCTTTTCTTTGATCAGAAGACAGCGGAACCAATCATGAAGAAAACAAACTCCAAAATATCCATCCTAGACCAAAATGGAACAGCGATACCCAGGAACGGAGAAACAACAGATGACCTGGTCCGTAGATAAGGGAGAACATAAAATCCACAGAGTCACTGAAAAGAGAAAAAACGCAAAGTGATAACAATCCCAATAAAGGAAAATCAACAGCAATAACATAATTTAGATAAAATTTCCACAAAACAAAATCTTATTAATATATATTGGAAATGGGAGGGAAAAGAGAGGTGGGAAAATATTCGCCTCCTGTCTTTAATAAAATCAAAATTATTTATTCACCATAGGCTATAATAATCTGAATTTTATGGCAAGACAGGAGGCTTCATATTTTCCATTTTTAAAGCACTTACATAAAAAATTTCAAAACAAAATGAACAATTTCAAAAAACTTTCAGAGTCGAAGCTCTGATGTCCCTCTTGAAAACCCTGGGGAAGGAGGGTTCTTTAAACCCATTTTACCTCTGGGGAGGAGGTTCTATCACCCCTATGTGAAAAGCCCGGGGAAGGGGCTAACAGCCTTCGAGCTGGAGTTATGCCTCTATGTGAGACTGGGAGATATAGGGTCTTCCCAAACCAATTGTGAGGATACAAGAGATTCTGATATTGAGCTACAGAGTTTAGAACAAGTCTCATAGGAATTAAGGGATACCTCTGAAAAGGGCTTAAGGATGATTTAATACGTTGGCCATGGCTGATAAAAACTTTCAAAGGCAAAAAACTACTTAGAAGAAGGAAGAGGATAGAAAAGAGAAATACACAAAGACATTTTCAAAGGAAGAATAAAACTAGGAAAGTAAAGTAAATAAAACCACAATGAGAAACCAGTGTCGCGCTGAGCAGCGGCTCGCATGACCGACCGGTGCTAGTCACTGGTCAGGCACGCGTCCGCATGGACTCTTAGCACAGCACCAGAGGAGATAGACAAAATACATTAAAGAGATAGTATAGCCAAAACCAATCCAATATTCACCTTCAACTAGACTATCCCTCCAAGGGAAAGAATAGGTAAAAGGATTAGAGGAGTACTAAGAAAGAAGCTGGTTAGTACCGAACAGATTAAACAATACTCCTAAGTGAGATGCCCAGGAGAGGGGCGTGAGGCCTTCCAAAGTCGCTTGAGGGCGAAAGTGACATTGATACTGGGCTGAAAGAGACTGAAGTATGGGAGACAGTTCTGGAGTGTGTTGAGAGGGTTTATGATCCACCTCAAAAGAGGGGGAAAGGATTTACTTATGGGGTGACAGCAAAGGACAAAAAATGTAAGCAAAAAAGACCTCTTCAGAAGAAGGAAAAGTTTAACAGGCTAAAATTTGAATTTCGAATGGCCTAAACGCAGGCTAAATAAAGTTATATTTAACAGAGCTTTAATACAGGCTTAAAATAGTTACAGAATATAGCCTTAATAGATGAATTAATAGAGCCTTATTTTTATTATTACTATCGGATATTTAAATAGCGTCAACAGATACCGCCGCACAAATTAATACAGGCTTAATATAGCTAGATTTAAAATAGCCTTAAACAGGCTTAAAATATAATTATATAGAAAAGCCTAATAAGGGATAATATATATATTTGAAAAACCTAATACAGACTATTATATCATATAGCTTAAAGGGACATTAAACACTACATAAATGCTAAATAAAATGATGCATTCATAGAAAATATTAGTCTGAGAATAACATGTAGATGTATTTTTAAAAGATTAAATAGATGTTTAAACATTGACAAAATAAGTGTAATGTTTTAGTGTCTATAAAACAATGGGAGCTGCCATGTTGTAACTTAGGTTACCTTCTCTGCTGTGCCCAATCAGGGACAGTTTTAAATAGGTTACTAGAGTGTGCAGCCAATGACTGTGTGGAATATAACAGTGTTCTGCACTTCCAATTCTAACAGAAACTGAAAAACTCAGAATTTCAGAATTGAATTACAGGAAAGGGGGACAAAATAAACAATGAAAGTATATAGCAGACTTTTTTTATTTATAAATGATTTATCATTTTATATTATTATCTCAAAGTGTTCAATGCCCCTTTAAAGGGACTCTGAACTCAAAAAACAAAGTTCGAAAAATAGATAAAATGTTTAAAATTAAGACACTTATTAATGTCACATACTTTGTAATAACTTACTGTTTGCCTGCAATTGATTCACAAAGTAATCTTGATTTCCAAACCCACTCCGTGGGTACCTGATCACCTAGCCCTATCTTGCATGAGAACCCAAGTACCAATATGGCAGACATTATCTGCTATGCGCCTGCGCAAGGTTTTGACATGTCAGAGAATACTTCACCTTGTGTTTCTCTGTATTGAAATTGCAGAGCGGGTGACGGAGCTGCGCTAATAATGTGAGTGCTGTTCGCATATAGAATCTCCCTAGCATTAATGAGCAACTTATTATTGTGTGGGCATAAGAAAGAAATAATTTTTTTATAGCTCGGATCAGATTGCACATGCGCGAGATGCTGACTAAACATTTTAATCCGATTCATAAAAGCTGAATATTATTGGTTGAATATACGGACGATTGTACAGCCCATATTTGTGGGCTGTCTTAGCCTACGTCATTAGAAGATTTTAAAACAAAATTTTATATATATTAGAAGGATCATTTGAAACTGCAAGAAGGTGCAAATTATTTATTTGAACATTATAACCCAATTTATATAATTGTAATACAGTGGGGGAAAAAAGTATTTAGTCAGCCACCAATTGTGCAAGTTCTCCCACTTAAGAAGATGAGAGAGGCCTGTAATTTTCATCATAGGTATACCTCAACTATGAGAGACCAAATCTGGAAACAAATCCAGACAATCACATTGTCTGATTTGGAAAGAATTTATTTGTAAATTATGGTGGAAAATAAGTATTTGGTCAATATCAAAAGTTCATCTCAATACTTTGTTATATATCCTTTGTTGGCAATGACAGAGGTCAAACGTTTTCTGTAAGTCTTCACAAGGTTGTCACACACTGTTGCTGGTATGTTAGCCCATTCCTGCATGCAGATCTCCTCTAGAGCAGTGATGTTTTGGGGCTGTCGCTGGGCAACACGGACTTTCAACTCCCTCCAAAGGTTTTCTATAGGGTTGAGATCTGGAGACTGGCTAGGCCACTCCAGGACCTTGAAACGCTTCTTACGAAGCCACTCCTTCATTTCCCGGGTGGTGTGTTCGGGATCATTGTCATGCTGAAAGACCCAGCCACATTTCATCTTCAATGCCCTTGCTGATGGAAGGAGGTTTGCACTCAAAATCTCACAATACATGGCCCCATTCATTCTTTCATGTACACAGATCTGTCATCCTGTTCCCTTTGCAGAGAAACAGCCCCAAAGCATGATGTTGCCACCGCAATGCTACACAGTAGGTATGGTGTTCTCTCTCCTCCAAACACGACAAGTTGTGTTTCTACCAAACAGTTCTACTTTGGTTTCATCTGACCATATGACATTCTCCCAATCCGCTTCTGGATCATCCAAATGCTCTCTAGCATAATTCAGACGGGCCCGGACATGTACTGGCTTAAGCAGGGGGACACGTCTTGCACTGCAGGATCTGAGTATCTGGCAGAGTAGTGTGTTACTGATGGTAGCCTTTGTTATGTTGGTCCAGCTCTCTGCAGGTCATTCACTAGGTCCCCCCGTGTGGTTCTGGGATGTTTGCTCACCGTTCTTGTGATCATTTTGACCCCACGGGGTGAGATCTTGCGTGGAGCCCCAGATCGAGGGAGATTATCAGTGGTCTTGTATGTCTTCCATTTTCTAAATATTGCTCCCATAGTTGATTTCTTCACACCAAGCTGCTTGCCTATTGCAGATTCAGTCTTCCCAGCCCGGTGCAGGTCTACAATTTTGTTTCTGGTGTCCTTCAACAGCTCTTTGGTCTTCACCATAGTGGAGTTTGGAGTGTGACTGTTTGAGGTTGTGGACAGGTGTCTTTTATACTGAGAACAAGTTCAAACAGGTGCCATTAATACAGGTAATGAGTGGAGGACAGAGGAGCCTCTTAAAGAAGAAGATACAGGTATGTGAGAGCCAGAAATCTTGCTTGTTTGTAGGTGATCAAATACTTATTTTCCACCATAATTTGCAAATAAATTCTTTCCAAATCAGACAATGTGATTGTCTGGATTTGTATCCACATTTTGTCTCTCATAGTTGAGGTATACCTATGATGAAAATTACATGCCTCTCTCATCTTCTTAAGTGGGAGAACTTGCACAATTGGTGGCTGACTAAATACTTTTTTTCCCCACTGTATATGCCAAGAATAAAATTACAGTAATCCTTTAATACAGGCCAAAATACTAAAAAACAAAATAACCTAAAACCGGTTAAAATACTCATAATTAATAAACCTTAAAGGGACAGTCTAGTCAAAATTAAACTTTCATAATTCAGATATGGCATGACATTTTGAACAACTTTCCAATTGACTTTAGTCATTATATATGCTTTGTTCCCTTGGTGGTATTTTTGAAAAGCTAAACCTAGGTAGGCTCAAACTGATTTCTAAACCGTTGAAAACTCCTCTTAGCTCAGAGCATTTTGAAAGTTTTTTTTTTTTCACAGTTAGAAAGTACTAGTTCATGTGTGTAATATAGATAAACATTGTGCTCACTCCTGTGGAGTTATTTAGGAGTCTGCACTGATTGGCTAAACTGCATGTCAGTCAAAAGCACTGAGATAAGGGGGCAGTCTGCAGAGGTCCAGATACAAGGTAATCACAGAGGTAAAACATCTCTTTAAACAATAAAAATTCTGGTGTAGAGTGTCCTTTTAATAAGGGTTCATTTATATAATATAGCCTAATTTACTTATATTCAAAGTATCCTAATACAAGCTTATTATACAATGAAGCCTCAATTAGGCAGATCTACTATATTCAGGAAAATCTTATATACCGGCTTATATCTAATATAGCCATAATACTGGCTAAAATTACTATATAAATATAGCCTAAAATATATAGCCTGAAAACAGGCCAAAGAACTTATAATATAGGCTCATAAAGGCTAAAAAACTAAAATAAAGCCCTAATATAGGTTTAAATATATAACCTAATACAGGATAATCTCCTTATATTCAGTAAACCTGAAGCAGCTGAATATGAAGCAGCTGAATGTGTATATATATATATATATTATGGAAACTTTGTATGGAATTTAAAACTGCGCTCTGATAGAGATGTATTAAGAGCAATTTAGACTGAATAGCCTGTGCAATACAAGCTTCCAAAATGAAGCCGTATATATATACAGTGGGGAAAAAAAGTATTTAGTCAGCCACCAATTGTGCAAGTTCTCCCCCTTAAGAAGATGAGAGAAGCATGTAATTTTCATCATAGGTATACCTCAACTATAAGAGACAAAATGTGGAAACAAATCCAGACAATCACAGTCTGATTTGGAAAGAATTTATTTGCAAGAGACGTACGAAGAGTGGCAGACAGGTTATAGGGTGCTAGCAGCGTGTTACATTGATAAATGGCCCACTCAAGGGCATAATCTCTTTAAATATCAGGACACGATCGAAGATATTCATAAGAGATTCAAAGAGGGCGCTTGGCGGGATTACGATGTAGCATTCCGCAAGACAATGGTGGTAAACCGCATATTGCACTTCGGGACACAGGATATGCACCTGTGGTCGAAATTCGGGCGCAAAAGATCGACTTCGCCACCAGCGGTGGCTAGGCCTGGTGCTCCGCGTTCATTACCATGGCAGAAAAAGTGTGGGAGAGAATGCTGGAAATTCCAGGATAAACAGTGTGACAGAGGAGCGAATTGCTTCTTTCGGCACATCTGTAAATTTTGCAGCGGGCCTCACCCGGGTTCGGAGTGTGCGAAAAGAAGAGACTCCGGTACAGCCTCCCAGAATCCAAGAGGGGGTTGGGGTCAAGGGCACCAACTCCACTTGGAGTGGAGGTGATGGCGCCATGGTTGGTGCTTTACCCTGACCAGGAGGCTGCGGCCATTCTGTTGTCAGGGTTGAGGGAGGGTTTCATGATCCCTATTACTTTGCAGGTAGTGGGTTCTACGGCCCATCGTAACCTGAAATGAGCTTACGAATCCCTCACGTTGTAAAAGAGAAGTTGGAAAAGGAGCTGACGGTGGGGAGGGTAGTTGGGTCGTTTCGGGAGCGACCGCTCCCGGACCTGCTGGTCTCCCCGCTGGGTGTGGTCCCAAAGAGGGAGCAGGGTAAGTTCAGGTTAATTCACTACCTGTCGTATCCCAAGGGTTCTTCGGTGAACCACGCGATTGACCCAGACCTCAGCTCGGTGCACTACCAGTCCTTTGATGAGGCACTTGGGGTGGTGCGGGCAAAGGGCAGAGGGGCACTCATAGAGAAATTGGATATAGAATCTGCGTTCAGATTGCTCCCGCTTCATCCTTCTTCCTTTCGGCTGATGGGAATGAAGTTTGAAGGTGAGTTCTTTGTTGACAGGTGCTTGCCGATGGGGTGCTCGCTGTCGTGCGCCCTGTTCGAATGTTTCAGTTCCTTCCTGCACTGGGTGGTGCAGAGGGCATCTGGGGGTGGGGCCGCGGCCCACTATCTAGATGATTTTTTGCTGGTAGGGGGTTCAGGAACAGACAAATGTAACAGGGTGATGCAAGAGGTGATGGCTGAGTTTGGGGTGCTCGCGGACGACAAAACTCAGGGCCCATGCACTTGCCTCACATTTTTGGGCATAGAGATTGACACTGTGTCATCTCTATGCAGGCTTCCAAAGGATAAAGTCGACCGCCTCTTGGAGGCGGTTCAAGCAGCTGGACGAGCGGAGTGCATCTCCATTAAGGAACTGCAATCCCTGTTGGGTCTCCTTAACTTTGCGGGGAGGGCCATCCCAATGGGGAGGGTCTTCAATCGCAGACTTGAGGGCCAATTGAAAGGTCCTCGTGGTCAAAAGCAGCGGTGCCGGGTTACGGCTCAAATGAAGGATGACTTAAGAGTATGGGAACAGTTCTTAGTTCACTTCAATGGTGGTTTGCCTTTGGAGGGCTGGGTCTATCTCCAACCAGGCCCTGCATCTGTTCACAGATGCGGCAGGCGGGCTGGGTTATGGCGCCTATCTGGATGGGGACTGGAGCGCAGAGGCGTGGCCGGAAGATTGTATTTCCGCCGGCCTTACGCATAATTTGGCGTTGCTGGAGCTCTTCCCTATAGTAGTAGTGGTTGAGCTCTGGGGTGATCGTCTGGCCAATCGGTCGGTGATTTTCTGGTCTGACAATATGAGCGTGGTGTACGCCATAAACAGATTGTCAGCAGCTTCCCCGGTGGTGGTGACCTACCTTAGACACTTGGTGTTGCGCTGCTTGCAGCTTAACGTTCGTTTCACAGCGCGGCACGTGCCAGGGGTTAGGAATGTCATAGCTGATGCTCTCTCTAGTTTTCAATGGGATCAGTTCAGGAAGGTGGCCCCAAGGGCAGCGGCGGAGGGTCTAACGTGCCCTCCCTTTCTTTGGCAGCTGGCAGGGGTTTGGGAGACCATTCTCCCACTGATCAGGGCTTCACTGGCGCCTAAGACGTGGGCGACGTACTTGTCGCATTGGAGGGCATGGGAGCACTTCAGTGATAAGAAAGGCTTCTTATTTCAACAGGCGTCTCAGGTACACGTTCTTGAATGGCTGGCGTGCTTGAAATAAGAGGGTGTGTCCAGATTGTCGGCTCTGAGTAGGCTAGCGGCTTTATCATTTTTCAACAAAGCATTGGGTTTCTCGGACTTTGCAAATGCCTTTTTGGTAAGGCAGATCTTGAAGGGGTGGGGCCGGATGGCCCCACTTACCACAGATCAGAAGGAACCTATCACCGCGGCACGATTACGGCTGATGGTGGGGAAACTGGGGTCAGTATGCATTTCGGCATATGAGGCTTGTTTGTTTAGGGCTGCTTTTGCGCTGGAGTTCGCGGGGCCTTGAGAATAGGTGAGGTGGTATCCACTTCCAAAAAGGGAGATGTAGGGGGAATTAAGATGGAGCACGTTAGGGCCTCAGAAGAAGGCCTACTCCTGCTTATCCCGAGATCCAAAATGGATCAGGATGGGAAAGGGGCTTGGCTGCCTCTACCGAGGCGTGAATTCCCAGAATGCTGCCTGGTGCTGAGTGTGGAGGAGTATTGCTGTGTTCGGCCGATGGGAGCACGTCAGTTTCTCATTCATGAGGATGGTAGCTCGCTTTCAACTTTCCAGTTCCGCAAAGTGTTAGCCAAGGTGGCGGTGGCGATAGGTTTAGATCCATCAAAGATAGCCCCACATTCATTTAGAATTGGGGCAGCAACTAGCGCAGCGGAGAGTGGGTCGTCAAAGGCTGACATTAAGAAGCTGGGGCGGTGGAAATCAGAGCATTATAGGGATTATATTCGCCCCTTGAATAGCTAGGATGCGGGTGGGGGCGAGAGCTGGGGGCTTCTCAATCACCTTCCCTGCCAGGGGGGGAGAGGGAGGGAGGCCTAGTTAGCCGGAGGGCTGCACTTCATTTGTCCCTATCCATGTTGTTCTAGGTATGATAACTACCCCAGTGCGTGTGTGGATTATTGGGCATTCCTTTATCCACTGGGCGGCAATCAGGGCGCTTCATTCCCCAGATGGGCAGCAGCTAGGATTGGCTTCATCCAGGGCTAACATTCGCTGGCTCGGTCGCAGGGGGCTAAATTGGAATGAGCTACCCTCCCTGTTACAAGATGCACATAGGAGGTGGGGAAAGCCTCATGTGATTGTAGTGCATTTGGGGGGGTAATGACTTAGGGTTTATCCCTGTGTTGGATTTAATCAGGATTATGATTGCGGATTTGAAATGGGTGTGTGCTTGGCTCCAGGATGTGCGGATAGGATGGTCAAACGTGGTTGCACGGCTGTGTTGGCGTCATATTATCACTCAGAGGGCAGCATATAATGTCCGCAAGAAAGTAAATAGGGAATTGGGGAGAGCGGTCACAGCCTTGGGAGGCTTTGTCACCAGACATGATTCTATCACGGCTGACAAGAAGGCCCTTTACCGACCGGATGGGGTTCACTTGTCGGACGTCGGGTTGGACATCTTTTTGGCTGACCTAAGGAAAGCTGTCTCATCGGTTGTATTAAAAAAAAAAAAAAGTTACCTGTTAAGTTAAGTTCTGTGCTATGGTTGGTATCTGACTGTTGTGACGCACAGCAATTCAGTATAAAAAAAAAACATTTAGGAAGCACTGTGTTGGTTAAGGGTGGCAGCAAGAGGAAGGGATTCTTTTCTTTTGTGGCGGTCGGGCAAGGCTCTGGGAGCGGGCACGGAGAGAGCAGAGTGACGGCCCGAACACAGGGAGAGGTGTCGCCCACTAAGTGCCGGCTTAGGTGTTCCTCTCCCTTTAAAGAGCTGCAGGCCGAAGAGCTATCCATAACAAATCTCTCTCTCTGTGCCAATGAGCTTGCGCAACCCTGTGCCCCACTCCAGACATCGGAGGGGCCTTGTCCGGCAATCAGTAGGGGTTAGGTTAGCGAGAAGATGCCGGCACCAGCTGGAAGGAACTTGCTACAAGTTCAGTTATAAGTTGGAAAAGAGCTGCCTAACATTGGACAATATTAGGCAGAATTAAATATGTTTATTTAATAAACGTGACCATGACCGGTCTTTTCCCCAAGCAGTTGTGTTGTGTATTTCTTATAAGGTAGTCCAGAATGTAGGATGTAATAGGAGGTTTATCCCTTATGGCAGTGGAGGGCCCTCTAGTGGGCCTGTAGCAAAATTAAGGGATAGCTGACTTGAAGTCTGGAGTGTTCTAGAGTGTGTATGTTACAATGTTGCAAGTAGGGGGGCGGGTGTACGTCTTGCCTTTATAGGGTCCTGTTGCAGAGTATCCGGCCTCTTCCTGCTTCCAGACTTCAAAGAGGATTTTCCCCGCCCGCCCGTCCCTGGATGAAGGTATGTGGCGGCAAGAAGGTATCAATGTTTAGGTTTATCCCCTGCGGGGGTAGGTTTAGTTGAACCAGCCCCATAAGCCCGGGGTTGTAAGATAGTCATCCACCTCTCACAGGCGTGTTGTACGACTCGGTTGGAGGGGTCGCCTTACTGGGTTGGTTGAGGTATGCCCTAGCTGGCGGTCGGGCAAGGCGCTGGGAGCGGGCACGGAGAGAGCAGAGTGACGGCCCGAACACAGGGAGAGGTGTTGCCCACTAAGTGCCGGCCTAGGGGTTCCTCTCCCTTTAAAGAGCTGGGTTAGGTTAGCGAGAAGATGCTGCCACCAGCTGGAAGGAACTTGCTACAAGTTCAATTTTAAGTTGGAAAAGAGCTACATTGGACAATATTAAGCAGAATTAAATATGTTTATTTAATAAACGTGACCATGACCGGTCTTTTCCCCAAGCAGTTGTGTTGTGTATTTCCTATAAGGTAGTCCAGAACGTAGGAGGTAATAGGAGGTTTATCCCTTAAGGATTTCATATCATTAAGTAAGATAGATTTTTATATAAATAGATAGGTCACTCAGATGGGGCTGCTAGAAAAGGAGTGACACGGCCCTAAAATTACTATATATAATCTTAGACCATAAGGCTGACATCATACTAAGATAATACAACACACAAGGGAAAAAAAACTATTAATTGAAGGCAAGTTAGAAAACAAGTTTAGCAAATACAGACTTGTCTAAATTTAATATAATGTGCAGTAGAAATAAAGGGGTCCTAAGCACGGCACCTGATGGAAAGAAGTTCTATGAAATAATGAGGCCTGGCTACTGGCAACACACACTCTGCACACTGTACTAAATAAAGCTTTGCAAGTAAAGAAATAAGGCCTGGAAACCGGCCTAATATACAAACATCATACAGGCAAGCAGGCTGTAAACCTATTTCCTGTTCCATTATAAAACAAACAATTACATATAGGATAAGAAAATGAAACATAAAGGGATAAGAATATAAAGAACTTAGGAAAGAAACCATATATAATAGTTTACAGAAAAGTCTTAAACAAGATAAACAGAATAGAGACTAAAGAACCTAGGAAAGAAACCTATATAATGGTTTATAGTATATTCTAAAACAAAGATAAACAGATTATTGATCTTAAGCAAAGATAATCACAATACATTAAAATTTGAGGGGGAAAATGAATACATGACCTGCTGTCTGGAAGCAGCAAAGAAAAGAGGAAGTGCTGGACTTGTTCATTACAGTTTATTAGGCTGCTGTGTGCTGATTGGTGCAGTCTTGTTACTATGCTATTATTATTTTTTTCTTTGTATGTTTTCTTTGCTGCTGTTTGGATTCAGTAAAGATTTGACGCAAAATATGAAGCCTCCTGTCTTGCCATAAAATCTTAAGTTTTCAGAATTTGGAGAAAAGTTCAGCATCAGATAATACTGGAACAGTATAACATAAAAATGTTCAATAATAGACAATTACATCGCTTTTTTGCCAAACAGAAGCTGATGATCTTATCCCGCCCCATAACAGCACAACTAAAGATAGTTTCTCTTATTAAGAATTCTGAATGGCTTAAACAACAGATAGAAACAGGAAAGTTTCCAAGGTTATGGTTATTGGAACATACTAGGTAGTGAGGGAGAGGCCTACCCCTCTCCCTCTCACCTTTCCCCCTCCCCCTTTCTTTTCTTTTTTTTTTTTTTTTCTTCTCCTCCCTTTTCCCCTCCCTTCCCTCTATGACAGGAAAAGACATTTCAGTAGGAGAGCTAGTGATAAGGAAACTAGCTAACCTTATATTTAGGGAACTGGTCTTGTGAAGAAGGAAGTTTTTTGTTTGGAAACGGTTATGTAATACTTTTTATATGTTTAGGCGAAGTAGCATCCAAGCGTAAAGTGGATATATTTAACTATGCCGTAATAGGCAAGTAGCTTAAAGAGTGTGTTATTGTATATATTAGCTTTCACTAGGACCGCTTTGAGTGGCGGTTGCCATGCTCAATGTCCCCTTTTTTCGATGTATGTTTGAAACTGTTACAGATTCACCTGTTTTTGTTTTCTGAAGTTTGTGATTTACGAAAGTTGTTAAGTATGATATTCAGATGCACTGCTATGCCAAATTCCCTTGTTATGTTAAAATAAAAAAAAATAAAAAGATTGGCAAAAAAAAAAAAGTTAGAGCATTTAAAGAAATAATTCAATAAATACCCTATTGACACTTAATCTTTCCTGCAAATATTTCTGTATTGTAACTCACTGTCTTAGGTTGAAGAGCAGCATCTAGTGCAGCATTCTTCTGTGACCACAATTTTGCAATTATAATAAGGCACCAACTGATCAATCCAAATATGGCTCTCATCATAGCATCATAAACTGGTTTTATAGTCCAGGGCCATAGAAATAACTTCACTTTAGCACTTTAGGTCTTCCTTTAATGAATGTGTTTTCCCTAATACTAGTAAAAGGGTATGTTTGTCCTGGACAGTGCAGCAGTTTCCCTCATACTGCATTAGCTGAACAAGGATATAATGCATCTTCAAGAAAACTGAGGCTTTGGAAAATAAAGTTAAAGGGACAGTCAAGTCCAAAAAAAACGTTCATGATTCAAATAGGGCATGTAATTTTAAATAACTTTCCAATATACTTTTATTACCAATTTTGCTTTGTTCCCTTGGTATTCTTAGTTGAAAGCTAAACCTAGGAGGTTCATATGCTAATTTCTTAGACCTTGAAGGCCGCCTCTAATCTAAATGCATTTTGACAGTTTTCACCACTAGAGGGCATTAGTTCATGTGTTTCATATAGATAACATTGAGCTCATGGACATGAATTTACCAAGAAGTGACCACTGATTGGCTAAACTGCAAATCTGTCAAAAGAACTGAAATAAGGGGACAGTCTGCAGAGACATAGATACAAGGTAATTACAGAGGTAAACTGTGTATTATAACTGTGTTCGTTATGCAAAACTGGGGAATGGGTAATTAAGGGATTAGTTATCTTTTAATAAAACAACAACAATTCTGGCGTTGACTGTCCCTTTAAATGAGAACTTTGGCACAGCAAGGACCCTGAGTAGTGCTTGATTATTGGTGGCTACATTTAACCACCAATCAGCAAGCACTACCCAGGTGCTGAACAAAAAATGGTCTGGCTCCTAAGCTTAAATTCTTGCTTAAAATTGCATGCTCTATCTGAATCATCAGTTTAATTTTGACTAGACTATCCCTTTAAGCTGATGATTATCTCACTGGACTTCCCCTGAAAGTGAAAGTGCTATATATGACATAGTAAGAGTATGATAAAAAAAGATTGATGCCTCACTTTTTACACCTTTTTTGCTTACTCGCTGGTCTGGATTGTTGGAACTTTGGCTGTGGCTTTGAACTGGTAAAACAGATAGCAAACAGATGAATATGGGTCAATTATCTACTGAGAGGGATCTTGTTGGCTCTTGATTGTACTACCATGACTGGGAGAGATCTGCTTACTTTTCATCAACCTTGTTCAGGGAGGTGATCTAGAAAAAGAGGAGGTGATCTTGATAACCTACTTGCCAAGAGGGAAGTCTTTTGGATGTATTTTAAATGGCAGACGAGAATGCCACAAGGCTTTAATTCGGAATTTGACTAAGTTAACTTTTGGCAATAATGTAAACAAGATAGACAGATTTGAGACCGTGAGGGAATATATAAATCCTGCAAACAAATAATGCAATTAAATCCTTAATTTATGACTGACCAGTGAGGATGACATATATCATGATTTATGTTTAACCCCTTAACGACCAAGGACGTACGCCACACGTCCTCAAAAAAATACAGTTAATGACCGAGGACGTGTGGCGTACGTCCTTGGTCTGGAAAGCAGCTGGAAGCGATCCTGCTCGCTTCCAGCTGCTTTCCGGTTATTGCAGTGATGCCTCGATATCGAGGCATCCTGCAATAACCCCCCTTGGCCATCCGATGCAGAGAGAGCCACTCTGTGGCCCTCTCTGCACCGGACATCGGTGGCCGGTATCGTTGGTGGGTGGGAGCAAGTCTGGGAGGCGGGTGGGCGGCCATCGATGTGCCGAATGAAGTGGAGGGGGGCGGGATCGGGGGCGGGACAGACAGGAGCGCGCACGGGAGCGCGCACGTGCACGGGGGGTGGCGGGCGGGCGCGTGCACGGGGCGGGAGCGGGAGGGAACCGCTACACTTCAGAAAAAAAAAGGTTGTTAAAAGTTAAAAAAAAACATTTAAATAAATAAACAAATAATCTAAGAGATCTGGAAGGGGTGGGGGGTTGTTCTGGGGGGGGGGGGGGGAAGCTACAGAAAAGGGCAATTAAATTAAAAAAAACACTTTTTTTACTAAACTGGGTACTGGCAGACAGCTGCCAGTAACCAAGATGGCGCCCATTAAGGCAGAGGGGGAGGGTTAGAGATCTGTTTGGTGGGGGATCAGTGAGGTTGGGGGCTAAGGGAGGATCCTACACAGTAGCATATGTAAATATGCTAAGAAAAAACTCCCAAAAAACCCAAATATAGCTTTTATTTTAGTACTGGCAGAGTTTCTGCCAGTACTTAAGATGGCGGGGACAATTGTGGGGTGGGGGAGGGAAGAGAGCTGTTTGGGAGGGATCAGGGGGTCTGATGTTTCAGGTGGGAGGCTGAGCTCTACACTAAAGCTAAAATTAACCCTGCAAGCCATTAACCCATAATACACGTGTGATGCGCAGCGGCATTTGGCGGCCTTCTAATTACCAAAAAGCAATGCCAAAGACATATATGTCTGCTATTTCTGAACAAAGGGGATCCCAGAGAAGCATTTACAACCATTTGTGCCATAATTGCACAAGCTGTTTGTAAATAATTTCAGTGAGAAACCTAAAGTTTGTGAAAAAGTTTGTGAAATAGGGAACGTTTTTTTTATTTGATCGCATTTGGCGGTGAAATGGTGGCATGAAATATACCAAAATGGGCCTAGATCAATACTTTGGGTTGTCTACTACACTACACTAAAGCTAAAATTAACCCTACAAGCTCCCTACAAGCTACAGAATTAACCCCTTCACTGCTGGACATAATACACGTGTGGTGCGCAGTGGCATTTAGCGGCCTTCTAATTACCAAAAAGCAATGCCAAAGCCATATATGTCTGCTATTTCTGAACAAAGGGGATCCCAGAGAAGCATTTACAACCATTTGTGCCATAATTGCACAAGCTGTTTGTAAATGATTTCAGTGAGAAACCAAAAGTTTGTGAAAAAATTAGTGAAAAAGTGAACAATTTTTTGTATTTAATCGCATTTGGCGGCGAAATGATGGCATGAAATATACCAAAATGGGCCTAGATCAATACTTTGGGATGTCTACTAAAAAAAATATATATATACATGTCAATGGATATTCAGAGATTCCTGAAAGATATTAATGTTCTAATGTAACTAGCGCTAATTTTGAAAAATAATGGTTTGGAAATAGCAAAGTGCTACTTGTATTTATGGCCCTATAACTTACAAAAAAAGCAAAGAAGATGTAAACATTGGGTATTTCTAAACTCAGGACAAAATTTAGAAACTATTTAGCATGGGTGTTTTTTGGTGGTTGTAGATGTGTAACAGATTTTGGGGGTCAAAGTTCGAAAAAGTGTGTTTTTTTCCATTTTTTCCTCATATTTTATATTTTTTTTTTATAGTAAATTAGAAGATATGATGAAAATAATGATATCTTTAGAAAGTCCATTTAATGGTGAGAAAAACGGTATATAATATATGTGGGTACAGTAAATGAGTAAGAGGAAAATTACAGCTAAACACAAACACCGCAGAAATGTAAAAATAGCCTTGGTCCCAAACGGACAGAAAATTGAAAAGTGCTGTGGTCATTAAGGGGTTAATGGTTAAAATTATTTTCTGTTCTATTTCAGCTGTGAGGATTATACATTATAGGAGGGTATTCTGATTACAAGAATAGGGGGTATTAGGATAGATTTAGATGTATCCCTTTTACATTTTTTCCCTTTAAATATACCATTCAGTGGCTTAGATTAATTTATTTAGTTATAACACAAATAAGTGGGCCATTAGACCAACTGTTCTAGTTCTTATTAGTCATATTATTTATGTATAATTTAACCCCTTAATGACAACAGTACTTTTCCATTTTCTGTCCGTTTGGGACAAAGGCTATTTTTACATTTTTGCAGTGTTTGTGTTTAGCTTTAATTTTCCTCTTACTCATTTACTTTACCCACACATATTATATACCGTTTTTCTTGCCATTAAATGGACTTTCTAAAACACTTTTTCTAACTTTTAGACCCAAAATCTGTTACACATCTGCAACCACCAAAAAATACCCATGCTAAATAGTTTCTACATTTTGTCCTGAGTTTAGAAATAACCAATGTTTACATGTTCTTTGTTTTTTGTTTTTTGCAAGTTATAGGGCAATAAATACAAGTAACACTTTGCTATTTCCAAACCACTTTTTTTCAAAATTAGCGCTAGTTACATTGGGACACTGATATCTTTCAGGAATCCTTGAATATCCCTTGACATGTATATATATTTATATATATTTTTTAGAAGACATCCCAAAGTATTGATCTAGGCCCATTTTGGTATATTTCATGCCACCATTTCACCGCCAAATGCGATCAAATACAAAAAATTGTTCACTTTTTCACAAATTTTTTCACAAACTTTCGGTTTCCCATTAAAATTATTTACAAACAGCTTGTGCAATTATGACATAAATGGTTGTAAATGCTTCTCTGGGATCCCCTTTGTTCAGAAATAGCAGACATATATGGCTTTGGCGTTGCTTTTTGGTAATTAGAAGGCCGCTAAATGCCACTGCGCACATACGTGTATTATGCCCAGCAGTGAAGGGGTTAATTAGGGAGCATGTAGGGAGCTTTTTGTGGTAATTTTAGCATTAGTGTAGTGTAGTAAACAACCCAAAGTATTGATCTAGGCCCATTTTGGTATATTTCATGCCACCATTTCCCCACCAAATATGTTCAAATAAAAAAAAAAACTTTAAATTTTTCACAATTTTAGGTTTCTCACTGAAATTATTTACAAACAGCTTGTGCAATTATGGCACAAATGGTTGTAAATGCTTCTCTGGGATCCCCTTTGTTCAGAAATAGCAGACTTATATGGCTTTGGCGTTGCTTTTTGATAATTAGAAGGCCGCTAAATGCCGCTGTGCATCACACGTGTATTATGGCTAGCAGTAAAGGGGTTAATTAGGTAGCTTGTAGGGAGCTTGCAGGGTTAATTTTAGCTTTAGTGTAGAGATCAGCCTCCCACCTGAAACATCAGACCCCCTGATCCCTCCCAAACAGCTCTCTTCCCTCCTCCACCCCGCAATTGTTCCCGCCATCTTAAGTACTGGCAGAAAGTCTGCCAGTACTAAAATAAAAGGTATATTTGGGTTTACATATGCTGCTATGTAGAATCCCCCCTTAGCCCCCAAACTCATGGATCCCCCATCAAACAGTTCTCTAATCCTCCCCCTCTAGCTTAATGGGCGCCATCTTGGGTACTGGCAGCTGTCTGCCAGTACCCAGTTTAGTAACAAAAATATGCTTTCATTATTTATTTGCCATTTTCTGTAGTGTAGCTTCCCCCCACCACTCCCAGAACCCTTCGATTGTTTTATAAATGAAAATACCCCTCTTTTCTCCCAATTTTGTATTCAATTTTTCTGTAGTGTAGCGGCTCCCGCCCCGTGCATGCGCCCGCCTGCAGCCCCCCTGTGCACGTGCGCGCGTCCGTGCGTCACCCCTGACACTCCTGTCTCCGATCCCGCCCCCCTCCACATCACTGGCCCATTGCAGGCCGCCCACCCGCCTCCCTGCTTTGCTCCCACCCACCCACCAACGATGCTCTGGTGCAGAGAGGGCCACAGAGTGGCTCTCTCTGCATCGGAGGCTTGTAAAGGGGTATTGCAGGATGCCATATCGAGACATCGCTGCAATACCCTCAGAGCTGCTGTTAGACAACTGACGTAGCAGGTACATCTATTGTCATTAACTGCTTGTTAATGCATGACGTACCTGGTACGTCAGTTGTCATTAAGGGGTTAATATTTAATACTTAAAGGGACATAAAATCCAAAAATTTTCTTTCATTATCCTGACATTGTTAAATTCTGCAGTTCGCATTGCATGAATTGGTCTCACTGATTGTAATCTGTCATCATAATTAATCCATAGAATTTATGAGTAGGAATCTCCAAAGATCTCCAAATAATCTCCAAATATATTTATATACACTGTCGGCATTTATCATTGCACCAGCAGTTCCTGCAATTCCTTTCTGAAATTGTAAACTTTTCAGTTCTTGTTAGAAATGGAAGTGCACAACACTGTTATATTTCACACAGCCATTGGCAGCACATTCTAGTGACCTATTTATAACTATCACTAATTGGCCACAGCGGAGAAAGTAATCTATGTTAAAAAATAGCAGCGCCCCTTGTTTTATAGACACTATAGGGAAGATTTATCAAGGGCCGAATTTCCCGTGATGCCCCTGTTTCCGCGCAAGCCTTCAGGCTCGCCGGAAAAAGCATTAATGAAGCAGCGGTCTTAAGAACGCTGCTCCTTAACTGGTCCGCCGTCTCTGAGGCTGCGGTCTGCAATTCGCCCGATCCTATACGATTGGGTTGATTGACACCCCCTGCTAGAGGCCACAAAACTGCAGAGAGCAGCATTGCACAAGCAGTGCAATGTTAAATGCTACAGCGTATCATGTCGGACAGACAATGATAAATCGGCCCCTAAAACATAAAGATGTAAAATACATCTACATGTTATTCTCAAACTTCTCTTTTCTTTGAATGCATCATTTTATCTTGCATTTGTTTAGTGTTTAATGTCCATTTAATGTTTTGTAATTTCCCATATTTTGAAAAATTTACGGCTAGATTACGAGTTGTGTGGTAGGCTGAAAAAGCAGCGTTAACAGGTTAACTGCTTTTTCGCTACCGCTGGTATTACGAGTCTTGCAGGTTTAGGGGCACTGCACACTTTTTTGGCCTTACCGCAAACCAACTTACGTAAACTTCATAAAGTCTTTTTTCTATGGGACTTCCATAGCGCCGGTATTACGAGTATGTCCTGGGAGGCCAAAAAGTGAGCGGTACACCCTCTACCTCCAAGATCCCTAACACATTTTAAAGTTTGAGTTTTATGGTACAACAGCTAAAGTGCAAAAAAGTACACTAACACCCATAAACTACCTATTAACCCCTAAACCGAGGCCCTCCCGCATTGCAAACACTATAATAAAAAATGTAACCCCTAATCTGCCGCTCCAGACATCGCCGCCACTAGAATAAACATATCAACCCCTAAACCGCCGCACTCCCACCTCGCAAACACTAGTTTAATAGTATTAACCCCTAATCTGCCGCTCCTAACATCTCAGCCACCTATATTATACTTATTAACCCCTAATCTTCCGCTCCAGACATCGCCGCAACCTACATTATATTTATTAATCCCTAATCTGCTGCCCCAACATCGCCGCAACCTACCTACATTTATTAACCCCTAATCTGACGTCCCCAACGTCGCCGCCACAATATTAAATTTATTATCCCCTAAACCTAAGTCTAACCCTAACACCCCCTAACTTTAATGTAATTAAAATAAATCTAAATAAAATTCCTATCATGAACTTCATTATTCCTATTTAAAACTAAAAACTTACCTATAAAATAAACCCTAAGCTAACTACAATATAACTAATAGTTACATTGTATCTAGCTTAGGGTTTATTTTTATTTTACAGGCAAGTTTGTATTTATTTTAACTAGGTAGACTAGTTATTAAATATTTAATAACTACCTAGCTAAAATAAATATAAATTTACCTGTAAAATAACACCTAACCTAACACTATAATTAAATAAATTCCCTACATTAAATACAATTAAATAAATTAAATTAAAATTACAGATATTTAAACTAATTACACCTAATTTAATAGCCCTATCAAAATAAAAAAAAGCCCCCCAAAATAAAAGCCTAAACTAAACTACCAATAGCCCTTAAAAGGAACTTTTGTGGGGCATTGCCCCAAAGAAATCAGCTCTTTTTCATGTAAAAAAAAAAAAAATACAAACACCCCCCCAACAGTAAAACCCACCACCCACACAACCAACCCCCCAAATAAAATACTAACTAAAAAAACCTAAGCTCCCCCTTGCCCTGAAAAGGGCATTTGTATGGGCATTGCCCTTAAAAGGGCATTTAGCTCTATTGAGGCCCAAAGTCCCTAATCTAAAAAATGAACCCACCCAATACACCCTTAAAAAAATCCTAACACTAACCCCTGAAGATTCACTTACCGGGAGAAGTCTTCATCCAAGCGGCAAGATGTCCTCAACAAAGCCGGCAGAAGTGGCCATCCAGACGGGCAGAAGTGGTCCTCCAGACGGGCAGAAGTCTTCATCCAGACGGCATCTTCTATCTTCATACTTCCGGTGCCGAGCGGGTCCATCTTCAAGACATCTGACGCGGGGCATCCTCTTCTTCTGACGGCTTCTTCGTAATGAATATCACTTTAAGTGACGTCATCCAAGATGGCGTCCCTTAGATTCTGATTGGCTGATAGAAATCAGCCAATCGGAATTAAGGTAGAAAAATCCTATTGGCTGATGCAATCAGCCAATAGGATTGAGCTGGCATTCTAGCCAATAGAATGCAAGCTCAATCCAATTGGCTGTTTGGATCAGCCAATAGGATTTAAGTTCAATCCTATTGGCTGATTGCATCAGCCAATAGGATTTTTTCTACCTTAATTCCGATTGGCTGATAGAACTCTATCAGCCAATTGGAATCTAAGGGACGCCATCTTGGATGACGTCACTTAAAGTGATATTCATTACGAAGAAGCCGTCGGAAGAAGAGGATGCTCTGCGTCGGATGTCTTGAAGATGGACCCGCTCTGCGCCAGAAGGATTCGATAGAAGATGCCGTCTGGGTGAAGACTTCTGCCCATCTGGAGGACCACTTCTGCCCGTCTGGAGGACCACTTTTGCCGGCTTCGTTGAGGACATCTTGCCGCTTGGATGAAGACTTCTCCCGGTAAGTGAATCTTCGGGGTTAGTGTTAGGATTTTTTTAAGGGTGTATTGGGTGGGTTTGTTTTTTAGATTAGGGACTTTGGGCCGCATAGAGCTAAATGCCCTTTTAAGGGCAATGCCCATACAAATGCCCTTTTCAGGGCAATGGGGAGCTTAGGTTTTTTTTAGTTAGTATTTTATTTGAGGGGTTGGTTGTGTGGGTGGTGGGTTTTACTGTTTGGGGGGTGTTTTTTTTTTGTTTTTACAGGTAAAAGAGCTGATTTCTTTGGGGCAATGCCCCGCAAAAGGCCCTTTTAAGGGATATTGGTAGTTTAAATTAGGCTAGGGTTTTTTTATTTTGGGGGGCTTTTTTATTTTGATAGGGCTATTAGATTAGGTGTAATTAGTTTAAAGATCTGTAATTTGTTTTTTTATTTTCTGTAATTTAGTGTTTTTTTGTGATTTAGCTAATTTAATTTAATTTATTTAATTGTATTTAATGTAGGGAATTTATTTTATTATAGTGTAAGGTTAGGTGTTATTGTAACTTAGGTTAGGTTTTATTTTACAGGTAAATTTGTATTTATTTTAGCTAGGTAGTTATTAAATAGTTAATAACTATTTAATAACTAGTCTACCTAGTTAAAATAAATACACACTTGCCTGTAAAATAAAAATAAACCCTAAGCTAGATACAATGTAACTATTAGTTATATTGTAGCTATCTTAGAGTTTATTTTATATGTAAGTATTTAGTTTTAAAAAGGGATAATGTAGTTAATGATAGGAATTTTATTTAGATTTATTTAAATTATATTTAAGTTAGGGGGTGTTAGGGTTAGGGTTAGACTTAGGTTTAGGGGTTAATAAATTTAGTATAGGGGCAGCGACGTTGGGGGGCAGCAGATTAGGGGTTAATAAGTGTAGGTAGGTTGCGGCGACATTGGGGGCAGCAGATTAGGGGTTAATAAATATAATGTAGGTGTCGGCGATGTTGGGGGCAGCAGATTAGGGGTTCATAAGTATAATGTAGGTGGCGGCGGTTTCCGGAGCGGCAGATTAGGGGTTAATAAATATAATGCAGGTGTCAGCGATGTCGGGGGCGGCAGATTAGGGGTTAATAAGTGTAAGATTAGGGGTGTTTAGACTCGGGGTTCATGTTAGGTTGTTAGGTGTAAACATAAAATGTGTTTCCCCATAGGAATCAATGGGGCTGCGTTACTGAGTTTGACGCTGCTTTTTTGCAGGTGTTAGATTTTTTCTCAGCCGGCTCTCCCCATTGATGTCTATGTGGAAATCGTGCACAAGCACGTACGACCAGCTCACCGCTGACTTAAGCCACGCTGGTATTGAAGTGAGATATGGAGCAAAATTTTGCTCTACGCTCACTTCTTGTTTTTTAACGCCGGGTTTCTGAAAACCCGTAATACCAGCGCTGCAGGTAAGTGAGCGGTGAGAAAAAACTGCTCATTAGCACCACATAGCTCCTAACGCAAAACTCGTAATCTCGCTGTTAATTTCCATTAATGATATTCTAGACTTGATAAACATAAAGAAAAATAAGCCTCTTTAAACTCCTGGCAAATATTTATATATTTATAATGCTAAATAATTTTTCTATTACGTTTTGTCTAATATCAGCGTCTTTTTAATAGATGTTTTAAATCTTAATTAAGAATCCTGCACTGTTATCTGCAGTGTTACACATTTTGTTGTGCCAGCCTATGAAGCTAATCCCAAAAATGCATTATACATTTTTTTCTCTCCTTTTTAGGAAAATAGAAACTTCCCGAATACACAGAAACAATTTTAGCAAAAAGACTTAGCAAGCATCAGTGTGTTATAAAGTGTATGCTTTGTTCAGTCCTTTTTGGTCCTTACTATTAAGTAATACATTTCTCCGTATGACCTATATTACAAGTTGTACGATACAGCTATACTATATTCATATCTACCCATTGCCCCTAAAGGGTCATTTGTATAGGCATTGCACTTAATATGGCAATCAGCTCTTTAGTGCCCATTAAAAAATAAAAAAAAGCCCTAATCTATAAAAAAAACACCCCAAAAAATGTACTCACCATTCCGGAAGTCCGGACATCCATCTTCTTCTAGGCAGAGCAAAGTCTTCATCCAGGCGGCAAAGATCTTGTTCCAGGGCGGCAACATCTTCCATCTTCATCCCAGTGGTGCAGAGATGGAGCGGAGCAGGAACGGCGGCGGTGCAGACATCCAACGTAAAGGGTCCTCTTCATGCGATCGTCTGCCGCACACTGAAGATTGAATGTACCTTGGATTCCTATTGGCTGAAAATTTCGAATCAGCCAATATGATGAGAGCTGCTTAAATCCTATTGGCTGTTCAAATCAGCCAATAGGATTTAAGCAGCTCTCATCCTATTGGCTGATTAAAATATTTCAGCAAATCGGAATGCAAGGTACCCCAATATAAAACGGGTACCTTGCATTCAATCTTTAGTGTGCGGCAGACAATCGCATGAAGAAGAGGCTCCACATCGGATGCATCAGCTCCGCGACCCATGGGTGAAGAAGGAAGATGGCTTTGCGACACCAGGATGAAGATTGAAGATGGATCCACTTGGAAAAATACCTTCACCACCGGACTTCAGAAATGGTGAGTACCTATTTCGGGGTTAGTGTTAGCTTATTTTGTTTGTTTTATGGGTTAGGTTTTTTTAGATTAGGGTTTTTTTGTTTTTTAATGGGCACTAAAGAGCTGATTGCCCTTTTAATGACAATTCCCATACAAATGCCCCTTTAGGGGCAATGGGTAGCTTAAGTTTTTTATATAGGTGGTTCTTTTTTATTTTGGGGTTGGGTGGGTGGGGGTTTTTACTGTTAGGGGGTATTTACTATTTTCATTAAATAAATGAGCTGTTAAACTTAGGCAATGCCCTACAAAAGGCCCTTTTAAGGGCTATTGGTAGTATAGTGTTAGATAAGGGGGTGTTTTTATTTTGAGGTGGCTTTTTTGTTTTTATAGGGGTATTAAATTAGGTTTATTTTTTTATTTTGGATAATTTCTTTTATGATTTTCTGTAATATTAGATTTGTTTTATTTTTCGTAATTTTAGAGTGTTAATTTAGGTAGTCACGATGTGGGTGTTTGGCGGTTTAGGGGTTAATACGTTTAGTCTAGTATTTGCGATGTCGGGGACGGCGGATTAGTGGTTAATAGTTTTTTTTAGCTGTTTAGATGTCAGGGGGCTGTGGATTAGGGGTATTTAGACTAGGGGTTTATGTTAGGGTGTTAGGTTTATACTTAACCTTCTTCTCTCTATAGACATCAATGGGGATAGCGTTATAGTGATCGCCATTCCGCAATCGCAGGTGTTAGTTTTTTCTCTATTGATGTCTATGGGGGAATACATGCACGAGCACGTGAAGTCAGGAATTGGCTTTTGTGCAGCATGGAGCTTAACGCACCATACCGCACAACACACAAAGGTTTTTTGTAACTTGTAATGGCAACGCTATGGAAAGTGCGGTACCGCAAATTTTTTTGCATTATTTACCCACCGGGTTTAGAGCACAATCTGCAATCTCGCTCTATATTTCTTAGAGGCCTTCTGGGAGACTGGGAGGTGAGGGATAAATGAAGGCAGGGGCCACATGCATTCTGGGCTAGATTATGAGTTGATCACTAATTATCGCTCATGCTTGCGCCCTAAATCCGCTCGACTTTGGATTTCTGCGTGTATTGGATACAGTGTGTATTACAAGATGAAAGTAAAAAGTTTTCGCTCACACGCTAACCCGATGTGCACAAAAAGTCAAACTTATCATGTTACTGTATTCCCCCTATAGACTTCAATGGAGCGTGAAAAATGAAAAAAGAATAACTCCCTCATCGTGCGCACACCCGATCACTTTTTCTCAAGTGTGCTAACCCGACATGAAATATTAATATTTCACATTCCGATGTTTTTCACATAGCAGAATATGTTCTATTTATTCATTTATATATATATATATATATATATATATAAAAAAATATATTTTTAAAAATACTTAGAACATATTCCCCTATGTGAAAAACACTGGAATGTGAAATATTTACATTAAATACATGGTTAAACACTTTAGTAAACACTTTATTAAATATGAATCTCGCAGAAATATGATTTTACATGTTTTTAACTACTTAGCCATTTAAAGCCCACAGCACTTTTCCATTTTCTGTCCGTTTGGGACCAGTGCTATTTTTAAATTTCTGCGGTGTTTGTGTTTAGCTGTAATTTTCCTCTTACTCATTTATTGTACCCACACATATTATATACCGTTTTTCTTGCCATTAAATTGACTTCAAAAGATACCAATTGTTTTCATCATATCTTATAATTTACTTTAAAAAAATTATAAAATATGATGAAAAGATGGAAAAAAACACACTTTTTCTAACTTTGACCACCAAAAAACACCCATGCTAAATAGTTTCTAAATTTTGTCCTGAGTTTTGAAATACCCAATGTTTACATGTTCTTTGCTTTTTTTTTGCAAGTTATAGGGCAATAAATACAAGTAGCACTTTGCTATTTCCAAACCATTTTTTTCCCCAAAATTAGCAATAGTTACATTGGAACATTGATATCTGTCAGGAATCCCAGAATATCCCTTGACATGTATATATATTTTTTTAGAAGACAACCCAAAGTATTGATGTAGGCTTATTTTGGTATATTTAATTCCACTATCTCACCGCCAAATGCGATCAAATAAAAAAAAAATCACTTCCACCGCTTGGAAACACTAACGATGTACAGGGTACGTCCTTTGTCGTTAACGACTGTTTTTTTGTAGGATGTACCCTGTACGTCATTGGTCGTTAAGGGGTTACAAAACCCAAATTTTTTTCTTCCATGATCCAGATAGACATGCAATTTTAAGAAACTTTCTAATTTACTCCTATTATCAAATGTTCTTCATTATCTTGCTATCTTTATTTAAAAAGCAGGAATATAAGCTTAGCAGCCGTCCCATTTTTGGTTCAGGACCCTGGATAGCACATGCTGATTGGTGGCTACATTTAGCCACCAATCAGCAAACTCTACCTAGGATTTGAACAGCCAATAGGATTTAAGTAGCTTTCATCCTATTGGCTGATTTGAAATTTTCAGCCAATAGGAATGCAATGTACCCCAATATAAAACGGGTACCTTGCATTCAATCTTCAGTGTGCGGCAGACGATCGCATGAAGAGGAGCCTCCACGTTGGATGACCGCGCCGCCCCCGATCTGCTGAAACCTACGCTGTATATGTAATCTCGCTCTATGTGTTTTGCGCATCACGTTTCTCAATTTAGATCTTAATGTGATCGGATTAACACATATAAAAAATGTAGTATTTTTAAGGCGCATTATTGAAATATCACATATAAAATATTTTAAAAATGTTATGATTTTTGATGCACCTTAACAATACAAATTTTCACTGGGTATTTTTGTGTGAATGGCTCAATTATATGCTTTGTAAGATTTAGAAATTATGATTTTCATTGTACACTTTAGTAATGTATGCATGTCTTTTCCATATACGAAAATGCAGTATATGCCCCTTAGCGAGGCAATCAGTATTCAGAGTAAAAAGTGACTTTATAGAATTCCACAAGAGAAATAGAAAGACTATGGAGCATTCTTATAAAATATCACCAGCCAAAATATCTTTTTAGAATCGGGGCATCAGTGAGACCTGTGCTATTACAGAGCTAAAAAAAAACCTTAAAGGGACACTGAACCCAATTTTTTTTCTTTCGTGATTCAGATAGAGCATGCGATTTTAAGCAACTTTCTAATTTACTCCTATTATCATTTTTTCTTCATTCTCTTGCTATCTTTATTTGAAAAAGAAGGCATCTAAGCTTTTTTTTTGGTTCACAACTCTGGACAGCAGTTTTTGATTGGTAGATGAATTTATCCACCAATCAGCAAGGACAACCTAGGTTGTTTACCAAAAATGGGCCGGCTTACATTTTTATTTCAAATAAAGATACCAAGAGAATAAAGAAAATTTGATTATAGGAGTGCATTAGAAAGTTGCTTAAAATGTCATGCTCTATCTGAATCACAAAAGAAAAAATTTGGGTTCAGTGTCCCTTTAAATGTCTTTTGGTTTTATATTTGAAACAAAAGTGAATGGTTTAGGCCTGATAAATATAATTTCCATCCCTGGTGATATAATAATGTTTATCTGATTAACTAAACTTTAAAGGAAACATATAAGAAACTGCCCTGAGAAGCAGATGTTTCCAATTTCATACCTCCTGACATCAGTTTAATATAAAAAGTTCTATCTTATGTTTTAAAAGAGTGTTTGGAAATTCTTCAGTCGCAATAGTGTCAAACAATCATCTAGTGTCATTCTTTATATCCACCAACCCTGCAAACTAGGCTAAACATTTTCATGGAGTGGCCATGCAAAGTTTTTTTGTTGTTGCTGTTTTTTTGTTTGTTTGTTGTTTTAATGTTGTGCACTATTTAGCACATTAACGAATACTGTCATGTCTAAGTAATTTACTTTTGTACAACTTGCTTTAACCATTACTTTTACAGGAGAGGTGACCTTACCCAGCTCAGATACATCAATGAAGCTGATTATATTAAATTGCTGATCAGTGATGTGCAGTCACTAGAGGCAGGTGAGGCAGTGCTTCACCTCTCATATGGGCAAAAATATATATTTTTTTATTGGCTTTAAAAAAAAATTGTAATTTTTTTTTCCCAGCATTTTTTTTTCTCACAGCTATATGTTGTGCAATGAAGAGGCACAAGCAGGTCTGCCCACCATTACACAACATGCTGCGCCATCTACTGGATGCAAGTAGTTAAGATCATTGCATGGCCCATTAACTGCTTATTTGAGGCAGTCCTATTTGGGCTGAACCAATCTAGCGAGAGGCATTAGTAAGTGGAACATAGGGTTGGGGCTGGATGTTAAATCATATAAAACAAAACAAAAACAGAAAAAAACAACTTTCATATATTTTGTTGCTGTCCTGTGAAGCTGCCAGCTTTGCTAAAGTAAAAAAGAGAGTTCTGTTCTTCCCCTTTAAGTGCAGTGGAATGTGCCACTGTCACTTCCTGAATCCTTCCAGAGCAGGAGAGAGGCACAGAGAGCAGTGTTTCACCCACATCTTATTAAAGTAAGATTTTACTGATAGGGATTCTGTTAGTGAAAATGATCATTTAATGAATGTGGTTTAGTGTTTTTTTTACTCTTTTACAGCAAAGGACCGTTTTTGTATTTTGTTTACTCAAACTTTACACCCACTAACTTAGCAGCTTGCCTCTGTACTTCACACTAAATTATAGACAAATTTTCTGAACTCTCTGTAGCTCTGCTGTTTTATAACTTTAAAATGCTGTGGTCCCTCTCCCCCCCCCCCCCATTGTGTGTGTGTGTGTATCTCTCTCTCTCTCTATCTATCCATCTCTCTCCTTATGTGTTGTTCTCCCCCATGGTCTCTTTCTCTCTCTGTCTCTCTTCCTCCCCCTCTGACTCTCATCCCTTATGTAATGAAAGAATCTATAAGCATAATTTGCAGCATTAAAGTAAAATGTATGTTTTAAACATATTTTAATGGGCATGGATTTCTAGATCTCATAATCAGAGCAAGCATTGTGTTATCTGGCAAGAGTTTCTGTTACAATCCTTTTAGACTAAAATCAGATGTTTACCAAGTTGACCAGTTTTCCAAGACACCATTTAAAGAGACATGAAACCCATATGAAAGGCATATGCAAATTTAAATAACTTTCCAATTTTCATCTAATATCTAATTTTCTTCATTATTTTGATGTCCTTTGTTGAAAATCATATCTAAATATGCTCAGTAGCTGCTGATTGGTGGCTGCACATAGATACCTCATGTGATTGGCTCACCCATGTGCATTGCTATTTCTTCAACAAAGGATATCTAAAGAATGAAGGCGTATCCTGCCACTGCCTCACCAGCCTCTGACGTCACTGCACGTCACTGTTGCTGATGGAGATTTAGGCTGTCAGTGCCACAATGATTTTGACTTGTCGTTTCTGAGAGTATATATATATACTTTCTCTCTTACTCTACCTGCTGCATCTCTACAAACCCCCAAAAAACTGCTACCTTACAGGAATTTGAATGACTTAGATCTCACAGACTTCTCTGCTTAACTAATTCCTCTACTCGCCAACATTTCATCCCTCTCTTGCCCAAACCTTCTGGCCTTACAGTATAGTTTGGCACTAAAATCAACACTTGACAAAGCTGCACCCTCCACTGTTTGCCATACATCATTCACTCAACGACTACCGTGACACACCAAACAGACCTGATATTTTTAGCAATGTCCACCATCTGCTGAATATCAGTGTAGGAAGTCCAGTGCTGATTTCCTGCATTATAAATTCATCCTTAAAGGGATACTGAACCCACATTTTTTACTTTCACGGTTCAGACAAAGCATGCAATTTTAAGCAACTTTCTAATTTACTTCTTTTATCATTTTTTTCATTCTCTTGGTATCTTTATTTGAAAAATCAGGAATGTAAGCTTACGAGCTTGCTCATCTTTGGTTCAGTGCTATCCAGGGTACTGAACCAAAAATGGGCCGGTTGTAAGCTGAAGTCTGTATTTCTATCTTCGACTCATCTCACAAGCTGTCCACTTGATCCTATTCCTTCCCAACTTCTTCCCTCTCTCTCTGCTTGACTAACCCCTACCCTAACACCTCTTTAACCACTCTCTCACAGCTGGCACATTTCTTGATACATTCAAGCATGCATCAATCACACCAATCCTATAAAAAAATCCCTCGGTTGATCGCTCCACCCCTTCTAACTATCAACCGGTCTCCTTACTTCCCTTTGCTTCCAAATTATTGGAATCGCTGATTTATAATTGCCTAACTCAATTTCTCACAACTAACTCCTTACTTGATCCACTACAATCTGGTTTCCGCCCTAAACACTCTGCAGAAACCTCTCTCACTAAAGTATAAAATGACCTGTTATCAGCTAAAGCCAAGGGTCACTACTCCTTACTAATTCTTCATGACATATCCGCTTCTTTCGATACAGTTGGCCATCCTCTCCTTCTAAAAATCCTACATTTGGCATCCAAGACACAGCCCTCTCCTGGTTGGCTTCATATCTTTCAAAACGCTCATTTTCAGTTTCCTTTAACAGCAAATCCTCTATCTTGGGTCCCTTGCTTTTATCTCTATACAACCTCCCTTGGAAAACATATCCTCCTTTGGGTTCCAGTACCACTTATATACTGATGATACCCAAATCTATCTTTCCTCGCCTGATATCTCTCCCTCTTTACTCAGCCAAACTACTAACTGTCTTTCACAAATTTCCTTTGGATGTCTGCACACTATCTCCAACTCAATCTGTTCAAAACTGAGCTGCTTCTTATTCCGTCCTTTACAAGACATCCGACACCTGACATTTCTCTGTCAGTCGGAGACTCTAATCTCACCCCAGGTCTGCTGTCTTGGGGTCACACTTGACACAGAACTGACATTCACCCCACATATATAAGCACTTACCAAATACTGACATGCACACCTATGCAACATTTCTAGAATTAGTCCCTGCTTTACTCAAGAAAACTTAAAAAATACTAATTCATTCCTTCATTTTTTCACGAATTGTCAATTGTAATCTACTCCTAAATGGCCTTCCAAAACACTGCATCTCCTTCCTCCAATCTATTATGAATGCTTCAGCTAGACTTATCAGCCTAAGTTGCCGATCTTCATCAGCTGCTTCACTATGCCAGTCTCTACACTGGCTCCCCATACACCCCAGAATAAAATTTTAAGTATAAACCTTAACTTACAAAACACTAAACAGCCTCACTCCCAACTATATTTCTTCTCTCATCTCCAAATATTCACCAACCTGATCTCTTCTATCAACCTCTGACCTACGTTTCTCTACTCCTATTATCTCTATGTCCCACTCCCTCCTCCAAGGCATCTCACATGCTGCTCCTGTCCTCTGGAACTCTATACCCCACTTCATAAGACTGTCTCTAACCTTGTATAGCTTCAGATGCTCCTTGAAAACATGTTATATGTATATGTATATGTATATATATATATATATATATATATATATACATACACACACAATATAAATGATAATTACATAGACAAAATATGGATTTTGTGCTTATGCCATATTTAAACACTGTGCTGTCAAATCTGTGTAGGGGAAGGCAGTCAGAGGGGAGCTAGTATGTCTTGTACCTTTTGCTGGCTTTTGCCATACCAAGATTCTTCCATCAGATTGCCCTGTAATGAAGTGTGATTCATCACTCCAGAGAAATAATTTCCACTGTTCCAGAGCCCATGTTGATGTGAGGCTTGTGTACGGACGCACAGTTTTTGTGCTGATGTTGCTTCCAGAGGCAGTTTGTAACTCTTTAGATGATTTGTATGTGCTACGCTCCACTCTGTGAGTTTGTGTGGTCTACCACTGCATGGCTGAGCTTTTGTAGCTCCTAGACACTTCCAACTTTTCAGCACATACAGTTAACCAGAGCAGATGTAGTATGGCAGAAATTTCATGAACATGTGGCAAATGTGGAATCCTATGACAGTGCTATTCAGTTTGACCCATTGTACTGCCAGTGTTTGTCTATGGAGATTGCATGGTCAACTATTATTACAAATATGCTCAATAGTTTGAGTATACACTCTTCAATAATTTTCTGAGAAACTGTGAACCTGACATACTTTAGTAACTCGAAAGTTACTGAAGAGATGTATATCCAGCTCTTAGATTTAGTCAGAGCTGAAATACTGAAGGTAAGCAACAATTTTCAGCTGTAGCAAAAAGTTATAAGCAGTTGGAAAACAGCACTTGGTATTTCTATTCAAATGGAAAGTATAGTTATGCCACAATGCAGCCATAATACATTTCTTACATATGTAAAAAAAAAACTAAATTAAGCTAGCAGTAGCCAGCGGGCTCAGTCAAATCCTTTCAGATTCATGATAACAACAGGAACCAAGCTTTAAAATATACTTGGCATAAGGTTATATGTGTCTTAATTCTAAAAAGCTGCATGAAATATTTCTAGTAACTTGTCACATCTTTAATCCACAACAATGTTGGATATCTGATGCCCGCTGACCTTTTGTAAAAAGCAATGCTTCCCATGAAGTTACTCATTACTCTAATCATAGGGGAGTCGAGCAACCAGCCAACAAATCCTCTTTCAAAAGAGAATGCTCGGATCTCCATAAGTAGGCATCGGCAGCCCAACAACAAAGACAAATCCTGACAGATTTTTCTTCTACACCCTGCAAATATGCTTCTCAATTACAATTCATAAAGTAGCTACAATCAAGCAGTAGATCAGGATGAGAAAAATCAATGTTTATATTTTGTTCTCTATGTATCAAGAAGTGTAAGACACGCCTGATGATTTGTTTTGTTATAGTTCTTAGCGGGAGAACCTTAATTCAGCTTCTTCTATTTTGCACAGATAGTTTAGCCTCAGAGGTTTCTGTCACCTTGGAACTGACAGCGATTTATGCAGCTGAAGAGGAAGACAAAGGCAGCTGTGAATAATAAAAAAAAGATAAGGTACATGGGTACACAAATTAGAATAGCAATATAGTAAAAGATTTAAAAGGACAGAAAACTTTAAACAGTTGTGTATTATATAGGAAAGCTTTCATTCTATTGGCTGATTTGAATTTGAACATGAAAATCAGTCAATAGGAAGGCAAAGGTACCCCTATATAAAAGGGGTACCTCACATTCAAAATTCAGTGTGCGGCTGGTGACTGCATGAAGAGGACGTCCCTATTGAAGATCAGAAGATGGATGAGGACCGCCGCTGCAATGAAGATAAGAAAATGGACCACTGGAATGAAGAAGGACCACTGCACCGCTGCCCGGATTTATCTTTGGTGAGTACCATCTTGAGGTTTAGTGTTTTAGGGGGATATTTATCAAAACGTCAAGTATGTTGCATTTGCAGGCGTCAATCTGCTCGCCAAACATCAGCAAACATCGCGACTGCGGATCGGAATGCGATCTCCAGATTTATGAAAAAACGTCAAAAACACGGGCGTCAAGTGCGGCACGATGAGCATCGGACTGTTCTTAACTAACAGTCATTGATCTTGCGTCTGTTCAGGTTTTTACCAACTTTAATTATACCTTCATCACTGTCCACGAACAAGCACATTTCTCTAGCACATTATTGTACATAGTGCAATTTTATTTATTTTTTTAAGTTTTCATTCTCTTGCTATCCTTTGTTCAAAAATGTATTTAAAGAGTGAATTAAATAATAATGTAGAGTATGACCATTGAAAAACATGACAGAAAGGGAATGCTATTTAATAACTTCCGGCTAGATTACGAGTTTTGCGTTATGAGGGGTGCGGTGCTAACTTGCACATTATTGTCACCGATCACTTACCTACAGCGCTGGTATTACAGGTTTTCAGAAACCCGGCATTATTAGGCAAGACGTGAGTGTAGAGCAAAATTGTGCTCCATACTGCACTCTAATACCAACGCTGCTTAAGTCAGTGGTGAACTGGTTGTACGTGCTCATGCATGTTTTCCCCATAGACATTAATGGGGAGAGCCGGCTGAAAAAAAACCTAACACCTGCAAAAAAGCAGCGTAAATCTCAGTTACGCAGCCCCATTGTTTCCTATTGGGAAACTAAATTTATGTTTACACCCTAACATGAATCCTGAGTCTAAACACCCCTAATCTTACACTTATTAACCCCTAATCTGCCGCCCCCGACATCGCCGACACCTACATTATATTTATAAACCTCTAATCAGCCGCTCCGGACATTGCCAACACCTACATTATATTTATTAACCCCTAATCTGCTGCCCCCAACATTGCAGACACCTACATTATATTTATTAACCCCTAATCTCCCACCCCCAATGTCGCTGCAACCTACCTACACTTATTAACCCCTAATCTGCCGCCCCCAACATTGCTGCCACTATAATAAACATATTAACCCCTAAACCGCCGCACTCCTGCATCGCAAACACTAGTTAAATATTATTAACCCTTAATCTGCCGCCCCTAACATCGCCGCCACCTACCTACATTTATTAACTCCTAATCTGCCTCCCCCAACGTCGCCGCCACTATACTAAATTTATTAACCCCTAAACCTAAGTCTAACCCTAACACCCCCTAACTTAAATATAATTCAAATAAATCTAAATAAAACCTACTATCATTACCTAAATAATTCCTATTTAAAACTAAGTACTTACCTATAAAATAAACCCTAAGATAGCTACATTATAACTAATAGTTACATTGTAGCTAGCTTAGGGTTTATTTTTATTTTACAGGGAAGTTTGTATTTATTTTAACTATGTAGAATAGTTATTAAATAGTTATTAACTATTTACTTACTACCTAGCTAAAATAAATACAAATGTACCTGTAAAATAAAACCTAACCTGAGTTACACTAACACCTAACCTTACACAACAATTAAATAAATTACGTAAATTAAATACAATTACCTAAATTAAAAAAAAAAAAAACACTAAATTACACAAAATAAAAAACAAATGATTAGATATTTAAACTAATTACACCTAATCTAATAGCCCTATCAAAATAAAAAAGCCCCCGAAAATAAAAAAAAAACCCTAGCCTAAACTAAACTACCAATAGCCCTTAAAAGGGCCTTTTGCAGGGCATTGCCCCAAAGAAATCAGCTCTTTTACCTGGAAAAAAAAATGCAAACAACCCCCCAACAGTAAAACCCACCACCCACACAACCAAACCCCCCAAATAAAATCCTAACTAAAAAAACCTAAGCTCCCCATTGCCCTGAAAAGTGCATTTGGATGGGCATTGCCCTTAAAAGGGCATTTAGCTCTATTGCTGCCCAAACCCTAACCTAAAAATAAAACCCACCCAATAAACCCTTAAAAAACCTAACACTAACCCCTGACGATCCACTTACAGTTTTGAAGAGTGGGCATACATCTTCAACAAAGCCGGGAGAAGTCCTCAGCGAAGTGGCAAGAAGTCCTCAACGAAGCCGGGAGAAATCTTCATCTAAGCCGGCAGAAGTCGTCCTCCAGACGGGCAGAAGTCTTTATCCAGATGGCATCTTCTATCTTCATCTATCCGCTGAGCGGGTCCATCTTCAAGACATCCGGCGTGGAACATCCTCTTCTTCTGACGACTAAAGACGAATGAAGGTTCCTTTAAATTGCGTCATCCAAGATGGCGTCTCTTGAATTCCAATTGGCTGATAGAATTCTATCAGCCAATCGGAATTAAAGGTGAAAAAATCCTATTGGCTGATGCAATCAGCCAATAGGATTGAGCTTCAATCCTATTGGCTGATCCAATCAGCCAATAGGATTGAGCTTGCATTCTATTGGCTGATTGGAACACCCAATAGAATGCGAGCTCAATCCTATTGGCTGAATTCTATCAGCCAATCAGAATTCAAGGGACGCCATATTGGATGAAGTCATTTAAAGGAACCTTCATTCGTCTTTAGTCGTCGAAAGAAGAGGATGTTTCGTGCCAGATATCTTGAAGATGGACCCGCTCTGCCCTCGATGAAGACTTCTGCCCATCTAGAGGACCACTTCTGCCAGCTTGGAGGAAGACTTCTCCCGGCTTCATTGAGGACTTCTTGTCGCTTCGCAGAGGATTTCTCCCAGTTTCATTGAGGATGGATGTCGGCTCTTCAAAACTGTAAGTGGATCTTCAGGGGTTAGTGTTAGGTTTTTTTAAGGGTTTATTGGGTGGGTTTTATTTTTAGGTTAGGGTTTGGGCAGCAATAGTGCTAAATGCCCTTTTAAGGGCAATGCCCATCCAATGCCCTTTTCAGAGCAATGGGGAGCTTATTTTTTTTAGTTAGGATTTTATTTGGGGGGTTTGGTTGTGTGGGTGGTGGGTTTTACTGTTGGGGGTTGTTTTTGGGGGTTTTTACAGGTAAAAGAGCTGATTTCTTTGGGGCAATGCCCCACAAAAGGCCCTTTTAAGAGCTATTGGTAGTTTAGTTTAGGCTAGGGTTTTTTTATTTTGGGGGGGCTTTTTTATTTTGATAGGGCTATTAGATTAGGTGTAATTAGTTTAAATATCTGATAATTTGTTTTTTATTTTCTGGAATTTAGTGTTTGTTTTTGTAATTTAGGTAATTGTATTTAATTTATGTAATTTATTTAATTGTTGTGTAATGTTAGGTGTTAGTGTAACTCAGGTTAGGTTTTATTTTACAGGTGCATTTGTATTTATTTTAACTAGGTAGTTAGTAAATAGTTAATAACTATTTAGTAACTATTCTACCTAGTTAAAATAAATACAAGCTTGCCTGTAAAATAAAAGTAAACCCTAAGCTAGCTACAATGTAACTATTAGTTATATTGTAGCTAGCTTAGAGTTTATTTTATAGGTATTTAGTTTTAAATAGGAATTATTTAGTTAATGATATAAATTTTTATTTAGATTTATTTTAATTATATTTCAGTTAGGGGGTGTTAGGGTTAGACTTAGGTTTAGGGGTTAATAAATTTAGTATAGTGGCAGCGGCGTTGGGGCGGCAGATTAGGGGTTAATAAATGTAGGTAGGTGGCAGCGATGTTAGGGTCAGCAGATTAGGGGTTAATAATATTTAACTAGTGTTTACGATACGGGAGTGCGGCGGTTTAGGGGTTAATATGTTTATTATAGTGGCAGCAATGTCGGGAGCGGCAGATTAGGGGTTAATAATTTTATTTTAGTGTTTGCGATGCAGTAGGGCCTCGATTTAGGGGTTAATAGGTAGTTTATGGGTGTTAGTGTACTTTTTAACACTTTAGTTATGAGTTTTATGCTACAGCTTTGTAGCGTAAAACTCATAACTACTGTCTTTAGAATGCGTTACGAATCTTGTGGGATACGCTGTACCGCTCACTTTTTGACTTCCAAAAAAAAAGCTTGTAATATCAGCGCTATGGAAGTCCCATTGAAAAAAGACTTTAAGAAAATTGCGTAAATTAATTTGCGGTACGGCGAAAAAAGTGTGCGGGCAGCGGTAGTGAAAAAGCAGTGTTATAACCCATAACGCTGCTTTATTACTCATAATGCAAAACTCGCAATCTAGCTGTTTGTTTGCAACATTTGTATAAGCGTATATACAACATTAAACATGGTGCAAATAGATTGTAAAAATAAAGATCGATATTTTTAAATGTACAAAGGTATCTCTATATAGTGCATCAAATTTGTAGCAAGAATATTGTTACATTTTTGAAGGGTATACATATTTAATAGTTTGTAATTGACTTTTATTAGGTGATATGCTTCTTTCTCTTGCAGCAACGAACATAGGATTTCTGTGTTTTACAGCTCCCATTGAGTTCTATGGTATCCGCAACCTCAAGGGTGGTGGATTGAAAACTAGGTACGCTGCGTCGGAAAAGACGTGAGCATAAATGTTGAGTTTTTGATAACTTTTTAAAAGCTTCAAGTAGTGTCGAATAGGAGGCGGAATGAACATAATTCCGCTAGAATTCGACGAGGTTTCAATTCGCATCGATCTGGGGCAGTTTGAGTCCACCAGATCGTATGTTACATCACAAAATTCAACTTCTTCCATACTTGAGGCTTTGATAACTAGTTTTCAAAGAAAGTGGAAAACAGCACACCTTTCTTGTCTGTGTGGGGCACAGAATACTAGACTTGCCAAGTCCACCTCAATCAATATCTGGTACCCCATATGTGAAAAATAAAGGTCTTTTATTTGTTGTGGAGGCTGGAATCTTTTACGGCTAGATTTAGAGTTCTGCGGCCAAAGGGGTGAGTTAGCTACGCGTGTATTTTTTCCCCCGCACCTTTTAAATACCGCTGGTATTTAGAGTTCACAGAAGGGCTGCGTTAAGCTCCAAAAAGGGAGCGTAGAGCATAATTTACCGCCACTGCAACTCTAAATACCAGCGGTGCTTACGGACGCTGCCAGCTTCAAAAACGTGCTTGTGCACGATTCCCCATAGGAAACAATGGGGCAGTTTGGGCTTGGTATTACAAGTTTTCTTCAAGCCGGCGTTAGTCTCAGAAAAGTGAACGTTGAGCAAAATTTAACTCCACATCTCACTGTAATACCAGCGTTGATTACGCTAGCGGTAAGCTGACAAAACGTGCTCGTGCACGATTTCCCCATAGGAAACAATGGGGCTGAGCTGGCTGAGAAAAAAACTAACACCTGCAAAAAAGCAGCGTTCAGCTCCTAACGCAGCACCATTGTTTCCTATGGGGAAATACTTCCTATGTCTGCACCTAACACCCTAACATGTACCCCGAGTCTAAATACCCCTAATCTTATACTTATTAACCCCTAATCTGCCGCCCCCACTATCGCTGACCCCTGCATTATATTATTAACCCCTAATCTGCCGCTCTGTATACCGCCACAACTTGCATTATAGCTATGTACCCCTAATCTGCTGCCCCAAACACCGCCGACCCCTATATTATATTTATTAACCCCTAATCTGCCTCCCCCAACGTCGTCGCCGCCACCTACCTACAATTATTAACCCCTAATCTGCCGATCGGACCTCACCGCTACTATAATAAAGTTATTAACCCTAATCCGCCTCACTCCCGCCTCAAAAACCCTATAATAAATAGTATTAACCCCTAATCTGCCCTCCCTAACATCGCTGACACCTAACTTCAAGTATTAACCCCTAATCTGCCGACCGGACCTTGCCGCTACTCTAATAAATGTATTAACCCCTAAAGCTAAGTCTAACCCTAACACTAACACCCCCCTAAATTAAATATAATTTTAATCTAACTAAATAAATTAAATCTTATTAAATAAATTATTCCTATTTAAAGCTAAATACTTACCTGTAAAATAAACCCTAATATAGCTACAACATAACGAATAATTATATTGTAACTATTTTAGGATTAATATTTATTTTACAGGCAACTTTGAATTTATTTTAACCAGGTACAATAGCTATTAAATAGTTAATAACTATTTAATAGTTACCTAGTAAAAATAAATACAAAATTACCTGTAAAATAAATCCTAACCTAAGTTACAATTAAACCTAACACTACACTATCATTAAATAAATTAAATACAAATACCTACAAATAAATACACTAACTAAAGTACAAAAAATAAAAAAGAACTAAGTTACAAAAAATTAAAAAATAATTTACAAACATTATAAAAAGATTACAACAATTTTAAGCTAATTACACCTACTCTAAGCCCCCTAATAAAATAACAAAGCCCCCCAAAATAATAAAATTCCCTACCCTATTCTACATTTAAAAGATACCAGCTCTATTACCTTACCAGCCCTTAAAAGGGCCTTTTGCCGGGCATGCCCCAAAGAATTCTGCTCTTTTGCCTGTAAAATAAAAATACACCCCCCCCAACATTAAAACCCACCACCCACATACCCCTACTCTAACCCACCCAAACCCCCCTTAAAAAAACCTAACACTACCCCCCTGAAGATCTTCTTACCTTGAGTCGTCTTCACTCAGCTGAGCCGAATTCTTCATCCAAGCGGGGGCTGAAGAGGTCCATCATCCGGCTGAAGTCTTCATCCAAGTGGGGGCTGAAGAGGTCCATCATCCGGCTGAAGTCTTCATCCAAGCGGGGGCTGAAGAGATCTTCCATCCGGCTGAAGTCTTCTATCAAGCGGCATCTTCAATCTTCTTTCTTCCAGCTCCATCTTCATCCCGCCGACGCGGAACATCCTTCCTCCACGATGAACTCCCGACAAATGAAGGTTCCTTTAAGGGACGTCATCCAAGATGGCGTCCCTTCAATTCCAATTGGCTGATAGGATTCTATCAGCCAATCGGAATTAAGGTAGGAAAAATCTGATTGGCTGATTGAATCAGCCAATCAGATTCAAGTTCAATCGGATTGGCTGATCCAATCAGCCAATCAGATTGAGCTCACATTCTATTGGCTGATCGGAACAGCCAATAGAATGCAAGCTCAATCTGATTGGCTGATTGGATCAGCCAATTGGATTGAACTTCAATCTGATTGGCTGATTCAATCAGCCAATCAGATTTTTCCTACCTTAATTCCGATTGGCTGATAGAATCCTATCAGCCAATCGGAATTGAAGGGACGCCATCTTGGATGACGTCCCTTAAAGGAACTTTCATTCTTCGGGAGTTCGTCGTGGAGGAAGGATGTTCCGCGTCGGCGGGATGAAGATGGAGCCGGAAGAAAGAAGATTGAAGATGCCGCTTGATAGAAGACTTCAGCTGGATGGAAGACCTCTTCAGCCCCCGCTTGGATGAAGACTTTAGCCGGATGATGGACCTCTTCAGCCCCCGCTTGGATGAAGACTTCAGCAGGATAATGGACCTCTAAAGCCCCCGCTTGGATGAAGAATTCGGCTCAGCTGAGTGAAGACGACTCAAGGTAGGAAGATCTTCAGGGGGGTAGTGTTAGGTTTTTTTAAGGGGGGTTTGGGTGGGTTAGAGTAGGGGTATGTGGGTGGTGGGTTTTAATGTTGGGGGGGTTGTATTTTTATTTTACAGGCAAAAGAGCAGAATTCTTTGGGGCATGCCCCACAAAAGGCCCTTTTAAGGGCTGGTAAGGTAATAGAGCTGGTATCTTTTAAATGTAGAATAGGGTAGGGAATTTTATTATTTTGGGGGGCTTTGTTATTTTATTAGGGGACTTAGAGTAGGTGTAATTAGCTTAAAATTGTTGTAATCTTTTTATAATGTTTGTAAATTATTTTTTTATTTTTTGTAACTTAGTTCTTTTTTTATTTTTTGTACTTTTGTTAGTGTATTTATTTGTATGTATTTGTAGGTATTTGTATTTAATTTATTTAATTTATTTAATGATAGTGTAGTGTTAGGTTTAATTGTAACTTAGGTTAGGATTTATTTTACAGGTAATTTTGTATTTATTTTAACTAGGTAACTATTAAATAGTTATTAACTATTTAATAGCTATTGTACCTGGTTAAATTAAATACAAAGTTGCCTGTAGAATAAATATTAATCCTAAAATAGCTACAATATAATTATTATTTATATTGTAGCTCTATTAGGATTTATTTTACAGGTAAGTATTTAGCTTTAAATAGGAATAATTTATTTAATAAGATTTATTTTATTTCATTAGAATAAAATTATATTTAATTTAGGGGAGTGTTAGGGTTAGACTTAGCTTTAGGGGTTAATACATTTATTAGAGTAGCGGCGAGGTCCGGTCGGCAGATTAGGGGTTAATACTTGAAGTTAGGTGTCGGCGATGTTAGGGAGGGCAGATTAGGGGTTAATACTATTTATTATAGGGTTTTTGAGGTGGGAGTGAGGCGGATTAGGGGTTAATAACTTTATTATAGTAGCGGTGAGGTCCGGTCGGCAGATTAGGGGTTAATAATTGTAGGTAGGTGGCGGCGACGTTGGGGGCGGCAGATTAGGGGTTAATAAATATAATATAGGGGTCGGCGGTGTTAGGGGCAGCAGATTAGGGGTACATAGCTATAATGTAGGTTGCGGCGGTGTCCGGAGCGGCAGTTTAGGGGTTAATAGTGTAATGCAGGGGTCAGCGATAGCGGGGGCGGCAGATTAGGGGTTAATAAATATTATGTAGGGGTTGGCGATGTTAGGGGCAGCAGATTAGGGGTACATAGGGATAACGTAGGTGGCGGCGGTGTGCGGTCGGCAGATTAGGGGTTAAAAACATTTATTAGAGTGGCGGCGATGTGGGGGGACCTCGGTTTAGGGGTACATAGGTAGTTTATGGGTGTTAGTGTACTTTAGAGCACAGTAGTTAAGAGCTTTATGAACCGGCGTTAGCCCAGAAAGCTCTTAACTCCTGGCTTTTCTCTGCGGCTGGAGTCTTGTCGTTAGATTTCTAACGCTCACTTCAGCCAAGACTCTAAATACCAGTGTTAGGAAGATCCCATTGAAAAGATAGGATACGCAATTGGCATAGGGGGATCTGCGGTATGGAAAAGTCGCGGCTGGAAAGTGAGCATTAGACCCTTTCCTGACTGACTCTAAATACCAGCGGGCGGTAAAAACCAGCGTTAGGACCCCCTAACGCTGGTTTGGACAGCTAACGCAGAACTCTAAATCTAGGCGTTAGTTTCTTGGCTTTGATAACTAGGTCGGATCAATCTTGCGACATTTACGGCGTGGAATTCAAGTGTATTTTCGGTTGACGCTTTGGCCCCTATTTATCAAGCCGTCAACCGCAAATACGCTGGAATTCTGCAGCGTATTTGTGGCGAGCCTGATTCGCCTTATTTATCAAAGGCTACAGACCGGCAAAAGTAGAATTTAAGGCACTATCTGGCTACTTTTACTAGTTAACAATTTTCTACCAGGTACTCTCGGCACTATTAAGGCCCAGCGTACCTCGTTTTCAATCCGCCGCCCTGGAGGCGGCCGATGCCATAGGAATCAATGGGAGTCTGAAAGCAGCGAAAGCTCATGTTCGCTGCTGCCCGATATCCCATTGATTCCTATGGGAGAATAAAGTTATGTTTACACCTTACACCCTTACATGTACCCTGAGTCTAAACACCCCTAATCTGCCGCCCCCTACACCGCCGCCACCTACATTATACTTATAAACCCCTAATCTGCTGCACCCTACACCGCCGCCACCTACATTATACTTATTAACCCCTAATCTGCCGCACCTACACCGCCGCAACCTACATTATACTTATTAACCACTAATCTGCCCCCCTACACCGCCGTCCCCTACATTATACTTATTAACCCCTAATCTGCCGCCCCTACACCGCCGCCACCTACATTATACTTATTAACCCCTAATCTGCCCCCCCTACACCGCCGCCACCTACATTATACTTATTAACCAGTAATCTGTCGCCCCCTACACCGCTGCCACCTACATTATACTTATACGTATTAACCCCTAATCTGCCACCCCCTACACCGCCGCCACCTACGTTATACCTATTAACCCCTAATCTTCCCCCCCTACACCGCCGCCACCTACATTATGTTATTAACCCCTAATCTGCCATCCCCAACATTGCCGCCACTATATTAAATTTATTAACCCCTAAACCTAAGTCCAACCCTAACCCCCCTAACTTAAATATAATTTAAATAAATATAAATAAAATTACTATCATTATTCCTATTTAAAACAAAATACTTACCTATAAAATAAACCCTAAAATATCTAAAATATAACTAATAGTTACATTCACCTAGATTACGAGTTTTTGTCAGTAAGGCTGTGCGGGGCTAACAAGCCTTTTTTTCTTACTGCTCACTTAAGCCAATGCTGGTATTACAAGTTTTCTTCAAGCCGGCGTTAGTCTCAGAAAAGTGAACGTTGAGCAAAATTTAACTCCACATCTCACTGTAATACCAGCGTTGATTACGCTAGTGGTAAGCTGACAAAACGTGCTCGTGCACGATTTCCCCATAGGAAACAATGGGGCTGAGCTGGCTGAGAAAAAAACTAACACCTGCAAAAAAGCAGCGTTCAGCTCCTAACACAGCCCCATTGTTTCCTATGTGGAAATTAATTTCATGTCTGCACCTAACACCCTAACATGAACCCCGAGTCTAAACACCCCTAATCTTACACTTATTAACCCCTAATCTGCCGCCCCCGCTATCACCGCAACCTACATTATATTATTAACCCATAATTTGCCACTCCGGATACCGCCACCACCTACATTATACTTATGAACCCCTAATCTACTGCCCCCAACATCGCCGACACCTACATTATAGTTATTAACCCCTAATCTGCCCCCTCAACGTCGCCGCAACTATATTAAATTTATTAACCCCTAATCTGCCGCAGCCAACGTCGCCGCCACTATAATAAATTTATTAACCCCTAAACCGAAGTCTAACCCTAATCCTAACACCCCCCTAACTTAAATATAATTTAAAATAATCTAAATAAATTTACTACAATTAAATAAATTATTCCTATTTAAAACTAAATACTTACCTATAAAATAAACCCTAAGCTAGCTACAATATAACTAATAGTTACATTGTATCTAGCTTAGGGTTTATTTTTATTTTACATGCAAGTTTGTATTTATTTTAACTAGGTAGAATAGTTATTAAATAGTTATTTACTATTTAATAACTACCTAGCAAAAATAAAGACAAAAGTAACTGTAAAATAAAACCTAACCTAAGTTACAATTACACCTAACACTACACTACACTTAAATATAATTAAATAAATTACATACAATTAACTAAACTATATACAACAATCTAAAGTACAAACCCCCCCCCCCACTAAATTACAGAAAATAATAAACAATTTACAGAAATTTAAACTAATTACACCTAATCTAATAGCCCTATCAAAATAAAAAAGCCCCCCAAAATAAAAAAAAACCCTAGCCTAAGCTAAACTACCAATAGCCCTTAAAAGGGCATTGCCCAAAAGTAATCAGCTCTTTTACCTGTAAAAAAAAATACAAACAACCCCCCCAGCAGTAAAACCCACCACCCACACAACCATCCCCCCAAAAAATACTAACTTAAAAAACCTAAGCTCCCCATTGCCCTGAAAAGGGCATTTGGATGGTCATTGCCCTTAAAAGGGCAGTTAGCTCTTTTGCAGGCCCAAAGCCCTAAACTAAAAATAAAACCCACCCAATACACCCTTAAAAAAACCTAATAATAACCCCCTGAAGATCGACTTACCGGGAGACGTCTTCATCCAAGCCGGGCAGAAGTGGTCCTCCAGACGGGCAGAAGTCTTCATCCAAGCCGGGCAGAAGTGGTCCTCCAGACGAGCAGAAGTCTTCATCCAGACGGCATCTTCTATCTTCATCCATCCGGCGCGGAGCGAGTCCATCTTCAAGACAACCGACGCGGAGCATCCTCTTTGGCCGACGACTACCCGACGAATGAAGGTTCCTTTAAGTGACGTCATCCAAGATGGTGTCCCTTAGATTCCGATTGGCTGATAGAATTCTATCAGCCAATCGGAATTTAGGTAGAAAAAATCCTATTGGCTGATGCAATCAGCCAATAGGATTGAACTTCAATCCTATTGAAACAGCCAAACAGCCAATAGAATGCAAGCTCAATCCTATTGACATGAAAACCAAATTTTTCCTTTCATGATTCAGATAGAGAATACAATTTTAAACAACTTTCTAATTTACTTCTATTATCTAATTTGTTTCATTCTATTGGTATCACTTGTTGAAGTAGCAGCAATGCACTAATTGTTTCTAACTGTATTAGCTAATTACAATTGATATATATATGCAGCTACCAATCAACAACTGGAACCTAGGTTCTCTGCTGCTCTTGAGCTTCCCTAGATAAAGCTTTCAGGAAAGGATAATACGAGAAGGAAGCAAATTAAATAATAGAAGTAAATTTGAAAGTTGTTTAAAATTGTATTCTCTATCTGAATCATGACATGGCATCTGATCATGGGTTTCATGTCCCTTTAAGGATGGTGTCAAATAAGTAGAGAGGGGGGAGGTTAGAGAGCTTTTTGGGGGGATCAGGGAGGTAAGGGGGGATCCTACACTGCAGCAAATATAAAAATAAAAAAATAAAAAAAAGGCTTTTATTTTCATACTGGCAGAAATTGATCATTGTAAGGTGGGGGAGGGAATAGGGCTGTTTGAGGGTGGTCAGGGAGGGATCAGGGGGTGGGATGTGTAAGGTGAGAGGCTGATCTCTACACTAAAGCTAAAATTAACCCTACAAGCTACCTAATTAACCCCTTCACTGCTGGGCATAATACAAGTGTGATGAGCAGTGGCATTTAGCGGCCTTCTAATTACCAAAAAGCAATGCCAAAGCATACATATCTGCTAGTTCTGAACAAAGGGGATCCCAGAGAAGCATTTACAACCATTTGTGCCATAATTGCACAAGCTGTTTGTAAATAATTTCAGTGAGAAACCTAAATTACAGAAACTTAGTGACGTTTCGGGGAATACACCCCTTCATCAGACCTGATGAAGGGGTGTATTCCCCGAAACGTCACTGAATAAATCCAGTATTGTCAAGACCAGTGAGTGCTGTCTCCTGATTTCCATATATATATATATATATATATATATATATATATATATATATATATATATATATATGATCCAAAATGAGAGACTGCACTCATAGGTCTTACAATTCCACCAAAGTGAATTTATTCCCAGTAACGTTTCAGGTTTCCCACTTTATCAAACGTAAAAAATAAAGCGTGACATACCTTAATTTATACCCCATACCGATATCTCTATCCAGCTCTGTCAAGCAGGACTTCCGGTGGCGTCTCCCCATTGCAACTGTGCATGCGCGGAGCAGCGCTATGGAAGCCCGACCTGGCCAATTGAAAAAAAGGCAAAGCAGGAAATACCGTAACTAAGATACGGAGCAAAAACAGAAAACAGAAGAAAAAAATGTGTGGGAATCTACTACAAATTGGAAAACAATGCCACAATTGATTCTGTCAGCCACAATTGATTCTGTATGTCAGTCAGTACATATATGTATCATATACATGTTAACTAAAGTATAGGCTATACACATTACAATAATAAATATTGATAACCTAGGTTATGTGTATAAATCAGTACAGGTATGTGTGTTATCTAGTGTAATCTGTATGTATTGCACTGTACATATAAAACACTATACTACAGAATATTAACAGACTATAGGAAGCACTGTAGATCAAAATGAGTATTTAGGCCCTTTGGCATTAGTGTGTCCAGAGTATGAATCCATCTGGATTATTTTTGCAACAGAAGCCTGCTTCTGTCCCCTCCCCTTGTAAGTGGGGGACATGATCAATGATGACATATTTCAAATCCATGACTGTGTGCTTATGTTTAGCAAAATGTCTTGCCACAGGCTGATCAGAGTCTCCTTTATCAATTGCAGCCCGTATGGCTGCCCTGTGGTTTGCCATTCTCGTTCGCAAGTCATCAATCGTTTTACCTACATAAAATCTGCCACATATGTAATGTAACAGATATATCACGAATTTGGTAGTGCAGGTAACACGATATTTAATCTTACATTTCTTATTGGTCCATGGATGTGTGAACTCCGTACATTGTGTTAACGCACTACAAGTTGTGCACCCTATATATAAAACTCTGCAATATACTTTCATTATTTTGTTCGCTTTTCTTATCATTCCATTCCATTCTGAAATTGAGAGCTTTTCAGTTCCAGTTAGAAAACAGAGTGCAGAACATTTATATTCCACACAGCCATTGGCTTTATATTCTAGTAACCTATTTATAACTCACCCTAATTGGCCCCAGCAGAGAGAGAAGCATAAGTTACAACATAAATAAAAAGAGAGAAGCACTTAACCTGTGAATGATTTACCATAATAGCTTGTTCTATGGCTAGTTAGCACCTTAGGAGCAGCCTCTTTTTGTTCAACATGTGCCTTTCTCAGAAAAGAACTTTCCTGTAGTATATCAGTCTGATCCTGACTAAACAGGACAGTACAGTCCAGTCCCAAAAAAACAGGCAAAAGTCAGAATATCTATGAAAATTTTTTGTTGAAATTCTTTTTTTTTTTAAATTTTGTTTCATCACAACATTTTAAATACATAAATTACATCTTGGTTGTTCCATCGCAAATGACAAGTGTTACACTCTAAAACCATTTACAGACCATAAACAAATATGTAAACCATAACCAGTCCCATTTCTTCCATGGTCCCTTGAGATTGGCTTCAAAATGGAATCTATTGATTGTCGTAAGAGTCCTTTACATAATCCCCAAGCCATATCCCTATGTACCTATCAACAATAAGGCATTGAGGATTTACCTGCCATATGTGGACAACCAATTCCCTATAAGGTACAGGAACATTTAACTGTTTCTTATGTATAAATAAATAATATAACATTAAAACTTTGAAACTAACTATATGTGAACTTCAAGTAAGCGTATACAATCTGTTTAATAAATCATTATACGGATCATGTGTATCAATGAAATGAAATTCTGCTAATTATGAACGTGGGCCGGACCAAACCCCTCCCCTCCGAAAGCAAGGGGATATCTATGACTCCATCAGAATCTGTATCTCACTATATTTCCTACTGGGATTGATTCATAATCCAGTAGAACCATACCCTCTGGAACTGATCTGTTTCACCTTGAATCCAGGCCACCCCCTCCAACATATTATATATGTGTTGAATTTTGTCTAATATTTCCTGCCAGATAGGTGGGCCTGTCTTCCAGTGTCTTGCAATACACATCCTTGTGGCTGTGCATAAGATCTTAACAAATTTATTAATTGAAGGGTCTAAATGGGGGATTCCCTGGTTCAGAAGTGCTTGGGAGATGGTAAGGGATATAGGTTCATCCAGTACCTGACTTAATAAATCATTCAGTTTTTTCCATATATTCTGTATTTGAATGCAATCCCACCACATGTGTTTATAGGAACCATATTCTCTGCATCCTCTATAGCAATTGTTAGATTTTGTAGGTGAGTAGTGAGATGTTTTTAAAGGTGTCAAATACCATCTATATGATGTTTTTATACTATTTTCCCTGAGATCTGCGCTCAGTAGACCTCTGCAGGAGTGATACAGAATCTGATCCCAGTCTTTCTTTGGAAGATTTATACCCATGTCTGCCTCCCATTTCTTAGCTAAGTTAGATTTGGTGTTGTGTTTACTGTCTTGCAAGTCTTGGTAAAGTTTGGAAATGTCCTGTTTCTCTCTAGTAGTACTCTTGCATATGTGTTTGGTTTCTTTTCGCGTGTTATATCATATTTACCTAGTGCAGAGGATATCTGTAAGTATATGTACCAATGTAGCTTCTGTGGTAGTTTTTTTCCTGTAGCTGCTTATATGTGATAATGCAGTTTTTATCTATAAAATCAGCCACTCTATATAATCCCTTGTTTGTCCATTTCCCAACCTGACTGTGTATTTCCTTAGGTAAAATTTATCTTATCGGTTTTATCCAGGTTTTGAGAGGAATCAAGTTTGTTGTTTTAGTGTTTTTTTAGTTTTTTTAGTGTTGTTTCAAATGTCCATAGTGGTTGGTAGTTCCCCTCCTCGATCCCACAAAAAGTTCTAATTGTCTGCGTTAGGTTAGTATGTGTGAGGCAATTCTAGCTGTTCTATCTCCTCTCAGAAATTGTATAAGTTCTGACTGCATTTTTTGTAGATCTGGGAAAGAGATTTCAATAGGCAGAGCTCTAAATAAATATAGTATTCTAGGCAATAAGTTAATTTTTATTGCTGAGAGGCGCCCATACCACAAATAAGTTCCCTTTTTTCCCTTTGAGAGATCTTTTCTGATGGAGTTATATAATGGAATATAATTCAATCTATAGAGCTTATCATTAGTGATGTCGCGAACCTAAAAATTTGGGTTCGCGAACAGAGAACTCGAACTTCCACAAAAGTTTGTGAACCAGCAAACCGGGCGAACCTCCATAGACTTCAATAGGCAGGTGAATTTTAAAACCCACAGGGACTTTTTCTGGCCACAATAGAGATGAAAAAGTTGTTTCAAGGGCACTAACACCTGGATTGTGGCATGCCGGAGGGGGATCCATGGCAAAACTCCCATGGAAAATTACATAGTTGATGCAGAGTCTGGTTTTAATCCATAAAGGGCATAAATCACCTAACATTCCTAAATTGTTTGGAATAACGTGCTTTAAAACATCAGGTATGATGTTGTATCGATCAGGTAGTGTAAGGGTTACGTGTAAGGGTTACGCCCGCTTCACAGTGCGCAGTGTAGGTGATATACCTGCCCTGACCATGCTTTGCAGACCAGGTATCAGTGGTCAGATGGACCCTTGCCCAAACACTGTGTGCCAGACATGCCATTATAGCAGACTTATATGGCTTTGGCGTTGCTTTTTGGTAATTAGAAGGCTGCTAAATGCCACTGCGCACCACACGTGTTTTATGCCCAGCAGTGAAGGGGTTAATTAGGGAGCATGTAGGCAGCTTGCAGAGTTAATTTTAGCTTAAGTGTAGTGTAGTAGACAACCCAAAGTATTTATCTAGGCCCATTTTGGTATATTTAATGCCACCATTTCACCGCCAAATGCGATCAAATAAAAAGATTTTTTCACTTTTTCACAAACTTTAGGTTTCTCACAGAAATTATTTACAAACAACTTATGCAATTATGGCATAAATGGTTGTAAATGCTTCTCTGGGATCCCCTTTGTTCAGAAATAGCAGACTTATATGGCTTTGGCGTTGCTTTTTGGTAATTAGAAGGCTGCTAAATGCCACTGTGCACCACACGTGTTTTATGCCCAGCAGTGAAGGGGTTAATTAGGGAACATGTAGGCAGCTTGTAGAGTTAATTTTAGCTTAAGTGTAGTGTAGTAGACAACCAAAAGTATTGATCTAGGCCCATTTTGGTATATTTAATGCCTCCATTTCACCGCCAAATGCGATCAAATTTAAAAGAAACTTTAAATTTTTTTGCAATTTTAGGTTTCTCACTGAAATTATTTACAAACAGCTTGTGCAATTATGGCACAAATGGTTGTAAATGCTACTCTGGGATCCCCTTTGTTCAGAAATAGCAGACTTTGGCATCGCTTTCTGGTAATTAGAAGTCCGCTAAATGCTGCTGCGCATCACACGTGTATTATTGCTAGCAGTGAAGGGGTTAATTAGGTAGTTTGTAGGGAGCTTGCAGGGTTAATTTTAGCTTTAGTGTAGAGATCAGCCTCCCACCTGACACATCAGACCCCCTGATCCCTCCCAAACAGCTCCCTTCCCTCCACCACCCGACAATTGTCCCCGCCATCTTAAGTACTGGCAGAAAGTCTCCCAGTACTAAAATAAAAGGTTTTTTTTAAAAAAATATTTTTTTAGCATATTTACATATGCTGTGGTGTAGCATCCCCCCTTAGCCCCCAACCTCCCTGATCCCCCCCCAAACAGCTCTCTAACCCTCCCCATCTGCCTTATTGGCAGCCATCTTGGGTACTGGCAGCTGTCTGCTATTATTTCACAGTCAAAAAAGTTTTTTGTTTTTTTTAAATGTACACTACTGTTACACCAGATATGAGTGGTGGCACTGGGCAAGTGGGCACAGTATACGCTGTGAGCCTGACACACACGCTGGCAGGCAGGCAACTGCAATTAGATTAAACAGGAAAAAGAAGAAAAAAAAGCAGACTGATGTTCTAGCCCTAAAAAGGGCTTTTTGGGGTGCTGTCCTTACAGCAGAGATCAGATGAGTCCTTCAGGACTGTAGTGGACACTGAATACACTAGCCTAGCTATCGATTTCCCTATTAAATCAGCAGCAGCTACACTGTCCCTCCTCTCACTAAGAATGCAGCTTCCAAATGAATCTAAAATGGATGCTGTCCAGGAGGTGGGAGGGTCTGGGAGGGAGTGTCTGCTGCTGATTGGCTGTAATGTGTATTCTGACTGTGAGGTACAGGGTCAAAGTTTACTCAATGATGACGAATAGGGGGCGGATCGAACATCGCATATGTTCGCCCGCCGAGACGAACGCAAACATGCTATGTTCGCCGGGAACTATTCGCCGGCAAACAATTCGCGACATCACTACTTATCATATGAGTCTGAAATATTGATCCCCAAATAAGTAAGGGAATGCTTGGTCCATGTTATATCGAAATTAATTTCTATTAACTTTTTGGTATGTGAGGGTATAGAGATAGACAGTGTCTCAAACTTATCAAGATTTATATCCCAATTTTACCAAAAATTCCTGTAGGGTCTGGTATAAGTTAGTCAGAGTATAATGGGTCTGTTAAGGTCAGGAGGATATCGTCGGCAAATAGTGAGAGTTTATATTGAGGACTTACTATAACAAGCGCTTAGTTACTATATTGCCCACACCGTAGTTGCCTTATATTTATAAGTTAATGCCGCTGCCAATTGCCCGAGTAAGACATTAGTACCACACATACCTCAAAAAACGTATTAATTACAGATACGACTGATTTGTCTGTAAGTGCTTTTTTTATACGCCTGTTCATTGTACGCCAATGTGTGTGTGTGGATGCTATACTAACCAGGATTAAAGTGGTATCTGAACACTAACAAACACAGTATGATTAAAAATACAGACAACTACCAATACTTTATTCTCAATTGAGATTTAGATATCTACCAACTTAGGCTGACATGATAGGGTAAAATGACTGTAAGACACTTTTTTTTATTTATAGAATCTGTGTAAACCAGTTCATTGAGATTATTCTACTACAAACCTATAACCTAAAAGTACAACAGCCAATGCTACCATATAATCATTGTCAGCATAACAATATAAGGGATATATATATATATATATATACAGTATATATATATATATATATATATATATACACTGTATATATATATATATATATATATATATATATATATATATATATATATATATATATATATATATATATATATATAATTTATCAAAAGTCAGGCATAGCCCTTTGGGGAAAAGGAGATTTGGATACAAATGACAGGTATAAGTTGCTATTCTGTGCTCTATAAGTTTATATAACCCAATACACTTTCAAGGGTTGCGTTTTCTTGTAACAAAGGGATCACATGCCACAAACAAGGGGTGCAAATTTATCAGCTACAGAGCCAGTGGAAATTGTTGCCATTTGGCAGATAAAACATAATCAAATGTTACAATATTGTAATAACTGAGTATACAGACTGCATTCTTGATAACAGTGTCTTTATTTAAATAAGTGTGGCTACACTTCTGTTACCAGAATATACTCATCATGTGTCTAAGTATAACATACTACATGGGAAAATATTAATACCTGTTCATATCTCCATCCCCTGATTACTAATAAAAGTGCTAGTGATATTAGATACCATCGTCCCAACTCACTATTTAATCTATTGCTGAATTTGGTATTCATCCTATTGAACTTTAGAAATTGGTGGCCTTATATATATATATATATATATATATATATATATACAACATGTACAATATATCTCAAAGGCAATATTATTTCTATTACAGGAATTATGTCATCAGATCTTTAGTTGTTTTTAATGTGTTTTCACACTGGGTCCCTAATTTTAGTTTTATACCAATAAAAGTTATATTTAATTTTTTTGTCCTTCGTATCTCTCCACAAGAGACCAGGCTGAGAGTGCTATAAGTGCAGTCTTTTCCAGAGGGTCCTTCCCTCATTAGTATGTAGTGCCTCAAACTTATCAAGATTGATTTTATATCCCAATATTACCGAGAATTCCTGTAGGGTCTGGTAAAAGTTAGTCAGAGAGTATAACGGGTCTGTTAAGGTCAGGTGGATATTGTCGGCAAATAGTGTTTATATTCCAAGTCTTTCATTTTAATCCCTCTAATTTCCATAGGCCTAGATTTGGAGTTTGGCGGAGGCTCCTAACGCTGGTTTTAGGCTACCGCCGGTATTTGGAGTCATTAAAAAAAGGGTCTAACGCTCACTTTTCAGCCGCGACTTTTCCATACTGCAGATCCCCTTACGTCAATTGTGTATCCTATCTTTTCAATGGGATCTTTCTAACTCCGGTATTTAGAGTCGTGTCTGAAGTGAGCGTTAGAAATCTAACGACAAAACTCCAGCCACAGAAAAAAGTCAGTAGTTAAGAGCTTTCTGGGCTAACACCAGTTCATAAAGCTCTTAACTACTGTGCCCTAAAGTACACCAACACCCATAAACTACCTATGTACCCCTAAACCGAGGCCCCCCACATCGCCGACACTCGATTAAATTTTTTTAACCCCTAATCTGCCGACCGCCACCTACGTTATACTTATATACCCCTAATCTGCTGCCCCTAACACCGCCGACCCCTATATTATATTTATTAACCCCTAACCTGCCCCCTACAACGTCGCAGCCAGCTACCTACAATAATTAGTGTAGTGTTAGGTTTAATTATCTACAATTAAACCTAACACTACACTATCAATAAATATATTAAATACAATTCCTACAAATAAATACAATGAAATAAACTAACTAAAGTACAAAAAATAAAAAAGAACTAAGTTACAAAAAATAAAAAAATATTTACAAACATTAGAAATATATTACAACAATTTTAAACTAATTACACCTACTCTAAGCCCCCTAATAAAATAACAAAGCCCCCCAAAATAAAAAAATGCCCTACCCTATTCTAAATTACTAAAGTTCAAAGCTCTTTTACCTTACCAGCCCTGAACAGGGCCCTTTGCGGGGCATGCCCCAAGAAGTTCAGCTCTTTTGCCTGTAAAAAAAACCATACAATACCCCCCCCAACATTACAACCCACCACCCACATACCCCTAATCTAACCCAAACCCCCCTTAAATAAACCTAACACTAAGCCCCTGAAGATCTCCCTACCTTGAGTCGTCTTCACCCAGCCGAGCCAAATTCTTCATCCAAGCGGAGCAAGAAGAGGTCCTCCATCCGGTAGAAGTCTTCATCCAAGCAGTGCAGTAGAGGTCTTCCATCTGATTGAAGTCTTCATCCAAGCGGCATCTTCTATCGTCATCCATCGGGAGCGGTGCGGCAGCATCCTGAAGACCTCCGACGCGGAACATCCATTCTGGCCGACGACTGAACGACGAATGACGGTTCCTTTAAATGACGTCATCCAAGATGGCGTCCCTCGAATTCCGATTGGCTGATAGGATTCTATCAGCCAATCGGAATTAAGGTAGGATCCAATCAGCCAATCAGATTGAGCTCGCATTCTATTGGCTGTTCCGATCAGCCAATAGAATGCAAGCTCAATCTGATTGGCTGATTGGATCAGCCAATCGGATTGAACTTGATTCTGATTGGCTGACTCCATCAGCCAATCAGAATATTCCTACCTTAATTCCGATTGGCTGATAGAATCCTATCAGCCAATCGGAATTCGAGGGACGCCATCTTGGATGACGTCCCTTAAAGGAACCGTCATTCGTCGTTCAGTCGTCGGCCAGGATGGATGTTCCGCGTCAGAGGTCTTCAGGATGCTGCCGCTCCGCTCCGGATGGATGACGATAGAAGATGTCGCTTGGATGAAGACTTCAATCGGATGGAAGACCTTTTCTGCACCGCTTGGATGAAGACTTCTACCGGATGGAGGACCTCTTCTTGCTCCGCTTGGATGAAGAATTTGTCATCAGATCTTTAGTTGTTTTTAATGTGTTTTCACACTGGGTCCCTAATTTTAGTTTTATACCAATAAAAGTTATATTTAATTTTTTTGTCCTTCGTATCTCTCCACAAGAGACCAGGCTGAGAGTGCTATAAGTGCAGTCTTTTCCAGAGGGTCCTTCCCTCATTAGTATGTAGTGCCTCAAACTTATCAAGATTGATTTTATATCCCAATATTACCGAGAATTCCTGTAGGGTCTGGTAAAAGTTAGTCAGAGAGTATAACGGGTCTGTTAAGGTCAGGTGGATATTGTCGGCAAATAGTGTTTATATTCCAAGTCTTTCATTTTAATCCCTCTAATTTCCATAGGCCTAGATTTGGAGTTTGGCGGAGGCTCCTAACGCTGGTTTTAGGCTACCGCCGGTATTTGGAGTCATTAAAAAAAGGGTCTAACGCTCACTTTTCAGCCGCGACTTTTCCATACCGCAGATCCCCTTACGTCAATTGTGTATCCTATCTTTTCAATGGGATCTTTCTAACTCCGGTATTTAGAGTCGTGTCTGAAGTGAGCGTTAGAAATCTAACGACAAAACTCCAGCCACAGAAAAAAGTCAGTAGTTAAGAGCTTTCTGGGCTAACACCAGTTCATAAAGCTCTTAACTACTGTGCCCTAAAGTACACCAACACCCATAAACTACCTATGTACCCCTAAACCGAGGCCCCCCCACATCGCCGACACTCGATTAAATTTTTTTAACCCCTAATCTGCCGACCGTCACCTACGTTATACTTATATACCCCTAATCTGCTGCCCCTAACACCGCCGACCCCTATATTATATTTATTAACCCCTAACCTGCCCCCTACAACGTCGCAGCCAGCTACCTACAATAATTAACCCCTAATCTGCCGACCGCAAAGAGCCGCCACCTACATTATAGCTATGTACCCCTAATCTGCTGCCCCTAACACCGCCGACCCCTATATTATATTTATTAACCCCTAATCTGCCCCCCTCAACGTCGCCTCCACCTGCCTACACTTATTAACCCCTAATCTGCCGAGCGGACCGCACCACTACTATAATAAAGTTATTAACCCCTAATCCGCCTCACTAAGCCTATAATAAATAGTTTTAACCCCTTATCTGCCCTCCCTAACATCGCCGACACCTAACTTCAATTATTAACCCCTAATCTGCCGACTGGAGCTCACCGCTATTCTAATAAATGTATTAACCACTAAAGCTAAGTCTAACCCTAACACTAACACCCCCCTTAATTAAATATAATTTTAATCTAACGAAATTAATTAACTCTTCTTAAATAAATTATTCCTATTTAAAGCTAAATACTTACCTGTAAAATAAATCCTAATATAGCTACAATATAAATTATATTTATATTATAGCTATTTTAGGATTAATATTTATTTTACAGGTAACTTTGTATTTATTTTAACCAGGTACAATAGCTATTAAATAGTTAAGAACTATTTAATAGCTAAAATAGTTAAAATAATTACAAATTTACCTGTAAAATAAATCCTAACCTAAGTTACAATTAAACCTAACACTACACTATCAATAAATAAATTAAATAAAATACCTATAATTATCTACAATTAAACCTAACACTACACTATCAATAAATATATTAAATACAATTCCTACAAATAAATACAATGAAATAAACTAACTAAAGTACAAAAAATAAAAAAGAACTAAGTTACAAAAAATAAAAAAATATTTACAAACATTAGAAATATATTACAACAATTTTAAACTAATTACACCTACTCTAAGCCCCCTAATAAAATAACAAAGCCCCCCAAAATAAAAAAATGCCCTACCCTATTCTAAATTACTAAAGTTCAAAGCTCTTTTACCTTACCAGCCCTGAACAGGGCCCTTTGCGGGGCATGCCCCAAGAAGTTCAGCTCTTTTGCCTGTAAAAAAAACCATACAATACCCCCCCCAACATTACAACCCACCACCCACATACCCCTAATCTAACCCAAACCCCCCTTAAATAAACCTAACACTAAGCCCCTGAAGATCTCCCTACCTTGAGTCGTCTTCACCCAGCCGAGCCAAATTCTTCATCCAAGCGGAGCAAGAAGAGGTCCTCCATCCGGTAGAAGTCTTCATCCAAGCAGTGCAGTAGAGGTCTTCCATCTGATTGAAGTCTTCATCCAAGCGGCATCTTCTATCGTCATCCATCGGGAGCGGTGCGGCAGCATCCTGAAGACCTCCGACGCGGAACATCCATTCTGGCCGACGACTGAACGACGAATGACGGTTCCTTTAAATGACGTCATCCAAGATGGCGTCCCTCGAATTCCGATTGGCTGATAGGATTCTATCAGCCAATCGGAATTAAGGTAGGATCCAATCAGCCAATCAGATTGAGCTCGCATTCTATTGGCTGTTCCGATCAGCCAATAGAATGCAAGCTCAATCTGATTGGCTGATTGGATCAGCCAATCGGATTGAACTTGATTCTGATTGGCTGACTCCATCAGCCAATCAGAATATTCCTACCTTAATTCCGATTGGCTGATAGAATCCTATCAGCCAATCGGAATTCGAGGGACGCCATCTTGGATGACGTCCCTTAAAGGAACCGTCATTCGTCGTTCAGTCGTCGGCCAGGATGGATGTTCCGCGTCAGAGGTCTTCAGGATGCTGCCGCTCCGCTCCGGATGGATGACGATAGAAGATGTCGCTTGGATGAAGACTTCAATCGGATGGAAGACCTTTTCTGCACCGCTTGGATGAAGACTTCTACCGGATGGAGGACCTCTTCTTGCTCCGCTTGGATGAAGAATTTGGCTCGGTTGGGTGAAGACGACTCAAGGTAGGGAGATCTTCAGGGGCTTAGTGTTAGGTTTATTTAAGGGGGGTTTGGGTTAGATTAGGGGTATGTGTGTGGTGGGTTGTAATGTTGGGGGGGTATTGTATTTTTTTTTTACAGGCAAAAGAGCTGAACTTCTTGGGGCATGCCCCGCAAAGGGCCCTGTTCAGGGCTGGTAAGGTAAAAGAGCTTTGAACTCTAGTAATTTAGAATAGGGTAGGGCATTTTTTTATTTTGGGGGGCTTTGTTATTTTATTAGGGGGCTTAGAGTAGGTGAAATTAGTTTAAAATTGTTGTAATATATTTCTAATGTTTGTAACTATTTTCTTATTTTTTGTAACTTAGTTCTTTTTTATTTTTTGTACTTTAGTTAGTTTATTTCAATGTATTTATTTGTAGGAATTGTATTTAATTAATTTATTGATAGTGTAGTGTTAGGTTTAATTGTAGATAATTGTAGGTATTTTATTTAATTAATTTAATGATAGTGTAGTGTTAGGTTTAATTGTAACTTAGGTTAGGATTTATTTTACAGGTAAATTTGTAATTATTTTAACTATTTTAGCTATTAAATAGTTCTTAACTATTTAATAGCTATTGTACCTGGTTAAAAAAAATACAAAGTTACCTGTAAAATAAATATTAATCCTAAAATAGCTATAATATAAATATAATTTATATTGTAGCTATATTAGGATTTATTTTACAGGTAAGTATTTAGCTTTAAATAGGAATAATTTATTTAAGAAGAGTTAATTAATTTCGTTAGATTTAAATTATATTTAACTTAGGGGGGTGTTAGTGTTAGGGTTAGACTTAGCTTTAGGGGTTAAGACATTTATTAGAATAGCGGTGAGCTCCAGTCGGCAGATTAGGGGTTAATGTTTGAAGTTAGGTGTCGGCGATGTTAGGGAGGGCAGATTAGGGGTTAATACTATTTATTATAGGGTTAGTGAAGCGGATTAGGGGTTAATAACTTTATTATAATAGCGGTGCGGTCTGGTCGGCAGATTAGGGGTTAATAAGTGTAGGCAGGTGGAGGCGATGTTGTGGGGGGCAGATTAGGGGTTAATAAATATAACATAGGGGTCGGCGGTGTTAGGGGCAGCAGATTAGGGGTACATAGGGATAATGTAAGTAGCGGCGGTTTACGGAGCGGCAGATTAGGGGTTAAAAATAATATGCAGGGGTCAGCGATAGCGGGGGCGGCAGATTAGAGGTTAATATGTGTAAGGTTAGGGGTGTTTAGACTCAGGGTACATGTTAGGGTGTTAGGTGCAGACGTAGGAAGTGTTTCCCCATAGCAAACAATGGGGCTGCATTAGGAGCTGAACGCGGCTTTTTTGCAGGTGTTAGGTTTTTTTTTCAGCTCAAACAGCCCCATTGTTTCCTATGGGGGAATCGTGCATGAGCACGTTTTTGAGGCTGGCCGCGTCCGTAAGCAACTCTGGTATCGAGAGTTGGAGTGGCGTTAAATATGCCTCTACGCTCCCTTTTTGGAGCCTAACGCAGCCATTCTGTTGACTCTCAATACCAGAGTTATTTTAAAGGTGCGGCCAGAAAAAAGCCAGCGTTAGCTACGCGGGTCGTTACCGACAAAACTCTAAATCTAGCCGTTAGTGTTTTGTACACATGCAGCCAGTGGCTCTATGCGCAAGGCAAATAGAAGAGGTGACAAAAGGCACCCCTGTCTAGTCCCATTTTTAATATCTATTGATTTAGACTGGAAGCCTGCCACACTTATTGTTGCTGATGGGTAGGAGTAGATACCCTTGATTGCCTGAATGAATGCCCCCTTAAATCCCATCACCGCCAAAACTTCAAACATGTATGTCCAGTCTATTCTATCGAACGCCTTCTCCGCATCCAATGAAAGGAGAAGAGAAGGCGTTCCTTTCCATTTTAAATTTTCTGTCAGGTCTATTGTCCTTCGTATGTTGTCTGGGGCTTCTCTGTCCTGAATAAATCTGACTTGTTCCGGATGTATAAGATATGGGATTATTTTTTTGAGTCTATTGGCAAGCACCTTAGTCAGGATCTTAATGTCCTGGTTGATCAGTGATATTGGTCTGTATTTTTGGCATAGTAGAGGTTTTTTCCCTGGTTTAGGAATAACTATGATCTTAGCCCTAAGAATGTCAGTCGGTATATTTCCCCCTTCATGACATTGTTATATGCTTTACCTGATTTCAGATCTTTAATAACCTCTAGGATCTCCCGGGATGTAATCTCAGCATTTAAGATATCGCTATCTACGGGCTTGATAATATTAAGATTGAGTCTCTGTAAGAATTGTGTTCTAAGACTTTGTGTTTGAGTCGTATTTTGTACTTTTTGACCATCATAAAGGGATTCATAATAGGTGGCAAAGATGTTGGAAATATCTTGTGGGTTTGATGTTTGGGATCCATCCTGTTTTTGTATATTAGGGATAGAGTGTGATTTTGTTTTCTCTCTCAGTTTATTCGTTAAGTATTTGTCAGGCTTATTAGAGAACAAAAAATTATTAGCGTTTAGTTGCTGGATTGTCCTCATTGCTTTGTCATTCAAAATTTTCACTAATAGGTTTCGTTTTGTTTGAAGTGTTCGGAAAGTAGCATCAGAATGCGATTGTTTATGTTGTTTCTCTAATATGTGTATATCTGATTGGAGTTGGTCAATTGCCTTATTGGATATTTTTGTGAGTCTAGCTTTTTCCTTCATAAATACCTCCCTAATATATGGCTTGTTTGCCACCCATGAGTAGATAGGATTAGTTGTAGAATTTTTATTGATTTGCCAGTATTCTTTCATAGTTTGTAGTAGTGTATTGTGGAATTGGACATTTTTAATGATGCTTGGGTCAAATTACCACGATTTTTGTCTCTGAAAATGAATTATACCCGTCATGTTGAGTTGAACTATTGAGTGGTCTGACCAGACACACGGGTGTATGAATGAATGAGTAATATTTGGGATCAAGATCTGGCTCACCTGTACATAATCTGGCCTGGAGTAAGTTTTGTGCGCATGTGAGTAAAAGGTGTGTTCTGTCGTGTTCCCATATAGTGTTAACCATGAGTCTATTAAATTATGTGCCAACAAGGAATCTCTAATTGATTTTGATATTGAATTCTGTCTGTGTTGTTTTTTTGTTATGGTTATTCGTCCCATGTTAGGATGAGGTAGTAAAGTGATGTTAAAGTCTCCTGCAAGTATTATCCTGGTATGGGACCACTGTGTTAAGTGCTAGGAAATTTTGCGGAAAAAGGAGTGCATAAACGTTACACAGGGAGACTTTAGTATCTTGTATTCTACCCCTTACTATTAGAAATCTACCTTCTGGATCTCTAACGATTTCTTCTGTTGCAAATTCGAGGGAAGAGTGTAGAAGAATTGATACCCCTCTTTTTTCTTTTTGTCTGTTATAGAGTGGTAGTGAATAGGGAATTGCTTATGCCAATAATTAGGGATCAAAGATTGAGTGACGTGTGTCTCCTGTAAAAATATAATTTTAGCGTTTAGTTTTAAATATTGGGTGATTGCTAGCTTACGTTTTACGTTGGTGTAGAAACCTCTCACATTATGTGAGATTAGGTGTCATTGCTAGCATGACTAACTCAATACATCAACATTTCCATAGACAACATTCAGAAAGTATAGTGCTTCTACGATATTGGTCCCTATCTATGAAACAAGAATGATCCTATTGTTCACATATAACAAATACCTAACAATAAACAACTTATAAATCCAAAAACAAAACATCAGGAATAATACCTGAGAATAAACTAGAATTATTAACAATTTACCAGCAGCTCCATGTGGTGCAGTTTAACATATCTACTAGTAGGTTTAATAACAAAGGTTAACTGAAAACATTCTCTCACAGCTATTCAGCTGTCAGAAAATATAAGACATGGTATTTTGCTTATTAATGTCTGAGAGGTATTCTCTCTTTCTTAACTTAGGAGCCAGAGTCCTAAGAGCAGTTGCTGTCTATTAATGTATTATTACATTTTTATATATTTATCCACTCAATCCCACATAAGATACCCCCAGAGTTTAAAAAAAAAAAAAAAAAAGGAGTTCCAATAGACAGCTTGAATGAAGGAAGGAAGAAAATTGGTTAACATTGTATACTCATCTGTCCCAATATTCTCCGCTAGTCCATGCATCAATGAGGGGACGGCTTGAAGTTGTTATCCCCCTAAGGAATGTCATTTTGGTTTCCTTTTGTTGACCCTAGATCGTTTGTGTCTTCTAAGGGTGTCCTCTCATGGTGGCAAGGGCTCTCCTTTTGGGTCTTGGGTATCTGAGGGCAGTTTTGGAGGGTTGATTTTGAGATAAGAAAATATTTCTGGGATGTCTTGTCGGTTCCTTATTGTCAGCACTTTATCATCATGATGAATGTGTAAAGCAAACAGAAACCGCCAACGGTAATTCACCTGATTTTTGTGGAGTAAGAGAGTAAGAGGCAGGAGTGCGCTCCTTCTTTGTAAGGTTCTGACGCATAAGTCCTGGAAGAACTGAACCACTGAGCCTTGAAACTTAAAGGTTGGATTTTTTTCTTGCTGCTTGAAGGATAGATTCTTTTTCCGGGAAACGTAGCATCTTAGCAATCACATCTCTTGGGAGGTAATCCCCTTTTGGCTTTGCTCTAAGAACTTGATGTTCCCTTTCCATTTGAAAGGCATCTGCATAATTTAGGCCTGTGATGGACTTAAAGAGTTGCTTTAAGTAATCTTTAAGATCCGGTTGTGATATAGATTCTGGAAGTCCCTTGAGTCTGATGTTACATCGCCTGGTACGATTTTCTAGATCTTCTAATTTGTCATTTAGGTTATCAATATGTTGTTGATGTGTTAGTACCTGGTGTGAGATAGTATCCATCTTTTCATCTGTGGAGTTTTCCTTGTCCTCCAGAGTTGAGACACTGGTGCCCAAATTTTGAAGATCTTGCCTTATTTCCGCTAGGCTATTCGCGACTGTAGTTTGCATTGCATCCAGCTTTCCCCAAATTTTTTCAAAATTGTTGTTGATATCTTGTTTGGAGACTAGATATTTGATATCCGCTTTTGTAAGTGGTGTCAAGTCGCCTGAGAAACCCTGAGTATTAGAGTCTAAGTCTGTCCGGCTCTTCTTCCATGTCCGTTTCTTGAGGGTTTGTCGGCTTTTCTCCCTTTGAAGATTTTGTTTATTTAATTTTTTTGTTGACATTATGGAGCAGACCCTGTTAATATATATGTATGTCACCAGAGCCTGGGTTCAGTGAATAAATAGTGCTCTCCCTTATCTTCCTAGGAGTTTGGTCCCTTATAATTATTTCTGCATAAGATGTCCCTCTAGAGCTTGTTTTCATCCAGACCTCTTAAATATATCTTTTTCAATACGTGTTGTAGGTGAAGATTTCCCTCTCAGTATTTGTTTAGTAACTCTTATAGGGCGGTTGTAGCAAGAAATACCATTATAGCATATTTATGGTTGGTTTTTTTACACTGTCATGTCTATTTCTCCTGTGTAAACTGAGCGTGTACCAAGATAAACACGTTTATTGAACTTGATGGCAGTGTTCATATTTTATTCTGTGATCATAGTAAATCTCATACTCGCAATGTTAATCCTTAAAGATTACCACCGGGCTAGTGTTGCAGTAGTTTGTGAGTTTACTGTCTATAAGTAAGCTCCTTTCATTGTGTGGCTAAGTGTATTATTTGTACCCCTTTTATAGCTTTTACTTAGATTGCTGGTGCTGCTTTTAATGGCCAGAAGCTGTGTATCCTTAAATGCCTGCCTAAATCACTCATACCTTCATGTTTGCCCTTGTCACAAGTGATATTGTTGTGCGGTTTCAGCTCCGTGTTTTCAGCCACAGTGTATGGCAAGATGGCGTTTCTTCACTCCGTTGCCATCTTCAGCAAGTCTCAGGAGGCATGTTGCAGCCCTGTAGCGGTTTTGTGTCGCCTCAGATTCTCGGACGGAGTTCCGTTGCGCACTTTGCAGATGTTGTGAGGAGTTTGTAGGCGCTTACATAGATGATAGTAATCTTTTATTGTGTACACTGCACGGAGCCCAGCTTCTCCTTTGCTGTCATCTCCTTGCCGGTCAGGCTCCGCCCCCTATGAAAAAAAATATATTTTATGATTCAGATAGAGCATGCAATATTAAGCAACTTTCTAATTTACTCCTATTACCAATTTTTCTTCGTTCTCTTGCTATCTTTATTTTAAAAGCAGGAATGTGATGCATAGGAGACGGCCCATTTTTGGTTAAGAACCTGGGTTATGCTTGCTTATTGGTGGGTAAATGTAAGCCTCCAATAAGCAAGCGCTATCCATGGTGCTGAACATAAAATGGGCTGGCTGCTAAGATTTACATTCCTGCTTTTAAAATAAAGATAGCAAGAGAACGAAGAAAAATTTATAATAGGAATAAATTAGAAAGTTGCTTAAAATGTCATGCTCTATCTGAATCATGAAAGAAAAAAAATTGGGTTCAGTGTCCCTTCAAGTTGCATTAAAGATTGTTGCTTTCAGAATGTCAGAGGGGAAGGGTAACATATATCCAGCGCTACGGAATTTGGCGGCGCTATACAAATAAATGATAATAATAATAATATCAGGTACTTGTTCTGTTACATCATGAGATTAATCACATTAAGCATATTACATGTGCTTTGGTGTTTACTGGGTTTGTACAAAAAATGTTGCACCCTCTTAAATAATTCACTCAGCTGGTAAACCAAGAGATTGAAGCATGGTTTAAAAAAAATAAAGTTACATCTTAAATTTTTAAGACAAAATGTAGCTGTTTTAGCCAATAAATTATCAAATGCATAAACAAGTAAAACAACTGTTATATGAACCTAATCTTATGACTAAAGTAGAAAATACAATTTTAAACAACATTCCAATTTGCTTGTATTATCTAATTTGCTTCATTCCTTAGATATCCTTTGTTGAAGAAATAGCAATTCACATGTGTGAGCCAATCACATGAGGCATCTATGTGCAGCAACAAATCAGCAGCAACTGAGCCTATCTAGATATGCTTTTCAGCAAAGTATATCAAGAGAGTTAAGAAAATTAGATAATAGAAGTAAACTAGAAAGTTGTTTAAAATTGTATTCTCTTTCTAAATCATGAAAGAAATAATTTGGGTTTCATGTCCCTTTAAACTACTGCTGTTCTACATGTTACTGGCAAAGATGTATTAAAGGGACATTATACACTAGATTTTTCTTTGCATAAATGTTTTGCAGTTGATCCATTTATATAGCCAATCTGTTATTGTTTTTGTAAAAATGTATAGTTTTGCTTATTTTTTAATAACATTATGATGATTTTCAGACTCACTCCTAACCAAACCCCACACTGTCAGATGTGTACACACGGTACAAAAGAGTAAACCACCAATTTGTGTGTTACTAGCATCAAAGGGTTAAACCACTGCTCTGCATATTATTATATGCTATATTTTATCTTTAGATTTTTAAGTAATATTATGGGGGGTTCTACATATATGAAGTACTTCTATATTTGTATTCATTTGTTGCACTGCTTTTAATTGTGAGGATTTTTTTTTAATGTCTTCCAGACTCTTCCTGTCACAGTGTGGTTAAGAAAAAGAACAAAAATACAAATCGCAACAATCACATTAATTAATTCAGGTCACGGCCAAGAGCAATTTTTAAGACAAGCGCACAGGAGAGTTTGGTGTATTGATTTTGTTGAGAGATAAATTGGAGTGGAGTTGTTAAAATTAGTGCTGCTTGGAATAGTTTGCAGTAAATCAGTACGTGGACTGGGTCCGAGAAGGATTCTGCATGCTAAATATCCCACTTATGCCTTTCAAACATTTTCAATACCAAAAGGAGCAGAATCCTTCTACATTAAGGATTTTTCTTCCTAACGCTGAGACCCTTATTACTTAGCCACCTTAATGCATGCAAGCCCCTGCAGTGAAGTAGAAAGCCAAGCCTTTACTTGGAATGTTCTCTGTCCGGAACACAAGTGGATAATTGGATTCAGTACTCAACAGGAGTGCTAATAATTGGAATATTTCAAATGTCATAGTTCTGCCTTCCTTAACAACAAAAAAAAGCATGTCTTAACTTTCCCTCTGTTTATTATCCCTTTACTATCATTTTAGTAATGTGTCAAAGGATAAGAAAAATACATAAATCATACTGCTCATCCCCACTCACAATTAATGAGACATTAAAGTTGTATTTGTTTTAAGCATTAGAAAATAATCTCTGTTTACCTACATCAAAAATAAATATTTTAAAAGTATTAGATAATTATATTTTGTTTTGCAGGTCTGGGACACATCCTTTTGAAACATTGTTTATCTTATCTTCTTTACTGTGGCCAGATAGGGACAGAGATTAATGAATTCCTGCAGATATCAAGCAATCACTGTGCAGCATTCAGGAGGCTCGTGTTTGTGAATAACACAGAATGTGCAGCTGCCTCTCTCATGGAAGTAAATACATTTCTCAGATTTTAATTACAGGAAAAGTACATTTTAAAGTCAGTTTTAATTCACATAGATCGGGTTGCTAACTGTCCTCCACAGAAATATTGGACAATCTGAAGATGTCTGGGCACAATTATCTGTGGGGTCACACAATGCCCTGCCCAATAAAGGTTTATTTTAGACCCCACTCTTGATCCTACTATGTATAATTTTCATAACTAAGCAATTATCTCACCCTTGGCTGCCATTAACATACAAAAAAATAAGTGTGTCTCTTTGGTTGCTAGTAACAAGTAAACAGTAGAGATTTGACCCCACCACCACCACCACCACAACTTATTTCTGCTCCATATTTGTAATAAATTGATCATAAAAGCCACATCCTATTGTAAAAACACTTTTTGCATCCAAACAGGATCATTGTCCTGGGACTTGCATATGCAGACCTAGTCACTTATTTTTTTTCCTCCGCTTAAAAGATTGTTAATTACAGTAGAATGGCATAATCAGCAAATGGATAATAAAAAAGACAATGCAATATCACTTAGTCTGAATTTCTATTGAGTAGTAAAAACATTTTCTGACAAATTTCAAAGTTACTTCTATTTGCCCTGCCCCCTGTATCATGAGAAATCCGTCAACCAATCATAAATTGTGAACTATTGCATATGGTCAAAATTAATGAGTGCCTTAGAAAATGTGCATATAAAAAGATTGTGCACATTTTGATAATGGGCGTAAATAGGGAAGATCTTTCTCTATTCTTCTAATTGCCTGCTCTATTTAAAGCATTAAGGTTTAATTTGGACTTTAGTAACCCTTTAACCCTTTGGCTGATACGCCATTTCCCACCTGGATGCTAATATTTTTTTTTATTATTATTATTTTTGAAATTTTTTAAAACATTTTTTTTAAACTTTTTTATTTTTTTTACAGACCCCCAAGACTTACACTGTTGGAAAGGTTAGGCAATTACCTTTCCAACAATGGGTCTTGGGGGTCTGTAGCTGCTTAAATGCCTGAGATACAGGCTTCTAAGCAGCATGCCCCCTCCTCCTATACTTAACATTGTTAAGTATAAATAAAGTTGCGCAGTAACGTCATCACGTAATTGCGCGTGACGTCAGCACACATCACGTGAAGCCCCGGCGATGCCTGTCACTCTACAGGCACGATCGCCGGGGTAGGAGCAGTAAGGAGCCCCCAGATCTCCCTCAAGGTGGGAGAGTGCTCATGACGGCTCTGAGCCGTCATTAGCACCAGAGTGAGAAACTCTGTGACGGCTCAGAGCCGTCATTAGCACTCAAAGGGTTAAGCAAGTTTACCGCAGTGTGAACAGCACTGATGATGCTGATTGGCTACAGATGTCAGTAAAAAGAGCAGCTGAAGGATAACTGCTTACAGAGCATTTACTCTGGTATCTGAAGAAATTTTGAGGTAAAATGTATATTTGTTTTGCATAAAGATGATCTTGTGATATTTTCTAGTCAGCTTTTTACAGATATGCTGCAACACTTTCCAGTGATTTAGCATATTATTATTATTATACTTTATTTATAAAGCGCCAGCACTGTCCATGGGTAGAAAAGATTAAAGTACAACAATGATGCAATATTTGTAAGAGACAGGACCTCATGTATCAAACATAAATAGGAGGAATGGAGGGCTTTATTCAAGTGGAAACTTACAATCTAGCATATGAGTAATATGTCCCTTTGAAAGCCAATGACAACTCACATCAGTTCATTGGTACTGTGACAATATGAAGTGTTGCCATGCTCATGCAAGAGACATACAATCCACGCTATTGAAAAGTCTTTAAGTCCTCATAATCTTTGATGACTGCATCATATTAAGTAAGTTTTGTAAGTTTTGTAAAAAAAAAATGTTAGCAATGCAAAATCGCAGACATTAAACTAACATAAAAAAGTATATACAGTATATATATATATATATATATATATATATATATACACACAACCACATTTATCAGATTAAGGGGCTGATTTACTAATGTGTGGGCGGACATCAATAAATGCCGAAAGCATACGCTGTCAGCATTTATCATTGCACAAGCATTTCTAATGAAATGCTTGTGTCAATCAACCCAATCGGATGATTGCTGGCTGCCGTCTTACGACCTCTGCTTCTTAACTCCCGCTTCAGGCGGACCTGAAGCAGAGTGGATCGGAAGCAGCATCCACTGCTTTATAATTCGACTCCCATGAATGAGATGAATTATTGGAAGGAGAATGTACACATCGAACCTTGAATCACCCAAAGCACAAATTTTTGTAGATATTAACAAAATAAAAACAACTGAACTTATTAACGTCATTTTTTTAAATTAATATTAAGGGACATTACCTACTAAGGGTCAGATTACAAGCAGCACACTAAGTTACATGCAAGCGGGTTTATCATGGCTGTGTGCATGCGTTGGGTGGAGCGCTTCTATTACAAGTTAAAAGTAAAAGCGATGGCTTGTTCGCATTAAAAGTTACAGCGCGTCGGATAGCACTTCCTCGGCACTCTGGTTAATCAAAATCAAAACTACATTTAAAAGTACGGTTACACTCATAATAACACCATCTAATAAAAATTATTTTAAAAAAAATTTGCACAAAAAAGTTATAAGGGCTCAAAGATATGAGGTCTCAGGTGTTGGAAAATAAAAAAGGCAGGCAAAGGCTTTAACATAGAGATACATGCATATGCATGTCTAAATATGTACTGTATATGTATGTGTGTGTGTATATATATATATATATATATATATATATATATATATATATATATGTGTGTGTTTATATGAGTGCATACTGTATATGTATTTATATGTTTCTATATGTATTTACAGACATAATACACATATAAACACAAAAATACATATGTACATATATATATATATATATATATATATATATATATATATATGCATTAGTGCCCTTTGCAGTTAACTAAATGTAAACATGAAAAAGCATATTTATGCAATATTCATCTATACTATAATTGCGTTTGTAATATCCGTCGCCGTCGGCAGTTGCGCACGCATCCTCAATGGAATGTTGTCAACGCAAGGATAAAAGAATTCACCTGGATGCAGGGTGGTGAAAGAATCCAGCATTAAGTATTTTAAAAAAAACTAACCACCCGCATCAAGTATTAAAAAAAAAAAATACTAACCGCCCGCATCAAGTATTAATAAAAAAAAAATACGCCCGCACGAAATATAACAAAAAAAAACATCCTCCCACACCAAGTATTAACACCTACACCGCAAACCCCCACATCACAAAATAACACAGTAATTAACCCCTTAATCCCTTAACCATTTTAAACCGCCAAAGCCTACAACGCAAATAACTAAGCCCCCTAACCTATCACCCCCTAACCTAACACCCCCTTAAATTAACTCAAATTACCTAAACTAATAAATTCTAAAGTTACAAAAAATAAAAAAAATAAGTTTACAAAACAAAAAGGCTCCTAACGCTGGTTTTGGGCTACCGCCGGTATTTAGCCGCGACCTTTCCATACTGCAGATCCCCTTACGTCAATTGCGTATCCTATCTTTTCAATGGGATCTTTCTAACGCCGGTATTTAGAGTCGTGGCTGAAGTGAGCATTAGAAATCGAACGACAAAACTCCAGCCGCAGAAAAAAAACAGTAGTTAAGAGCTTTCTGGGCTAACGCCGGTTTATAAAGCTCTTAACTACTGTGCTCTAAAGTACACTAACACCCATAAACTACCTATGCACCCCTAAACCGTGGTCCCCCCACATCGCCACCGCTCTATAAAATTTTTTAACCCCTAATCTGCCGACCGCACACTGCTGCCACCTACATTATCCCTATGAAGCCCTAATCTGCTGCCCCTAACACCGCCGACCCCTAAATTATATTTATTAACCCCTAATCTGCCGCCCCCGCTATCGCTGACTCCTGCATATTATTATTAACCCCTAATCTGCCGCTCCGTACACCGCTGCCACCTACATTATAGCTATGTAGCCCTAATCTGCTGCACCTAACACCGCCGACCCCTATATTATATTTATTAACCCCTAATCTGCCCCCCTCAACGTCGCCTCCACCTGCCTACACTTATTAACCCCTAATCTGCCGAGCGGACCACACCGCTACTATAATAAAGTTATTAACCCCTAATCCGCCTCACTCCCGCCTCAATAACCCTATAATAAATAGTATTAACCCCTAATCTGCCCTCCCTAACATCGCCGACACCTAACTTCAAGTATTAACCCCTAATCTGCCGATCAGAGCTCACCGCTACTCTAATAAATTTTTTAACCCCTAAAGCTAATTCTAACCCTAACCCTAACACACCCCTAAGTTAAATATAATTTTATTCCAAAGAAATAAATTAACTCTTATTAAATAAATTATTCCTATTTAAAGCTAAATACTTACCTGTAAAATAAACCCTAATATAGCTACAATATAAATTATAATTATATTGTAGCTATTTTAGGATTAATATGTATTTTACAGGCAACTTTGTATTTATTTTAACCAGGTACAATAGCTATTAAATAGTTAAGAACTATTTAATAGTTACCTAGTTAAAATAATTACAAAATTACCTGTAAAATAAATCCTAACCTAAGTTACAATTAAACCTAACACTACACTATCAATACATTTATTAAATAAAATACCTACAATTATCTACAATTAAACCTAACACTACACTATCAATAAATTAATTAAATACAATACCTACAAATAAATACAATTAAATAAACTAACTAAAGTACAAAAAATAAAAAAGAACTAAGTTACAAAAAATAAAAAAATATTTCCAAACATTAGAAAAATATTACAACAATTTTAAACTAATTACACCTACTCTAAGCCCCCTAATAAAATAACAAAGCCCCCCAAAATAAAAAAATGCCCTACCCTATTCTAAATTAAAAAAGTTCAAAGCTCTTTTACCTTACCAGCCCTGAACAGGGCCCTTTGCGGGGCATGCCCCAAAGAATTCAGCTCGGAGCCATCTTCTTCCCAGCCGATGCGGATCCATCCTCTTCTAACGACGCCTACTAGCCGAATGACGGTTCCTTTAAATGACGTCATCCAAGATGGCGTCCGTCGAATTCCGATTGGCTGATAGGATTCTATCAGCCAATCGGAATTAAGGTAGGAAAATTCTGATTGGCTGATGGAATCAGCCAATCAGATTCAAGTTCAATCCGATTGGCTGATCCGATCAGCCAATCAGATTGAGCTCGCATTCTATTGGCTGTTCGGATCAGCCAATAGAATGCAAGCTCAATCTGATTGGCTGATTCCATCAGCCAATCAGAATTTTCCTACCTTAATTCCGATTGGCTGATAGAATCCTATCAGCCAATCGGAATTCGACGGACGCCATCTTGGATGACGTCATTTAAAGGAACCGTCATTCGGCTAGTAGGCGTCGTTAGAAGAGGATGGATCTGCGTCGGCTGGGAAGAAGATGGCTCCGCTCCGGAAGAAAGAAGATTGAAGATGCTGCTTGATAGAAGACTTCATCCCGATGATGGACTTCCGACTTCAGCCCGATGATGGATTTCTTCAGCCGCCGCTTGGATCCAGACTTCAGCCCGAGGATGGACGTCACTCTTCAGCCCCCCGCTTGGGCTTGGATCAACACTTCCGAGGCTTGGATGAAGACTTTCCGAGGACGGATCGATGAACCTGGCATGGTGAAGATAAGGTAGGAAGATCTTCAGGGGCTTAGTGTTAGGTTTATTTAAGGGGGATTTGGGTTAGATTAGGGGTATGTGGGTGGTGGGTTGTAATGTTGGGGGGGGTATTGTATGTGTTTTTTTTACAGGCAAAAGAGCTGAATTCTTTGGGGCATGCCCCGCAAAGGGCCCTGTTCAGGTCTGGTAAGGTAAAAGAGCTTTGAACTTTTTAAATTTAGAATAGGGTAGGGCATTTTTTTATTTTGGGGGGCTTTGTTATTTTATTAGGGGGCTTAGAGTAGGTGTAATTAGTTTAAAATTGTTGTAATATTTTTCTAATGTTTGTAAATATTTTTTTATTTTTTGTAACTTAGTTCTTTTTTATTTTTTGTACTTTAGTTAGTTTATTTCATTGTATTTATTTGTAGATATTGTATTTAATTAATTTATTGATAGTGTAGTGTTAGGTTTAATTGTAGATAATTGTAGGTATTTTATTTAATTAATTTATTGATAGTGTAGGGTTAGGTTTAATTGTAACTTAGGTTAGGATTTATTTTACAGGTAATTTTGTAATTATTTTAACTATTTTAGCTATTAAATAGTTCTTAACTATTTAATAGCTATTGTACCTGGTTAAAATAAATACAAAGTTACCTGTAAAATAAATATTAATCCTAAAATAGCTACAATATAATTATTCGTTATATTGTAGCTATATTAGGGTTTATTTTACAGGTAAGTATTTAGCTTTAAATAGGAACAATTTATTTAATAAGAGTTAATTTATTTCGTTAGATTTAATTAATATTTAACTTAGGGGGGTGTTAGTGTTAGGGTTAGACTTAGCTTTAGGGGTTAATCCATTTATTAGAGTAGCGGTGAGCTCCGATCGGCAGATTAGGGGTTAATACTTGAAGTTAGGTGTCGGCGATGTTAGGGAGGGCAGATTAGGGGTTAATACTATTTATTATAGGGTTATTGAGGCGGGAGTGAGGCGGATTAGGGGTTAATAACTTTATTATAGTAGCGGTGCGGTCCGCTCGGCAGATTAGGGGTTAATAAGTGTAGGCAGGTCGAGGCGACGTTGAGGGGGGCAGATTAGGGGTTAATAAATATAATATAGGGGTCGGCGGTGTTAGGCGCAGCAGATTAGGGGTACATAGCTATAATGTAGGTGGCAGCGGTGTACAGAGCGGCAGATTAGGGGTTAAAAATAATATGCAGGGGTCAGCGATAGCTGGGTCGGCAGATTAGGGGTTAATAAGTGTAAGGTTAGGGGTGTTTAGACTCGGGGTTCATGTTAGGGTGTTAGGTGCAGACGTAGGAAGTGTTTCCCCATAGGAAACAATGGGGCTGCGTTAGGAGCTGAACGCTGCTTTTTTGCAGGTGTTAGGTTTTTTTTCCAGCTCAAACAGCCCCATTGTTTCCTATGGGGGAATCGTGCATGAGCACGTTTTTGAAGCTGGCCGTGTCCGTAAGCACCACTGGTATCGAGAGTTGAAGTTGCGGTAAATATGCTATACGCTCCTTTTTTGGAGCCTAACGCAGCCCTTCTGAGAACTCTAAATACCAGCGGTATTTAAAAGGTGCGGCCAGAAAAAAGCATGCGTAGCTAACGCACCCCTTTGGCCGCAAAACTCTAAATCTAGGCGTATGAAAATAAAAAAGCCCCCCCAAAATAAAAACACCCCTTACTCTAAGAATAAACTACCAGTAGCCCTTAAAAGGGCTTTTTGCAGGGCATTTCCCCAAGATAATCAGCTCTTTTACAAAAAATACACAAAGTCCCCCCTAACAGTAAACCCTAGCACTAAAATAACCTAAACTACCCATTGCCCTGAAAAGGGCATTTGTTTGGGCATTGCCCTTAAAAGGGCATTTAGCTCTGTTACTGCCAATTCCTAATCTAAATAAAACAACCCCCCCAAAAAAAAACCTTAAAAAAACCTAAGTCTAACCCCCAGGTTGCTACTCACCATTCGATGGTCCTTGGCTGCGATGGTTCTTGGCAGCGGTTCCCGGGGGTGGTGCTCCGCGGCAGCGTAGAGGTTCCTCTTCATGCGATCGTCCGCCACACACTTAAGATTAAACGCAAGGTACCCAATATTTATTGGGGTACCTTGCATTCCTATTGGCTGACATTTTCAAATCAGCCAATAGGATGAGAGCAAGTTAAATTTTATTGACTGTTCAGCAGCCAATAAGATTTCACTTACTCTCATCCTATTGACTGATATGAAAATGTCAGCCAATAGGAATGCAAGATACCCTAATAAATATGGGGTACCTTGGATTTAATCTTCAGTGTGCGGCAGACGATCCTCCATGACTCCGAGGAGCGCCGATGCAGAGGAGCGTCACCACCTCCGAAGATCTCTACATCTGGAAACACCGCTCCCCATCTCCACTCCACGCCACCTTTGCTGTGGATGAAGATGATGGACCCGCCTGGAAGAAGACCTTCTCTGCCGGACTTCAGGAACCGTGAGTACCAATTTGGGGCTTTAGTGTTAGGTTAGGTATTGTTTTAAATTTTTTGGGGTTTTTTACTTTTTAAATTAGGGTTTTTTGGGCACTTTGAAAAAGAGTTGAATGCCCTTTTAAGGGCAGTGAAAAATAGCTGAATGCACTTTTAAGGGCAATGCCCATACAAATGCTCCTTTAGGGGAGGTGGATGAACTTTCTATTCACAGTTTAAGTTGCCAGTTCCTCTGGTGGATACTTCAACATCTTCCATGAGGCAAACCTCTAATGATGCGCAATTGATCCGTAGTGCAAAGATAATTATTTGGGATGAATCAACTATGTCTTCCAGTGATGCACTTAGATGTGTCGACAAACTCCTTTAAGAGTTGATGAACAACAACAAACCTTTTAGAGGCAAAACTATTCTGCTCTGAGGTGATTTTAGACAAATTCTTCCTGTTGTTGCACATGGAAGTAGAGCAGCTATAGTTGAAGCCAGTATAAAATGTAATCCACTCGGGCATAAATTCAAACTTTTGAAACTGACTAATAATGTCAGATCTGTTGATCCAGAGTTTTGCTCTTGGCTTTTAAAGCTTGGAGATAGACTACTGACAAATGAGCATGGTTTGCATGAAGACATCTTTGAAATTCCATCCCAAATGATATGCAAAGACTCCATTGTAAAGGAGATTTTTGGTGAAGAGTTAAAAGATTCTGATGCTTTTAAGTTTTCAAAAATGGCCATTTTATGTCCAAAAAATAGTGATGTTGATAAAAATCAATGCGGAAGTACTGAGTTTGTTAGAAGGTGAAACCTCTATTTATTTAAGTACAGATTCAATTGATGATGAATCACAGGAAGATAGGGATAACTACCCAGTTGAAGGCCACGCCCATAATCTGATGCTTGGGAGAAGTGAATGTGAATGACGCTTGGATTGAGCTAAAGCCGGCTAATAGAGCTCAATTTAAATAGCTTATTCACATGATCTCCTTTTATATGCTTTATACTTATCTATACCACACAGCACCTCTGACAGTTTAGTCCCCTGTATACTAGTCGGACATACGGATACTGCAGACATAGAAGGACATCCAGAAAGAACACAGCATTGATGGAGTGGGTAAACGATTAAAGGAACAGACATGCCTCATATGTTTGAGGGCAGCTTTGTGAGTGTGCAATTGTTGTTTTTATATTAATAATAAAGTGTGACTTTTTAAACTACACTTAGATTGTGGATGCACTCTGTTTTCTCTCTCTTTCTAGAGAAACCTTTTATAGCTACCCAGTTGAGTTTTTAAATGAATTGGCACCTTCTGGAATGCCAGTTCATAAACTCAATCTTTAAAAGGTAGTATTATTATGCTTTTGCGTAATCTTAACACCCAAAGAGGTCTTTGTAATGGCACCAGATTAGTTGTGAATGCATTGAGTGAACATTTTATTATTGCACAAGTATTAACAGGTACAGCTGAAGGGCAAAATGTTTTCATTCCCCGAATAGCTTTAGCCCCAAGCAATACTGAACTTCCTTTTGTATTAAGAAGAAGACAATTCCCAGTTAAATTAGCATTTACTATGACCATTAACAAAGCTCAGGGACAAACTTTAGAAAAAGTCGGCATCTATTTGCCAGAGCCAGTTTTTAGCCATGGACAGTTATATGTAGCTTTTTCAATGGTAAAAAGCTCTGCAGATGTAAAAGTTAAGGTCATAGACGGAAAAGAACAAGGGACATTAATAACTGGAAGTGATGCCTGTTTTACTAAAAATGTTGTATATAAAGAAATATACTTAAAGTAGATATAATTTAAAGAGTAGAAATTGTGTATTTAATTTAGGAGAGTAGTTTGTCCAAATAGAGTGTGGCTATATCTGGGGTTTATTATATAGAAAATATTTTTGATATATTTAAGACAGTAGTCCATTAAAATTATAGTATTGTTACACCTGTAGCTTAAATATTTATACAAAAGAAGAGTTTCAAAATAGGTTGTTTCTACATCTGTAGTTTAAAAAATAATTAGACTGCCCTCTGGGATGGCTTATCGACTAATATTTAATAAAGTATTATACTGTGTACTGTATTTACTGTAAATATTTCACATTCCAATGTTATGCACATACCAGAATATGTTCTATGTATTTCTAAATACATTGTAGATATTCCTATATATATATATATATATATATATATATATATATATATATATATATATATATATATATGTATATATCTATACCTTTAAATAATCAGAACATATTCTGCTATGTGAAGAACATTGGAATGTGAAATATTCATATTTTCATGTTGGTTAGCACACTTGAGAATATGCAATTGGGTTTGCGTGCTAGCATGGTGTTTTGTTCCACTTTATTTGCTCCATTGACTTCTATAGGGGAATACGCTAACAAGCGTGCAATATCCTAACCAGATTTTTGCACTCATCAGGTTGCGGGCGAAGGAAAACATTTTACTTTCAACTTGTAATATGAACACTACCTGACGAGCGCAAAAAAGCTTACTTCAAGTGGAGTTAGCACCCCAGTTGGAGCGTTAAATACCGCTCCACTTGTAATCTGGCCCAAAATACATTTTCGGAGCTAAGTATTGAGTTTATGGGGCGAGCCTTCTCCATAATCTGTCCGCCTGCTCTGAGGCAACGGACAGAAATTCCCAGAAATCAACCCGATCGAATATAATCATGTTGATTGACACCCCCTGTTAGCGGCCGATTGGCCAGGAATCTACAGGGGGCGGCATTGCACCAGCATTTCATATATTTAAAGGTACAGTGAGCTTATTTTTTCCTTATTGTGTTTCTTATCACTTGCTAAACCAGCTTATAGCTTAAAATGTATGGGAATAGTATTACAATTGTTTTATTATATAACAGGCATGCAGTTATGTAATACTATAATTATAATGCAACTGTCTTTTATAAAATAAATATATATTTTAAAAATATATTTATATTTAAAATTAAAAAAAATCACACTGCAGATATAATGTAGTCTGACCTTGCATTGATATTTAATATTTAAAACGAAATGCATATATTTAACATATTGTTTTCATATAAGTATTACATATACATTAAAATGTATTTATGTTAGCTTTTTGTGTTTATTAGTGATAATATCGACATATATGTTAATATATATTTATGTTATAGTAGTCAGTAGCATTAAATAATATTTTTACATAATAGGCATACAGTTATGTAGAAGTATAATTTTAAGGGAAAAGAGAAGCTGAACAATTTGTTCAGTATCTAAATGAACAAGATACAGGAGTTAAGTTCAGCTATGAATGGAACAAGGAGAATATGTTCTTTTTGGGCATTGAACTAACAGGTTCTACCAGGAGAGGACAAATCAAAACTAACCTCTATCGTAAAAAGATTGCAGGAAATTCCCTGTTACATGCTAAAAGTGCTGATCCTAAGCATGTTTTTAGGGGATCATTAAAAGTCAATTCATCAGAACAAAAAGGATATGTTCAGATGATACTGACTACCTTAAGCAAAGCTTTGAATTAAAAGAAAGGTTCAACAATAGAGGTTATTGTACCAACAACCAAGTCAACAAGATTTTTGGTGAGACAAGTACTCTCAATTGAGAAGAAACTCTCTCACCTAAACCCAAAAAGACACAGACTAAGCAGCCACTCTTTATCACTAAATATTAATCGGAATACTCAGAAGTTTGCACTATTATCAAAAAATACTTCCCTTTATTGTATGGTGATAAAAAGTTGAAGAGAATGGTAGAGAATGGCTGCAGGTGTGTGTTTTCAAGGAACCTAACAATTGGTAATATCCTTTCTCCAAGTAACCTAAAGTCCACTAACAATGCCAGTTCATTGCTAACTACTAACAGTACTTATCGGTGTGGTCATCCACGCTGTAAGTCTTGTGACTTTCTAACAGTAGGGAAAGAGTTTTACGCTTGTGTTACAGGTCACACATTTGAAACAAAAGGTTGCATCATCTGTTCTACCTCCTATGTGATTTATCTCATAGAATGTACTGAACATTTACTTCAATATGTAGGACATGAGAACACGTATTAGAGAACACCTTGGCTATATAACAAATGAAAAAAGGTGCACTGTCTTATCCAGACACTTCCTAGATGTCCATCATCAAAATACTAGTACTTTCAAATTCACAAGAACTGCTGGTGCAATGATACATGCCGACAGCGTATGCTGTCAGTATTTATTGATGTGCAGCGGACATGATCCACATATGTCCGCTTGCACAATGATAATTCAGCCCCATTGCCTCACCTCCTTCTAGTCATGTTTACCACCATGTTGAAATCTAGCTTTCACTGGTAAAATGTTTGCACATGTGCAGCAACTCTCCAGATACCTGCAGTAAAACCCAGGTTCCAAAATGGTGACACCCATAATGAGAGGAAGGTCCACTAAATTTATTTAAGACAAGATTAGAAGTGGAGCTTAAAAAAAATGTATTTCTATGGTATGCTAGGATCACTAAAGTGCAATCTATATTGCTCCGATTTTTATTCTTATATTACAAGTTGAGAATGAAATGATAGCGCCCTAGAGAATGCCAAGGGTGTAACGCGATAAAAATTCCTGACAGCCATTGCCAACAAGTGCTATCTGTTGATAGAATTCCATTACACTGAGGACGCTTAGCGCTTAGACTTCTAAATAACTCCACGGGGGTGAGCACAATATTATCGATATGACACACATGAACTAGTACTGTCTAACTGTGAAAAACTTTCAAAATGCTCTGAGCTAAGAGGTGGGTTTTCAAGGGAACAAAGCAAATTTAATGATAAAAGTCAATTGGAAAGTTGTTTAAAATTGCATGCCCTATCTGAATCATGAAAGTTTAATTTTGACTAGACTGTCCCTTTTAATATGTTATTCTCAAATAATATGTTTCTGTTGTATTGTCTGTATGAATTTTTTTTATTTACAATCTTATATATACCTGTATATTACATATATTTTTTTTACTTTTGCAATAGATTTTCCCCAAGGAATTCTGCAATGGAAAACATATCAGAATGATTCATAGGCGGCTCTACCATTAGGCCAAATAAGCGGTAACCTAAGGCCTCACTTAAACAGGGGCCTCACAGTGTAATTCTATCTTCATATGGCGATTTTTTTTTTATGTGAGGCATGTGCATAGCATGTGGGCGAGTGAAAAACCCTCCACTAGATAGTACTTGGGTTGGGTATGTGGCGGTTTAGATCTTTTTTAGTGTAGTGTTAGTTTGTGATCATAGGGTACTTCGGTTTAGGGGTTTTAGGATTAGTGGTTCAGCACACAGCAGTTCTATTTCCAGGTATCCTTAACTATACATGGCCAATATGGGCAGCGATGCTGGGTGTTATCTATAGCCAGCATTGCTGATTAATGGCATGTATAGTAAACACCTCTCAGTGTATAGAAGGGGATCCCTTGGAATATTTTGCCTCGTAGCACTTTCGATTATTGGGGCCTAACTGTGCTAAAAAAAAATGATAATGTTTAATATTAAAATTTAAATAAAAAATGTTATCTTTATTTTAAAAATAATAAAAATAATTATATTGAAAAACCACATTCATTTAAGAATTAATTATAAACTATTTTCTCTCATAGGGGGTCTATGGTGACAGAGGCAGATATGTATGTCTTTTAAAAATTAAATTAAACAATGATCATTTAAATTAAAAATTATGTTTAAACCAAGAAAACTTCCAAATGAACAAATTTGTTAAAATTAAAGAAAACCACTTTTTATTTTTTGGGAAAAAAATCATTTCTTATATTTAGTTGAAATAATTTTTATTGTTACAAATCACATCAGATCATACATGACATTAACATTAGGCGTAATAACAGTGACTATTCCGTTCTTTATCTTGTTCTTTGTTTTATCCCCTTTTTCTTTCCCTCCCCCCCTTCCATAAAGAAATAAAAATATTTTTAAAAGAAAAATAAACCAATTATTAACAAAATTGAAACATGAACTGTTCCCGTCGAGCAGTAGAGCTATCGTTATAATACCTTAGCTTATATCCTTTATTTCCCTTTTTTTGGCATTTTACCTTATTCATGTATTTCTTTTCTCTAGTCATTGTTCCAACGTGTGAGAGACTTTGTAATCCTATACTGGAATCCCTTTCAGCTGACTATGTTTCAGTTGTATCCAAATTATTAAGTCTATCTATTTTATGTTTATTCATTATCCAATGTATCCATAGGTTTTGAAAGTGGCCTGATGTGTCTTGCATCCACACTGCGGATTCGGACATCGTATAAATATCCTCTATTTTGTCTATTACTTCAGACCACCTTGGAGCCCCTATTTTCCAATACTTAGCTATACATTTTCTTGTAGCAGTACATAGAATATTGATTAATGTGTTAGTGGATGTGTTGAAAGATTCCTGTGGAATATGTAGCAAAGCTTGAGATGCTGTCAACCTACATGTGTCCCCCATTATTGTCACCAATAGTTTTTTTAGGTTATTCCATGTAGGTTTTATTTTTGGGCACTCCCACCACATGTGAATATAGGATCCGATCTCTGTACAACCTCTGTAACATAACCTGTTTCTCTGGGGAGTATAATGTGACGACTTTAATGGTGTGAGGTACCATCTATATGATGTCTTAAGTGCGTTTTCTATAAGGACCGCTCCTATCAATCCTCTACTAATCTTGGAAAAAATATTTTGCCATTCTTCCCTTTCGTGTATTTCCCCTAGGTCTTGTTCCCATCTTTCATGTAGCTTTAGCTTTGTTTGATTCTTAGCTTCCTGTAATGCTAAATAAATCTGTGAGATCATTTTATTTTTCCTATTAGGTGACATTATGAGCTGTTCCAAAGTGGTGTATGTAGTGGGTGCATTGCCTTGTCTAAATTTATTGATAGCACTGGAGACTTGTAGATATAAGAACCATTGAAGATCAATTGGGTGTATTTTTTCCCTTAACTGTGTGTATGTCATAATTTTTCCCTTGTCTAAAAAATCCGCCACCCTGTACAATCCCTTATTTTCCCATTTCGTTGTCTGTCTCTGGAAGTCGGTGTGTAATAGTGTTCTTATTGGAGTTGTCAGAGATTGCGTGGGAATTAACTTCAGTGCCTTTGTGAGAGTGTGCCATATCTGTTTAGTGTCCTCTAGGTATAATAATCTTGGTAGGACATTCATTTTTACTGCTGAAAGTCTCCCGTACCACGAAAAGCTTCCCTTCTTCCATTTCAGTATGTCCTTTCTAATAATTTTAAAAAGTGGGGAATAGTTTGCCTTGAATAAGGTTTCCAATGTGGTAGTAATATATATCCCCAAATATTTGATAGAATGTCTAGCCCATTTGAAATCAAAGTTGGCTTCTATTAGTTTTTGTGTGTGGGTCGGGAGTGAAATTGGGAGAGCCTCACATTTGTCTGTGTTAATTTTGAATCCCGATATACTAGAGAATTTGTCTAATAATTTATAGAGATTGGGAAGGGACACCATAGGTTGTGTGAGCGTTAATAAAATATTGTCCGCAAATAGCGTTAATTTATGTTCTCCCTTAATTAATTGTATACCCTTAATATCCTTGGTGTTCCGTTTACAGGCCGCCAGTGGTTCCACACATAGGGCGAATAAGAGCGGTGATAGCGGACACCCCTGGCGGTTGCCATTTAATATATTAATGGGCCTTGACTGGTATCCTGCTGCTCTTACTGTGGCCGACGGGGTTGAGCAAAGATTCCCTATAGCCTTGATGAATTTCTCCCCAAATCCCACATGTTTTAGGACGTCCAACATATATAACCAATCCACCCTATCAAACGCCTTCTCTGCATCTAGCGATAGGAGCAGAGAAGGCATTTCTGTTCCCCCCAGATACTCTACCATGGCTATTGTGCAGCGTACATTGTCTGGGGCCTCCCTATCCTTTATGAAACCTACTTGGTCGGGGTGGATCATAGAGGGTAAATGTAGTTTAAGCCTATTTGCTAATATTTTCGTAAAGATTTTTACATCTTGATTAATTAACGAAATTGGTCTGTAATTTTGAGGTAGTTTAGGATTTTTTCCTGGCTTTGGAATTACTACTATCTTCGCTCGGAGTAAGTCTGGGGGGATCTGGGCACCCTGCATAATATCATTACAGAATTTATGTAAGTGAGATGTCAAATGTGTTTTAAACAATTTGTAGTACTCCCCCGAAAAACCATCTGGTCCCGGAGCTTTACCATTTTTAAGGTCTCTTATCGCTAAATTTATTTCCTCCATAGTAATCTCTGCATCCATTGCTTCTGCTCCTCTCTTTGTCTAATTTGGGTAGATCCGCCCTCTCTAATAACTGAGACTTAAGAACCTCTGTTTGTGTGGTGTGTTGGGCTGTGTGCCCATTATAAAGTGTCTCATAATAATGAGCAAAACAATCTGCAATTTCTTGTGGGTGCGATGTTACATTCCCATCTGGCTTTTGGATTTGCCTAATTGTCATGTCTTTCGTTCTTTCCCTCAACTTGTAAGCTAGATATCTGTCCGGTTTGTTTGCGTATAAAAAATAAAATGTTTTTAATTTATGCATTGATCTAAAGGAGTTTTTGTTTAGGATTTTATGAGTGATTTTCTTTTTTGAGCCAGATTATCTAGGATTGTCTGCGACATTGTGGATCTATGTACTCTTTCTAGATCTTCTATTTCTTGTTGCAGTGAGTCAACTGCGGCTCTAATTTTTTTCGTATATTTAGTTTTTTCTTTTATCAACATCCCTCTTATATAAGGTTTGTGAGCTGCCCATGTAATTGTCGGGCCACTCAGAGGATTTGAATTCATTCTCCAGTATTCTTTAAGATTTTCAAGAATGCTGGAATGTATATCTGGCTGTTTTAATAATACTGGATCATAGGTCCAAGATCTCTGCCTGTTTATGTTTATTATCCCTTCCATTTGTATTTGAATTATAGAATGGTCCGACCACACCGAGGCATGGATACTCGATGATACTAAACTAGGGAGCAGTGTCTGACTAATATATATATAATCAATCTTGGTGTATGTTTTATGTGCAGGCGAATAGTAGGTATGGTCTACTGTCTGGCCATATAGCTCTGTCCATGTATCTGAAATATTATGACTTTCCAGAGTTTCCCTAACAGATTTAGAGATAGATTGGAGTCTTAGTTGTTTACTTGTAACTTTGGGTGATGCGTCTGTTTTATATGTGTTTAAGTTGATATTAAAGTCACCCGCCAAGATAATTCTTGTTTGCGACCATTGAGTTAACATATGTGAAAGATTGTTAAAAAAGGTGTGTTGCTGCTCATTTGGAGCATATATGTTACAGAGTGTAACCTGCGTTCCCTGTATAGTACCCCTAACTATTAGGTACCTGCCTCCCCTATCTTTTATTACCTCTTCCTTGGTGAATTGGAGTGAGTTATGTATGAGGACAGAGACCCCCCTCTTTTTGCTATCAGTTGTGGCATGGAAATGTTGCTGAAAATGTTTAGACCAGTATTTGGGTATTTGTTGATGTACAAAGTGTGTCTCCTGTAGAAATATGATTTTGGCCCCTAGGTTGTGGTATCGTGCAAGTGCTGTCTTTCTCTTTATATCTGTATTTAGACCTCTTACATTGTGAGATATTATCTGTAGTTTAGCTACCATTTGTAGTTTCCCCCCATTTCCCCCCTCTGTACCTGCTTAGTACTTCCACCACGCTCTCACACCTGTTTTCCATTCTCTGATTTTCAACTCTCTGAAGGAAAAATTTTTCACAATGCTGCTCGACGGTACTTAAAATAAAAATAAACAACCAAATTTTAACTAAGGTTAAACAATTATATACATCATGAACATTGTGTAGGGTTTGTAACTCCCATAAAAACATCTTACTCTGGTTAAACATGTAGTTATATTAAGTATTTTCTAGCATTTTCCCATTATAGAATGGGACTTGAGTGTTTTAACTTCTGAACGAACTGGTTCATCCTGCCTATAACCTAAACAGGTTGGTCTCAATTATTTTAAACAGGCTTACACTCCTAACTATCTATGAGGTGTTTCAATTAGGTCAGTCATTATTTATCAAGCATTTCGTAATTAGTAATTCTAAACTTACTATCTTGACAGAGAAGTGGCGGCTAATCCCTCCATCCTCCGTCACTTTCTCACACTAAATTAGAAACAACAAGCCTCCCAGCCATATCTCCTCATCTCCACTATAGGGGAAGGCAAAGTGACAGAAGTCTGTATAAATAACATATCAAGTCCTTGGGGCCTAGTTATCAAGCCGTCAACCTCAAATACGCTGGAATTCCGCAGCGTATTTGTGGCGAGGCTGATACGCCTTAGTTATCAAAGGCTCGAGACCGGCAAAAGTAGAATTTTGTGACGTAAGCATCGATCCGCCGGACTCAGTCCGACACAGATCGATTCTTACGTCACTCCAGATGTTCCGCACACAAGTGCGGCACATTCTCACTACTTTTGCTAGTTATCAAAAAACTAGCAGGTACGCTCGGCACTTTTATGGCCCAGCGTACCTGGTTTTAAATCCGCCACCCCTGGAGGCGGCAGATCCCATAGGAATCAATGGGAGTCTTACCATAGCGAAAGTACAAGTTCGCTGCTGACAGACATCCCATTGATTTCTATGGGAGCTGTCTTCACCTAACACCCTAACATGTACCCCGAGTCTAAACACCACTAATCTGTCCCCCCTACACCGCCGCAACTAAATAAAGTTATTACCCCCTAAACCGCCGCTCCCGGAGCCCACCGCAAGCTACTCTATATATATTAACCCCTAAACCACCGCTCCCGGAGCCCACCGCAACTATAATAAATGTATTAACCCCTAAACCGCCGCTCCCTGAACCTGCCGCAACCTATATTAAATGTATTAACCCCTAATCTGCCCCCCCTACACCGTCGCCACCTATAATAAATTTATTAACCCCTAATCTGCCCCCCCTACACCGTCGCCACCTATAATAAATGTATTAACCCCTATCCTGCCCCCCACTACGCCGCCGCCACTGTAATAAAATTATTAACCCCTAAACCTAAGTCTAACCCTAACCCTAACGCCCCCCTAACTTAAATATTAATTAAATAAATCTAAATAAATTAACTCTTATTAACTAGATGAATCCTATTTAAAACTAAATACCTTTAAAATAAACCCTAATATAGCTACAATATAAATAATAATTATATTCTAGCTATCTTAGGATTTATATTTATTTTACAGGTACCTTTCAATTTATTTTAACCATGTACAATAACTATTAAATAGTTATTAACTATTTAATAGCTTACCTAGCTAAAATAAAGAGAAATGTACCTGTAACATAAATCCTAACCTAAGTTACAATTACACCTAACACTACACTATACTTTAATAAATTATTACTATTTAAAACTAAATACTTACCTGTAAAATAAATCCTAAGATAGCTACAATATAATTAATAATTATATTATAGCTATCTTAGGATTTACATTTATTTTACAGGTAACTTTGTATTTATTTTAGCTATTTAGAATAGTTATTAAATAGTTATTAACTATTTAATAACTACCTAGCTAAAAGAAATACAAAATTACATGTAAAATAAATCCTAACTTAAATTACAATTAAACCTAATACTACACTATCATTAAATTAATTAAATAAACTACCTACAAATAACTACAATTAAATACAATTACATAAACTAACTAAAGTACAAAAAATAAAAAAAGCTAAGTTACAAAAAATAAAAAAATAAGTTACAAACATGTTAAAAATATTACAACAATTTTAAGCTACTTACACCTAATCTAAGCCCCCTAATAAAATAACAAACCCCCCCCAAAATAAAAAAATGCCTTACCCTATTCTAAATTAAATAAAGTTCAAAGCTCTTTTACCTTACCAGCCCTTAAAAGGGCCATTTGTGGGGGCATGCCCCAAAGAAAACAGCTCTTTTGCCTGTAAAAGAAAAATACAACCCCCCCAACATTAAAACCCACCACCCACATACCTTGTCTTCACTCAGCCGAGCAGCGATGGAACCGAAGTGGACATCCGGAGCGGAAGAAGTTAATCCTCCAAGCGGCGCTGAAGAAATCTTCCATCCAATGAAGTCATCATCCAGGCGGCGCTGAAGAAAAGTCTTCGATCCGGCCGATGTCATCTTCAAAGAGGCGCTGAAGAGGTCTTCTATCCGGGCGAAGTCATCTTCCAAGCCGGGTCTTGAATCTTCCTTCCGCCGACGCGGAACCTCCTTCTTCACCGACGGACTACGATGAATGACGGCTCCTTTAAGGGACGTCATCCAAGATGGCGTCCCCTCAATTCCGATTGGCTGATAGGATTCTATCAGCCAATCGGAATTAAGGTAGGAAAATTCTGATTGGCTGATGGAATCAGCCAATCAGATTCAAGTTCAATCCGATTGGCTGATCCAATCAGCCAATCAGATTGAGCTTGCATTCTATTGGCTGATCGGAACAGCCAATAGAATGCGAGCTCAATCTGATTGGCTGATTCCATCAGCCAATCAGATTTTTCCTACCTTAATTCCGATTGGCTGATAGAATCCTATCAGCCAATCGGAATTGAGGGGACGCCATCTTGGATGACGTCCCTTAAAGGAGCCTTCATTCATTGTAGTCCGTCGGTGAAGAAGGAGGTTCCGCGTCGGCGGAAGGAAGATTCAAGACCCGGCTTGGAAGATGACATCGCCCGGATAGAAGACCTCTTCAGCGCCTCTTTGAAGATGGCATCGGCCGGATCGAAGACTTTTCTTCAGCGCTGCCTGGATGATGACTTCATCGGATGGAAGATTTCTTCAGCGCCGCTTGGAGGATTAACTTCTTCCGCTCCGGATGTCCACTTCGGTTCCATCGCTGCTCGGCTGAGTGAAGACAAGGTAGGATGATCTTCAGGGGATTAGTGTTAGGTTTTTGTAAGGGGGGTTTGGGTTAGATTAGGGGTATGTGGGTGGTGGGTTTTAATGTTGGGGGGGTTGTATTTTTCTTTTACAGGCAAAAGAGCTGTTTTCTTTGGGGCATGCCCCCACAAATGGCCCTTTTAAGGGCTGGTAAGGTAAAAGAGCTTTGAACTTTATTTAATTTAGAATAGGGTAGGGCATTTTTTTATTTTGGGGGGTTTGTTATTTTATTAGGGGGCTTAGATTAGGTGTAAGTAGCTTAAAATTGTTGAAATATTTTTAACATGTTTGTAACTTATTTTTTTATTTTTTGTAACTTAGCTTTTTTTATTTTTTGTACTTTAGTTAGTTTATGTAGTTGTATTTAATTGTAGTTATTTGTAGGTAGTTTATTTAATTAATTTAATGATAGTGTAGTATTAGGTTTAATTGTAACTTAAGTTAGGATTTATTTTACAGGTAATTTTGTATTTCTTTTAGCTAGGTAGTTATTAAATAGTTAATAACTATTTAATAACTATTCTAACTAGCTAAAATAAATACAAAGTTACCTGTAAAATAAATATTAATCCTAAGATAGCTATAATATAATTATTAATTATATTGTAGCTATCTTAGGATTTATTTTACAGGTAAGTATTTAGTTTTAAATAGGAATAATTTATTAAAGTATAGTGTAGTGTTAGGTGTAATTGTAACTTAGGTTAGGATTTATGTTACAGGTACATTTCTCTTTATTTTAGCTAGGTAAGCTATTAAATAGTTAATAACTATTTAATAGCTATTGTACAAGGTTAAAATAAATTGAAAGGTACCTGTAAAATACAAATAAATCCTAAGATAGCTAGAATATAATTATTATTTATATTGTAGCTATATTAGGGTTTATTTTAAAGGTAAGTATTTAGTTTTAAATAGGATTCATTTAGTTAATAAGAGTTAATTTATTTAGATTTATTTAATTAATATTTAAGTTAGGGGGGCGTTAGAGTTAGGGTTAGACTTAGGTTTTATGGTTAATAATTTTATTACAGTGGCGGCGGTGTAGTGGGGGGCAGATTAGGGGTTAATAAATTTATTATAGGTGGCGACGGTGTAGGGGGGGCAGGATAGGGGTTAATAGGTTTAATATAGGTTGCGGCGGGTTCAGGGAGCGGCGGTTTAGGGGTTAAACTATTTATTTAGTTGCGGAGAGGTGCGGGATCAGCAGGATAGGGGTTAATAACTTTATAATAGAGGGTGACGGTGTAGGGGGGCAGGATAGGGGTTACTAGGTATACTGTAGGTGGCAGCGGTGTCCGGGAGCGGCGGTTTAGGGGTTAATACATTTATAAGAGTTGCGGCAGGGTCTAGGAGCGGCGGTTTAGGGGTTAATACATTTATAAGAGTTGCGGCAGGGTCTAGGAGCGGCGGTTTAGGGGTTAATACATTTATAAGAGTTGCGGATGAGTGATAACTGTCACAGTCCGCTGCTCATCGCCCGCGGCTTTTTGACAGCTTTATTTGATAACTTAGGCATATTTTTTCAGGTCCGCGGCGGCGATGTGAGGCGAGCTTAGGCGGGCGTATTGGGCCGGCGAAGCCAGAAAAGTAGACGGCTTGATAACTACCCCCCCTTGTCTCTGATTAGTCCATCAGGTTTTTTGTTTTCTCTTGGACACTTTTGTCGATCTCTCCGTTTGCTGGACTCCTCTTTGTGGTTGAAAAGGCCTTTTATTGTTGTCTTGTTGGTTATCTGGAATATCTGGGCACTCCAATTTGAGTATCTGGCACACTCCTGGAACGTCTTGTGTCTCCTTGAGCGTAATGGTTTTCCCTTTGTGGTGTATGCGGAGAGCGAAGGGGAATCCCCATCTATATATGATCTGGTTCCTCCGTAGTAGCTGAGTCAGAGGGCGTAGGGCAAATCTTTTTTGTAGTGTTTTTACACATAAGTCCTGATATAGCTGTATAACAGATCCTTTGAATGTGAAAGTTGGGTTCTTCCTCGCCGCCATCATGATCTCCTCTTTTTCAGGAAATCGTAGTAGTTTAGTGATCACATCCCTTGAAGGATCTGTATCTTTGGGCTTTGCTCTCAGAGCTCTATGAGCTCTCTCCATTTGGTATTTCCCCTCTTCTGAGGATCCTGTGATCGTTTGGAACAATTGTAGTAAATAAGCGGTCAGGTCTGGTGTTGCTATGGACTCAGGAATACCTTTCAGGCGAATATTACATCTCCTGCTCCTGTTCTCCAGGTCTTCCAATTTATCATTTATTTCCGCTAGTTCTTGCTGCTGATCAGAGAGTTGTTGCCTAACTGTTGTTATATCTTCCTCCATGGACTCCTCTTTCTCCTCTAAGGATTCAACCCTAGTACCCAATTCAGAGATATCTTGCTTAATCTCAGTTAAGCTGTTTGTTACTGTATTTTGAAGTGCGTGCATCTTCTCCCACATTTTATCAAAAATTGAAGTAATGTCCTGTTTAGAGACTAGCGGCTAGATTTAGAGTTTGGCGGTAGCCGTGAAAACCAGCGTTAGAGGCTCCTAACGCTGGTTTTAGGCTACCGCCGGTATTTGGAGTCAGTGATTAAAGGGTCTAACGCTCACTTTTCAGCCGCGACTTTTCCATACCGCAGATCCCCTTACGTCAATTGCGTATCCTATCTTTTCAATGGGATCTTTCTAACTCCGGTATTTAGAGTCGTTTCTGAAGTGAGCGTTAGAGCTCTAACGACAAAACTCCAGCCGCAGGAAAATAGCAGGAGTTAAGAGCTTTCTGGGCTAACGCCGGTTCATAAAGCTCTTAACTACTGTACTCTAAAGTACACTAACACCCATAAACTACCTATGTACCCCTAAACCGAGGTCCCCCCACATCGCCGCCACTCGATTAAAATTTTTTAACCCCTAATCTTCCGACCGCCACCTACGTTATACTTATGTACCCCTAATCTGCTGCCCCTAACACCGCCGACCCCTATATTATATTTATTAACCCCTAACCTGCCCCCCACAACGTCGCCGCCAGCTACTTACAATAATTAACCCCTAATCTGCCGACCGCAAAGCGCCGCCACCTACGTTATCCTTATGTACCCCTAATCTGCTGCCCCTAACACCGCCGACCCCTATATTATATTTATTAACCCCTAATCTGCCCCCCTCAACGTCGCCGACACCTGCCTACACTTATTAACCCCTAATCTGCCGAGCGGACCTGAGCGCTACTATAATAAAGTTCTTAACCCCTAATCCGCCTCACTAACCCTATCATAAATAGTATTAACCCCTAATCTGCCCTCCCTAACATCGCCGACACCTAACTTCAATTATTAACCCCTAATCTGACGACCGGAGCTCATCGCTACTATAATAAATGGATTAACCCCTAAAGCTAAATCTAACCCTAACACTAACACCCCCCTAACTTAAATATAATTTAAATCTTACGAAATAAATTAACTCTTATTAAATAACTTATTCCTATTTAAAGCTAAATACTTACCTGTAAAATAAATCCTAATATAGCTACAATATAAATTATAATTATATTATAACTATTTTAGGATTAATATTTATTTTACAGGCAACTTTGTAATTATTTTAACCAGGTACAATAGCTATTAAATAGTTAAGAACTATTTAATAGTTACCTAGTTAAAATAATGACAAATTTACCTGTAAAATAAATCCTAACCTAAGTTATAATTAAACCTAACACTACACTATCAATAAATAAATTAAATACAATTGCTACAAATAACTACAATTACATAAACTAACTAAAGTACCAAAAATAAAAAAGAACTAAGTTACAAAAAATAAAAAAATATTTACAAACATAAGACAAATATTACAACAATTTTAAACTAATTACACCTACTCTAAGCCCCCTAATAAAATAACAAAGACCCCCAAAATAACAAAATGCCCTACCCTATTCTAAATTAATAAATTTAAAAGCTCTTTTACCTTACCAGCCCTGAACAGGGCCCTTTGCGGGGCATGCCCCAAGAAAATCAGCTCTTTTGCCTGTAAAAAAAAACATACAATACCCCCCCCCAACATTACAACCCACCACCCACATACCCCTAATCTAACCCAACCCCCCCTTAAATAAACCTAACACTAAGCCCCTGAAGATCTTCCTAACTTGTCTTCACCATCCAGGTATCACCGATCCGTCCTGGCTCCAAAATCTTCATCCAACCCAAGCGGGGGTTGGCGATCCATCATCCGGTGGCTGAAGAGGTCCAGAAGAGGCTCCAAAGTCTTCCTCCTATCCGGCAAGAAGAGGACATCCGGACCGGCAAACATCTTCTCCAAGCGGCATCTTCGATCTTCTTGCATCCGGTGCGGAGCGGGTCCATCTTGAAGCAGCCGACGCGGATCCATCCTCTTCTTCCGTTGTCTCCCGACGAATGACGGTTCCTTTAAGGGACGTCATCCAAGATGGCGTCCCTTGAATTCCGATTGGCTGATAGGATTCTATCAGCCAATCGGAATTAAGGTAGGAAAATTCTGATTGGCTGATGGAATCAGCCAATCAGAATCAAGTTCAATCCTATTGGCTGATCCAATCAGCCAATCAGATTGAGCTCGCATTCTATTGGCTGATCGGAACAGCCAATAGAATGCGAGCTCAATCTGATTGGCTGATTGGATCAGCCAATCGGATTGAACTTGATTCTGATTGGCTGATTCCATCAGCCAATCAGAATATTCCTACCTTAATTCCGATTGGCTGATAGAATCCTATCAGCCAATCGGAATTCAAGGGACGCCATCTTGGATGACGTCCTTTAAAGGAACCGTCATTCGTCGGGAGACAACGGAAGAAGAGGATGGATCCGCGTCGGCTGCTTCAAGATGGACCCGCTCCGCACCGGATGCAAGAAGATCGAAGATGCCGCTTGGAGAAGATGTTTGCCGGTCCGGATGTCCTCTTCTTGCCGGATAGGAGGAAGACTTTGGAGCCTCTTCTGGACCTCTTCAGCCACCGGATGATGGATCGCCAACCCCCGCTTGGGTTGGATGAAGATTTTGGAGCCAGGACGGATCGGTGATACCTGGATGGTGAAGACAAGGTAGGAAGATCTTCAGGGCCTTAGTGTTAGGTTTATTTAAGGGGGGTTTGGGTTAGATTAGGGGTATGTGGGTGGTGGGTTGTAATGTTGGGGGGGGGTATTGTATGTTTTTTTTTACAGGCAAAAGAGCTGATTTTCTTGGGGCATGCCCCGCAAAGGGCCCTGTTCAGGGCTGGTAAGGTAAAAGAGCTTTTAAATTTATTAATTTAGAATAGGGTAGGGCATTTTGTTATTTTGGGGGTCTTTGTTATTTTATTAGGGGGCTTAGAGTAGGTGTAATTAGTTTAAAATTGTTGTAATATTTTTCTTATGTTTGTAAATATTTTTTATTTTTTGTAACTTAGTTCTTTTTTATTTTTGGTACTTTAGTTAGTTTATGTAATTGTAGTTATTTGTAGCAATTGTATTTAATTTATTTATTGATAGTGTAGTGTTAGGTTAATTGTAGGTAATTGTAGGTAGTTTATTTAATTAATTTATTGATAGGGTAGTGTTAGGTTTAATTATAACTTAGGTTAGGATTTATTTTACAGGTAATTTTGTAATTATTTTAACTAGGTAACTATTAAATAGTTCTTAACTATTTAATAGCTATTGTACCTGGTTAAAATAATTACAAAGTTGCCTGTAAAATAAATATAAATCCTAAAATAGCTACAATATAATTATAATTTATATTGTACCTATATTAGGATTTATTTTACAGGTAAGTATTTAGCTTTAAATAGGAATAAGTTATTTAATAAGAGTTAATTAATTTCGTTAGATTTAAATTATATTTAACTTAGGGGGGTGTTAGTGTTAGGGTTAGACTTAGCTTTAGGGGTTAATACATTTATTAGAATAGCGGTGAGGTCTGGTCGGCAGATTAGGGGTTAATAATTGAAGTTAGGTGTCGGCGATGTTAGGGAGGGCAGATTAGGGGTTAATACTATTTATGATAGGGTTAGTGAGCTGGATTAGGGGTTAATTACTTTATTATAGTAGCGCTCAGGTCCGCTCGGCAGATTAGGGGTTAATAAGTGTAGGCAGGTGTCGGCGACGTTGAGGGGGGCAGATTAGGGGTTAATAAATATAATACAGGGGTCGGCGGTGTTAGGGGCAGCAGATTAGGGGTACATAGGGATAATGTAAGTTGCGGCGGTTTACGGAGCGGAAGATTAGGGGTTAATAATATAATGCAGGGGTCAGCGATAGCGGGGGCGGCAGATTAGGGGTTAATACGTGTAAGGGTAGGGGTGTTTAGACTCGGGGTACATGTTAGGGTGTTAGGTGCAGACGTAGGAAGTGTTTCCCCATAGGAAACAATGGGGCTGCGTTAGGAGCTGAACGCTGCTTTTTTGCAGGTGTTAGGTTTTTTTCAGCTCAAACAGCCCCATTGTTTCCTATGGGAGAATCGTGCACGAGCACGTTTTTGAGGCTGGCCGCGTCCGTTAGCAACTCTGGTATCGAGAGTTGCATTTGCGGTAAAAATGCTCTACGCTCCTTTTTTGGAGCCTAACGCAGCATTTGTTTGAACTCTCGATACCAGAGTTAATTTTATGGTGCGGCCAGAAAAAAGCCCGCGGAGCGTTAACAGCCCTTCTACCGCCAAACTCCAAATCTAGGCCTAGGTGTTTAATATCAGCCTTAGTGACTGGAATATCAGATCCATCATTTTTTATTGATTCCTCATCAGACTCCATTTCCTCCTCTAGTACTCCCTCTCCCTTTTCTTTTGTTTTATCTCCTTTGGTTGGTTTAAAGAAATCATGGGCAGCCCCTGGCTTACTTGGTGTTGTCATTTTATTTTGTCTCCTGGCTGCCATGCAGAGATTTGCAAAGTCTTTTTTGTATAAAAAAAAAAACACACACTTTTTTATTCTGCCTTTTCTCTTTCACCCCAGCAGCCAGAGTCTATAGCCCTATAAAGCAATATGTAATGGAGACAGTGATGCAAGCAGTATTCTTTAATATATATATATTCCTTATCGCTCCTTAGTAGCGTACAAAGTTCTTTAGCATCATATAGTAGCTTTTGTTATGTTTGCTGTTTATGAAGAGTCCCCTTCTTTTATACTGACATAAATATGTGGTCTGTGAGTAAAAGTGAAACCATTATGCTTGCTGTTCTCTTTTCAACTTGTCTTTTTGCCATGTGCTGCACACATATTCCTAGAAGTATTTCCACATCTTGGCTATAACTTCTATGTTCATATCTTACAGATATTTCTGCACTGGTATAGCTGCATCCTTGTTGCTTAGATGGCCCCAACTGTTAACTTCGCTACCCACGTGGCTCCCAAGTGCTTATGGCTTCTAACTGCATTGCTGTTCCTGGCACCCTCTATATAAACGTGTGTCATCTGTGCATATGCGATTTAGCTTACCGGAGCTTGTAGCTGAAGTCCCCCTTCTCAGAGGTCTCTATTTTGCTTACTGCGTGGCTCCCCTCCGGTCCGGTAACTTATCCGGTTGCAGGCCCCTCTCTCACATCGCCATTGTGCTGCACTTCTTCTGCTTATGAGCGTGGGTGATGTGCTCAAATAATGTCAGGCAACAACTAAGGGCTAACTTAAATTGCTTTTAGTGCCGTTCTCTGTATTCTATATGTAGCTTACACTCATATATTGCTTCAACTACACAGGGAGCTCTTCCTTCATGCGTCCACCATCATGGCTGGCTTAGCTCCGCCCCCCCCGTTTCTTATATTTAAAGGTACAGTGAACTTAATTTTTCCTTATTGTGTTTCTAATGACTTGCTAAACCAGCTTATAGCTTAAAATGTTTGGGAATAGTATTACAATTGTTTTATTATATAATAGGCATGCAGTTATGTAATACTATAATTATAATGCAACTGTCTTTTATAAAATAAATATATATTTTAAAAATATATTTATATTTAAAATTATAAAAACATCAAGCAAGAATATCTACATTTGAATTTATATCCAATACTTAAACTAATATGCATTATGCCAAGCATTTTATTTCAAACACTGTAGATATAATGTAGTCTGACCTTGCATTAATATTCAATATTTAAAATGAAATGCATATATTTTACATATTGTTTTTATATATGTATTACATATACATTAAAATGCATTTATGCTAGTTTGTTGTGTTTATTAGTGATAATATGGACATATATGTTAATATATATTTATGTTATACTAGTCAGTAGCATTAAATAATATTTTTACATAATAGGCATACAATTATTTAGAAGTATAATTTTAAGTGAAAAGAGAAGCGGAACAATTTGTTCAGTATCTAAATGAACAAGATAGAGGAGTTAAGTTCACCTATGAATGGAACAAGGAGAATATGATCTTTTTAGACATTGAACTAACAGGCTCTACCAGCATAGGACAAATCAAAACTAACCTCTATCGTAAAAAGATTGCAGAAAATTCCCTGTTACATACTAAAAGTGCTCATCCTCCTCAGTACAATTTAGGTCTATAAATACGGCACCATGCCGAAAAGCGTAAGACCAGTCAGCAGGTCTTATCATCCTGTAAATGAACTTTTTAATCTTAATGGAATAAATTCTTGTTTTTATCCACACTGCTGAGACTGACTCCGGACTACTTCTTTATTTGCTACACAATTTTAATTATACTGTCTTTAATAACAAATAATAAACACAACAAAAAATATGAATTACATTTTAATTTATATTTAAATATTGATTTAATGTGCATTGGTCCAGTGCTCAGTTCTAGGAGGGCCCGCAAAGCTTTTGCCAGCCTTCCAGCGGTTGGCCGCTGGCGTTTTAGCGAATCTCTGTGACATGTCATTTAATAATTGATTATAATTTTAATGACATAGCTCCTATAGTTATAATGGGGAAGTTTACTATTTAGTATAGTTTATTATAATGAGGTATTTTTATGACAGCAGGCAGTATGTGGGAGTTAGCTGGCGCATTCCAGGGGAGTGTAGGTTAGACATTACATAAGTGTAGGCAGTATTAGGGAATTAGCTGGGCATTCCAGGGACGCGTAGGTTAGGCATGACGTAGGTGTAGGTGGTCAGGGGGAGTTATCAGTGCAGTGCAGATGGAGTGTAGGTTAGCTCTGATGTAGGTGTAGGCGGTCAATGGAAGGCAGCATGGCAGAGCAGGGGGATTATATGTTAGATGTGATGTAGTTATAGGCATTCAAGAGGGTCTAACGGAGCGTGCTAGTGGGAGTAGGCTGCACTTTGATTCAAACACATTGACACCAGTGCAATATGTTGGAATCAGCGAAGTGCAGCTTGTGAGGAGGGTAGTGGCCATGTTTGGAGCAAGTGGTCTGTTGATGTTTTGTATATCGGGGCCTTTATATTTTTATCTGTGCCAATCTCTCTGATTGTTTATATGTCTGTATCTGAAAGTCTTTCTATCTTTATATGTCCTACTCTCAATATTAAATTGTTTTTATCTAACTTTTTAGATTTCATAGTCTATATTTTTCTGTCACACTCTCATTCATTTCTTGAATATCTATGTCTGGATCTCATAGTCTATAGTCCTCTATTTAATTATGTTTTAATTCTAAAAAAAAGTATAGTTAATTGAAAAATGTAATTTGATACATCAATCGTATAAATTTAAAACGATATAGTTCTTATCTTTAGAGAAAAAAAAATGATTTCACTGAGGACCCCCATGAATCTCAAGCCACTAACCAAGATGGTAAATATGGTTAACTTACATTTCCAAAAAATGGTATTAAATATTTCCACCAATGTTTGCTACACAAAAGCCTTTGCAAGGCAACATCTGTATTGAAGTTTGATTACTAAGTCTTAAAGGGACACAAAACCCAATTTTTTTCTTTCATAATTCAAATAGAGCATGCAATTTTAAGTAACTTTCTATTTTACTCCTATTATAAATTTGTCTTCATTCTCTTGCTATTCTTATTTGAAAAAGCAGGAATAAAAGCATAGGAGCCGGCCCATTTTTGGTTCAGCACCTGGGTAGCGCTTGATGCTGATTCGTGGCTACAAATTAGCAAGCGCTACCCAGGTGCTCTAGTTTTTTTTTATTATTTATTTAATGTATATATAAATACATACAAATGTTTCTTCACACCTTACAAAACTATTTTATTAATATATATATATATATATATATATATATATATATATATATATATTAATAGACACCTGAGTGCTCTCATTATAGTACATTGGAAGTGTGTATAAAGCCAGAGAGGCTCATTCTTGGATGCATAATTAAAGCAGGAATGTTACAGCCCAGAAAGGCATCACATTGCGGTGTTAGGACCAGTCAACATTGGGACACCTTGTAAGTTGGTGACTGGCTTAAGCAAATGATGGCAATAATGTGTAACTAAGATCCCAATTTTAAAATATGAGATTAGGTGATTTTTTGCAATATTTAAAATGTTTTAAACATATTGATAGAAGTGGATGTGCGCAATATTCTATTTTGTATGTGTATACACTGTGTGCAGAATTATTAGGCAAATGAGTATTTTGACCACATCATCCTCTTTATGCATGTTGTCTTACTCCAAGCTGTATAGGCTCGAAAGCCTACTACCAATTAAGCATATTAGGTGATGTGCATCTCTGTAATGAGAAGGGGTGTGGTCTAATGACATCAACACCCTATATCAGGTGTGCATAATTATTAGGCAACTTCCTTTCCTTTGGCAAAATGGGTCAAAAGAAGGACTTGACAGGCTCAGAAAAGTCAAAAATAGTGAGATATCTTGCAGAGGGATGCAGCACTCTTAAAATTGCAAAGCTTCTGAAGCGTGATCATCGAACAATCAAGCTTTTCATTCAAAATAGTCAACAGGGTCGCAAGAAGCGTGTGGAAAAACCAAGGCGCAAAATAACTGCCCATGAACTGAGAAAAGTCAAGCGTGCAGCTGCCAAGATGCCACTTGCCACCAGTTTGGCCATATTTCAGAGCTGCAACATCACTGGAGTGCCCAAAAACAGAAGGTGTGCAATACTCAGAGACATGGCCAAGGTAAGAAAGGCTGAAAGACGACCACCACTGAACAAGACACACAAGCTGAAACGTCAAGACTGGGCCAAGAAATATCTCAAGACTGATTTTTCTAAGGTTTTATGGACTGATGAAATGAGAGTGAGTCTTGATGGGCCAGATGGATGGGCCCGTGGCTGGATTGGTAAAGGGCAGAGAGCTCCAGTCCGACTCAGACGCCAGCAAGGTGGAGGTGGAGTACTGGTTTGGGCTGGTATCATCAAAGATGAGCTTGTGGGGCCTTTTCGGGTTGAGGATGGAGTCAAGCTCAACTCCCAGTCCTACTGCCAGTTTCTGGAAGACACCTTCTTCAAGCAGTGGTACAGGAAGAAGTCTGCATCCTTCAAGAAAAACATGATTTTCATGCAGGACAATGCTCCATCACACGCGTCCAAGTACTCCACAGCGTGGCTGGCAAGAAAGGGTATAAAAGAAGAAAATCTAATGACATGGCCTCCTTGTTCACCTGATCTGAACCCCATTGAGAACCTGTGGTCCATCATCAAATGTGAGATTTACAAGGAGGGAAAACAGTACACCTCTCTGAACAGTGTCTGGGAGGCTGTGGTTGCTGCTGCACGCAATGTTGATGGTGAACAGATCAAAACACTGACAGAATCCATGGATGGCAGGCTTTTGAGTGTCCTTGCAAAGAAAGGTGGCTATATTGGCCACTGATTTGTTTTTGTTTTGTTTTTGAATGTCAGAAATGTATATTTGTGAATGTTGAGATGTTATATTGGTTTCACTGGTAAAAATAAACAATTGAAATGGGTATATATTTGTTTTTTGTTAAGTTGCCTAATAATTATGCACAGTAATAGTTACCTGCACACACAGATATCCCCCTAAAATAGCTATAACTAAAAACAAACTAAAAACTACTTCCAAAAATATTCAGCTTTGATATTAATGAGTTTTTTGGGTTCATTGAGAACATGGTTGTTGTTCAATAATAAAATTAATCCTCAAAAATACAACTTGCCTAATAATTCTGCACTCCCTGTATATATATATATATATCAAAAACAAAATTAGAATATCTGGTGACAAGAAGTGTCCTCAGACAAGCCCCAAAGAGCGCTCACACCCAAAGGTATCCTGCTTCTGTAATATATATTAATTCAAAATATGTATGAATCTATAATATATTCAGAAAGAAAACAAAGCTGCTAGTCTCAAATAGAACACTAAGGTAAGTCGCTCAGACTTCTCTACACAATGAATACACAAAAAGATATGAGATAGCGCTAAAGACAGCCCATATTTGTGGGCCGTTAATAATCAAAATAGATTCCCATATGTATACTGTTTATCAGTGATGGGAAAATAGATGGCACCTATATTATGCTCCAATGTATGTAATTGGTATATCTATATATAAAATATTGTTACTACTATTAAAATATATTATATGAAAATAAACATACAATAAAGCAATAGACAAAATTAAAACAATATTAAAACAATAATGAAACAATAGTGAAACGATATATATATATATATATATATATATATATATATATAAACAAGCTATAATATACAGGTAGCCCTCAGTTTACGCCGGGGTTAGGTTCCAGAAGGAATGGTTGTAAATTGAAACCGTTGCAAATTGAAACCCAGTTTATAATGTGAGACAATGGGAAGCGAGGGAGTTAGGTTCCAGGCCCCTCTCAAAATTGTCATAAGTAACACCTAATACATTATTTTTAAAGCTTTGAAACGAAGACTTTAAATGCTAAACAGCATTATAAACCTAATAAAATAATCACACAACACAGAATATATAATTAAACTAAGTTAAATGAACAAAAACATTTGCTAAACAGCATTATAAACCTAATAAAATAATCACACAACACAGACTTCACTTGCATTTTTCTGCAAACAGTTCTTTCTATGCATTCCAATCTGGACTGATTTATAGACAGGAAGATCTTGTTCCTTTGAAATCTGCTCGATAGCTCAGGTCTGGTTAAACTAATTAATTTCAGCTTGCTTGGCTTTGCTGCAACACAAGTGGACAGCTCCACCTACTGGCTATTTTAATAAATGCACTGCTTCTCAAAGCTTTTCAATAGCAGTCACATGACTGGAAAAAAAGGTTGTTATTCTGAAACGGTGTAAATTGAACCATTGTAAAACGAGGGCCACCTGTATATATATATATATATATATATATATATATATATATATATATATATATATATATAGGAGCAACAATGGATAATAAAGGATAGTAATAATAATAATGATAGTCCTTTAAAATACTAAAATGTTCTTAAAATATTCTTATAGTATTCTTAATCCCAATGAGTGATGAAATTCCAATAAAAGTCCAATAAAAGGTGTTCCTGCACCCAATTACTTACAACTGGAATATTGAGGAAGTTACCAGTGGAAAGTGTCTGGAGGTGCAGGGAAGTTTCTCACAGCAAAACCTGAGGAGTGTACGTGACACACATTTTGCTGGATCCATACTCTGGGAGGACAACACACACCATCCACTCAACTCATATCAATTTGAGGTCTGTGAAAATAAGTGCACATCTGATTGGGTGCAGGAACACCTTTTATTGGACTTTTATTGGAATTTCATCACTCATTGGGATTAAGAATACTATAAGAACATTTTAAGAACATTTTAGTATTTTAAAGGACTATCATTATTATTATTTTTGCTATCATTTATTATCCATTGTTGCTCATATATATATATATATATATATATATATATATATATATATATATATATATATACAGTATATATTGTTTCACTATTGTTTCATTATTGTTTTAATATTGTTTAATATTGTATTTTGTCTAGTGCTTTATTGTATGCTTATTTTCATATAATATATTTTAATAGTATCCAAAAGAAGAAAAAATTACCCTCTTGGGAAGAACTTGAATAGTACAGTTTGTGTAATGCACCACCAATAATGTCTGACTTTATATAAAGGAAAGTCTGTCAGCAGAGAGAGGTAAACATAAGCAGTGAAAAGGAGTCATACACTTCCTGGCTCTATCGTCAGGGTATAGAATTGTCAACAAACAAGGAAAGTGTGTCTCAAGTTTCCTCTCAAATGCTGCATGCAAGAGTCCCTAGGTTACGGTTGAGCAGGGAAAACCGAGTACACATATGCGTGTTAGCGGTGTCCACTTCTCAAGTGGCTACACCCTCACTCACCCGCTACCGTGTCCTTCCAGAAGTCAGGAACCTATGTACTGGGACAAATGCTCCAACGATATAGTCCCGCTCCTCCTGTGGCTGAAAATCCTACTTCAATTGCAGCTGGGTTTCCTCGCTGTCTGCGGAATCAGTCTTACTTCCGTGTGATGACGTGGCAGGCAGTTCCCTCACACACTTTAGCCAATAGCTCCTGGCTCGGGTGTGTGTAAAAAGCAAAGGATCTAAAGGGAGTCCCAGAACTCCATAGTAGACATGAAAAAAAACGATGGAGTCCCACAAGATAGATAAGTTAAACAAATTACGGCTAGATTGTGAGTTTTGCGTTAGAGGCTATGCGGTGCTAACGAGCAGTTTTCTCTCACTGCTCACTTACCTGCAGCGCTGGTATTACAGGTTTTTACAAACCTGGCATTAAAAGACAAGAAGTGAGCGTAGAGCAAAATTGTGCTCCTTACCGCACTCCAATACCAGCGCTGCTTAAGTCAGCGGTGAGTTGGTCGTACGTGCTTGTGCACAATTTCCCCATAGGAATCAACGGGGAGAGCTGGCTGAGTAAAAGTCTAACACCTGCAAAAAAGCAGAGTAAAACTCAGTAACGCAGCCCAATTGATTCCTATGGGGAAATAAAATTTATGTTTACACCTAACACCTTAACATGAACCCCGAGTCTAAACACACCTAATCTTACACTTATTAACCCCTAATCTGCTGCCCCCGACATCGCCTACACTTACATTATACTTATTAACCCCTAATCTGCCGCTCCGGACACCGCCGCCACCTACATTATACTTATGAACCCCTAATCTGCTGCCCCCAACATCGCCGACAGCTACATTATATTTATTAACCCCTAATCTGCTGCCCACAACACCGCCAACACCTACATAATGTTATTAACCCCTAATCTGCCGCCCCCAACTTCGCCGCCACAATAATAAACATATTAGCCCCTAAACTGCGGCACTCCCACCTCGCAAACATTAGTTAAATATTATTAACCCCTAATCTGCTGTCCCTAACATCGCCGCCACCTACCTACATTTATTAACCCCTAATCTGCCACCCCTAACGTCGCCGCCACTATATTAATGTATTAACTCCTAAACTCAAGTCTAACCCTAACACCCCCTAACTTAAATATAATTACAATAAATCTAAATAAAAATTAATTATTACCTTAATATTTCCTATTTAAAACTAAATACTTACCTATAAAATAAACCCTAAGATAGCTACAATATAACTAATAGTTACATTGTATCTATCTTAGGGTTTATTTCTTTCATGTAATTGGCAAGAGTCCATGAGCTAGTGACGTATGGGAAATACAATCCTACCAGGAGGGGCAAAGTTTCCCAAACCTCAAACTGCCTATAAATACACCCCTCACCACACCCACAATTCAGTTTTACAAACTTTGCCTCCTATGGAGGTGGTGAAGTAAGTCTGTGCTAAGATTTCTACGTTGATATGCGCTTCTCAGCATTTTGAAGCCAGATTCCTCTCAGAGTACAGTGAATGTCAGAGGGATGTGAATGGAGTATCACTTATTGAATGCAATGGTTTTTCTCATGGGGATTTATTTCATAGGTTCTCTGTTATCGGTCGTAGAGATTCATCTCCTACCTCCCTTTTCAGATCAACGATATACTCTCATATTCCATTACCTCTACTGATAACCGTTTCAGTACTGGTTTGGCTATCTGCTATTAGTGGATGGGTGTCTTTTGGTATATAAGTATGTTTTCATTACAGCTATGGTTTGGCACTTTATGCATTTATATAAAGTTCTAAATATATGTATTGTACTTATATTTGCCATGATTCAGGTTTTAGTATATTTCCTTTTGCAGACTGTCAGTTTCAAATTTGGGAAATGCATTTTTTAGGGAAACTTATTTCTTACCTGGGTTAAAGTCTTTTTTTCAATTGACTGTCATTTTAAATTTGCAGGCAGAATTAGGCTCGCAAGGGTGCAAAATGCCAAGCTATATCGCGTCATTTTTGGCGCAAGATTTTTTTTGGTGTGAAGTTACGTTCGATGATGCAAATTCGTCATTTCCGGCGTCTTGTTGACGCCGAGTCCTTTCACAAGGTTGTGTATTCAATGACATGAGTGTGTCATTTCCGGATGTTGTTAGCGCCAAAAAAAATTCTCTGTTTGTTTGTGCGTCATACTTGGCGTCAAATATTTTCATTATTTTAAACCCCATTCCTATATGCCTCTTGCCTTTTTTCTCTATCAGAAGGCTATGAAATTGATAATTTTGCTTTATATGTTGTTTTTTCTCTTACATTTGCATGATGTCTCAATCTGATCCTGTCTCAGAAATCACTGTTGGAATCCTGATTACTGATAACAGTTCTACCAAAGCTAAGTACATTTGTTGTAATTTTGTGGAAATTATGGGCGCGATCCGATATACGGCGTAGGTTTCGGCACAAGCGAGGGAACCCGTGCCGCCCGTAATTTCACCTCGCATATCGGGTATTACATATACCCCGCTGGCAGTTCCTAAAGTGTCGTAAGTCTGATAAACTAGCGATGTCCAGAAATGAGCATAAGTACAAATTTCTGGAGTCGCCAGTGACTTACGGCACTTTAGAAACTGCCGACGCCTAAGAAAACTAACTTAGGCCTAGATTTGGAGTTTGGCGTTAGCCGTCAAAACCAGCGTTAGAGGCTCCTAACGCTGGTTTTGGCCGCCCGCTGGTATTTGGAGTCAGTGATTAAAGGGTCTAACGCTCACTTTTCAGCCGCGACTTTTCCATACCGCAGATCCCCCTACGCCATTTGCGTATCCTATCTTTTCAATGGGATCTTTCTAACGCCGGTATTTAGAGTCGTTTCTGAAGTGAGCGTTAGAATTCTAACGACAAAACTCCAGCCGCAGGAAAATAGCAGGAGTTAAGAGCTTTCTGGCTAACGCCGGTTCATAAAGCTCTTAACTACTGTACCCTAAAGTACACTAACACCCATAAACTACCTATGTACCCCTAAACCGAGCTCCCCCCACATCGCCGCCACTCGATTAAAATTTTTAACCCCTAATCTGCCGACCGCCACCTACGTTATACTTATGTACCCCTAATCTGCTGCCCCTAACCCCGCCGACCCCTGTATTACATTTATTAACCCCTAACCTTCCCCCCACAACGTCGCCGCCAGCTACTTAAAATAATTAACCCCTAATCTTCCGACCGCAAATCGCCGCCACCTACGTTATCCCTATGTACCCCTAATCTGCTGCCCTAACATCGCCGACCCCTATATTATATTTATTAACCCCTAATCTGCCCCCCTCAACGTCGCCGACACCTGCCTACACTTATTAACCCCTAATCTGCCGAGCGGACCTGAGCGCTACTATAATAAAGTTATTAACCCCTAATCCGCCTCACTAACCCTATCATAAATAGTATTAACCCCCTAATCTGCCCTCCCTAACATCGCCGACACCTAACTTCAATTATTAACCCCTAATCTGCCGAGCGGAGCTCACCGCTATTCTAATAAATTGATTAACCCCTAAAGCTAAGTCTAACCCTAACACTAACACCCCCCTAAGTTAAATATAATTTTTATCTAACTAAATAAATTAACTCTTATTAAATAAATGATTCCTATTTAAAGCTAAATACTTACCTGTAAAATAAATCCTAATATAGCTACAATATAAATTATAATTATATTGTAGCTATTTTAGGATTAATATTTATTTTACAGGCAACTTTGTAATTATTTTAACCAGGTACAATAGCTATTAAATAGTTAAGAACTATTTAATAGTTACCTAGTTAAAATAATAACAAATTTACCTGTAAAATAAATCCTAACCTAAGATATAATTAAACCTAACACTACCCTATCAATAAAATAATGAAATAAACTACCTACAATTACCTACAATTAACCTAACACTACACTATCAATAAATTAATTAAACACAATTCCTACAAATAAATACAATTAAATAAACTAGCTAAAGTACAAAAAATAAAAAAGAACTAAGTTACAGAAAATAAAAAAATATTTACAAACATAAGAAAAATATTACAACAATTTTAAACTAATTACACCTACTCTAAGCCCCCTAATAAAATAACAAAGCCCCCCAAAATAAAAAAATTCCCTACCCTATTCTAAATTAAAAAAGTTACAAGCTCTTTTACCTTACCAGCCCTGAACAGGGCCCTTTGCGGGGCATGCCCCAAGAATTTCAGCTCTTTTGCCTGTAAAAGAATAAATACAATACCCCCCCCCAACATTACAACCCACCACCCACATACCCCGAATCTAACCCAAACCCCCCTTAAATAAACCTAACACTAAGCCCCTGAAGATCTTCCTACCTTGTCTTCACCATCCAGGTATCACCGATCCGTCCTGGCTCCAACATCTTCATCCAACCCAAGCGGGGGTTGGCGATCCATAATCCGGTGCTGAAGAGGTCCAGAAGAGGCTCCAAAGTCTTCCTCCTATCCGGCAAGAAGAGGACATCCGGACCGGCAAACATCTTCTCCAAGCGGCATCTTCGATCTTCTTCCATCCGGTGCGGAGCGGGTCCATCTTCAAGCAGGCAACGCGGATCCATCCTCTTCTTCCGTTGTCTCCCGACTAATGACGGTTCCTTTAAGGGACGTCATCCAAGATGGCGTCCCTCGAATTCCGATTGGCTGATAGGATTCTATCAGCCAATCGGAATTAAGGTAGGAATTTTCTGATTGGCTGATGGAATCAGCCAATCAGAATCAAGTTCAATCCGATTGGCTGATCCAATCAGCCAATCAGATTGAGCTCGCATTCTATTGGCTGTTCCGATCAGCCAATAGAATGCGAGCTCAATCTGATTGGCTGATTGGATCGGCCAATCGGATTGAACTAGATTCTGATTGGCTGATTCCATCAGCCAATCAGAAAATTCCTACCTTAATTCCGATTGGCTGATAGAATCCTATCAGCCAATCGGAATTCGAGGGACGCCATCTTGGATGACGTCCCTTAAAGGAACAGTCATTCGTCGTTCAGTCGTCGGTCCGGATGGATGTTCCGCGCTGGAGGTCTTCAGGATCCTGCCGCTTCGCTCCGGATGGAAGACCATAGAAGATGCCGCCTGGATGATGACTTCAATCGGATGGAAGATCCTCTTCTGCCCCGCTTGGATGAAGACTTTGACCGGATCATGGACCTCTTCAGCCCCCGCTTGGGCTTGGATCAGGACATCGGAGGAGCTCTTCAGGATGGATCGGTGAACCTGGATGGTGAAGACAAGGTAGGAAGATCTTCAGGGGCTTAGTGTTAGGTTTATTTAAGGGGGGTTTGGGTTAGATTAGGGGTATGTGGGTGGTGGGTTGTAATGTTGGGGGGGGGGTATTGTATTTATTCTTTTACAGGCAAAAGAGCTGAAATTCTTGGGGCATGCCCCGCAAAGGGCCCTGTTCAGGGCTGGTAAGGTAAAAGAGCTTGTAACTTTTTTAATTTAGAATAGGGTAGGGAATTTTATTATTTTGGGTTTCTTTGTTATTTTATTAGGGGGCTTAGAGTAGGTGTAATTAGTTTAAAATTGTTGTAATATTTTTCTTATGTTTGTAAATATTTTTTTATTTTTTGTAACTTAGTTCTTTTTTATTTTTGGTACTTTAGCTAGTTTATTTAATTGTATTTATTTGTAGGAATTGTGTTTAATTAATTTATTGATAGTGTAGTGTTAGGTTAATTGTAGGTAATTGTAGGTAGTTTATTTAATTTTTTTATTGATAGGGTAGTGTTAGGTTTAATTATATCTTAGGTTAGGATTTATTTTACAGGTAAATTTGTTATTATTTTAACTAGGTAACTATTAAATAGTTCTTAACTATTTAATAGCTATTGTACCTGGTTAAAATAATTACCAAGTTGCCTGTAAAATAAATATTAATCCTAAAATAGCTACAATGTAATTATAATTTATATTGTAGCTATATTAGGATTTATTTTACAGGTAAGTATTTAGCTTTAAATAGGAATCATTTATTTAATAAGAGTTAATTAATTTCGTTAGATGTAAATTATATTTAAGTTATGGGGGTGTTAGGGTTAGGGTTAGACTTAGCGTTAGGGGTTAATACATTTATTAGAATAGCGGTGAGCTCCGCTCGGAAGATTAGGGGTTAATAATTGAAGGTAGGTGTCGGCGATGTTAGGGAGGGCAGATTAGGGGTTAATACTATTTATGATAGGGTTAGTGAGGCGGATTAGGGGTTCATAACTTTATTATAGTAGCGCTCAGGTCCGCTCGGCAGATTAGGAGTTAATAAGTGTAGGCAGGTGTCGGCGACGTTGAGGGGGGCAGATTAGGGGTTAATAAATATAATATAGGGGTCGGCGATGTTAGGGCAGCAGATTAGGGGTACATAGGGATAACGTAGGTTGCGGCGGTTTACGGAGCGGCAGATTAGGGGTTAAAAAAAATATGCAGGGGTCAGCGATAGCGGGGGCGGCAGAATAGGGGTTAATAAGTGTAAGGTTAGGGGTCTTTAGACTCGGGGTACATGTTAGAGTGTTAGGTGCAGACGTAGGAAGTGTTTCCCCATAGGAAACAATGGGGCTGCTTTAGGAGCTGAACGCTGCTTTTTTTTCAGCTCAAACAGCCCCATTGTTTCCTATGGGAGAATCGTGCACAAGCACGTTTTTGAGGCCGGCCGCGTCCGTAAGCAACTCTGGTATCGAGAGTTGCATTTGCGGTAAAAATGCTCTACGCTCCTTTTTTGGAGCCTAACGCAGCATTTGTTTAAACTCTCGATACCAGAGTTAAATTTATGGTGCGGCCAGAAAAAAGCCCGCGGAGCGTTAACAGCCCTTTTACCGCCAAACTCCAAATCTAGGCCTAAGATTTTAAATCTCCCATAACTGTCTAACACGCCTCCCAAAAATAAGCCCGACACGTATACCCCTATATCCGCAATCCCCCCTCTCACTCCTAATAATAAATGTATTAACCCCTAAACCGCCATAGCCCACACCGCAAGTAATAACTAAATTATTAACCCTAAACCGCCATAGCCCACACCACAAGTAATAACTAAATTATTAACCCCTAAACCGCCATAGCCCACACCACAAGTAATAACTAAATTATTATCCCATTATTTACAATTAGCTAAAATTAAATACAATTAACTAAAATAAACTATAGTACAAAAACAAACACTAAATTACAGAAAAAAAATTACAAGAAGTTTAAACTAATTACACCTAATCTAAGCCCCCTAATAAAATAAAAAAGCCCCCCAAAATAATAAAATGCCCTACCCTATACTAAATTACAAATAGCCCTTAAAAGGGCCTTTTGCGGGGCATTGTCCAAAAGTAATCAGCTCTTTTACCTGTAAAAAAAAATTACAATACACCCCCCAACATTACAACCCACCACCCACACGCCCCTACTCTAAAACCCACCCAATCCCCCCTTAAAAAAACCTAACACTACCCCCTTGAAGATCACCCTACCTTGAGTCGTCTTCACCCAGCTGGGCACAAGTGGTCATCCAATCCGGGCAGAAGTCTTCATCCGATGGGGCAGAAGAGGACATCCAGACCGGCAGAAGTCTTCATCCTATCCAGGCAGAGGAGGACATCCGGACCGGCAGAAGGCTTCATTCAAGCGGCATCTTCTATCTTCTTCCATCCGTCAAAGAGCGGCTCCATATTGAAGACATCCGGCGCGGAGCATCCTTCCAGCACGACGGACTAACGACGAATGATGGGTCCTTTAAATGACATCATCCAAAATGGCGTCCCTCGAATTCCGATTGGCTGATTGGATTCTATCAGCGAATCGGAATTAAGGTAGGAAAAATCCGATTGGTTGATTTAATCAGCCAATCGGATTGAAGTTCAATCCGATTGGCTGATTGGATCAGCCAATAGAATTTGAGGTCAATTCTATTGGCTGATCCAATCAGCCAATCGGATTGAACTTCAATCTGATTAAATCAACCAATCAGATTTTTCCTACCTTAATTCCGATTGGCTGATAGAATCCTATCAGCCAATCGGAATTCGAGGGACGCCATCTTGAATGATGTCATTTAAAGGACCCGTCATTCGTCGTTAGTCCGTCGTGCTGGAAGGATGCTCCGCGCCGGATGTGTTCAAGATGGAGCCGCTCCTCGTCGGATGGAAGAAGATGCCGCTTGGATGAAGCCTTCTGCCGGTCCGGATGTCCTCTTCTGCCCGGATAGGATGAAGACTTCTGCCGGTCTGGATGTCCTCTTCTGCCCCATCGGATGAAGACTTCTGCCCGGATCGGATGACCACTTGTGCCCAGCTGGGTGAAGACGGCTCAAGGTAGGGTGATCTTCAAGGGGGTAGTGTTAGGTTTTTTAAGGGAGGATTGGGTGGGTTTTAGAGTAGGGGTGTGTGGGTGGTGGGTTGTAATGTTGGGGGGGTATTGTAAAAAATATTTACAGGTAAAAGAGCTGATTACTTTGGGGCAATGCCCCGCAAAAGGCCCTTTTAAGGGCTATTTGTAATTTAGTATAGGGTAGGGCATTTTATTATTTTGGGGGGCTTTTTTATTTTATTAGGGGGCTTAGATTAGGTGTAATTAGTTTAAACTTCTTTTAATTTTTTCTGGAATTTAGTGTTTGTTTTTTTGTATTATAGTTTATTTTAGTTAGTTGTATTTAATTTTAGCTAATTGTAGTTAATTAATTTAATTAATTTAATGATAGTGTAGTGTTAGGTGTATTTGTAACTTAGGTTAGGATTTATTTTACAGGTAATTTTGTAATTATTTTAACTAGGTAGCTATTAAATAGTTATTAACTATTTAATAACTATTGTACCTAGTTAAAATAAATACAAAGTTGCCTGTAAAATAAAAATAAATCCTAAAATAGCTACAATGTAATTATTAATTATATTGTAGCTATCTTAGGCCTAGATTTAGAGTTTTGTCGGTAAAGACCCGCGTAGCTAACGCCGCTTTATTTCCCAACGCACCCTTAAGACAACGCTGGTATTTAGAGTTGTCTGAAGGGCTGCGTTAGGCTCCAAAAAGGGTGCGTTGAGCCTAATGTACCGCCACTTTAACCCTCAATACCAGCGTTGCTTACGGTAGCGGTAAGCAGCTAAAACGTGCTCGTGCACGATTCCCCCATAGGAAACAATGGGGCAGTTTGGGATGAAAAAAAACCTAACACCTGCAAAAAAGCAGCGTTCAGCTCCCAACGCAGCCCCATTGTTTCCTATGGGGAAACACTTTCTAAGTCTACACCTAACACCCTAACATGAACCCCGAGTCTAAACACCCCTAACCTTACACTTATTAACCTCTAATCTGCCACCCCCGCTATCGCTGACACCTGCATTATATTATTAACCCCTAATCTGCCGCTCCGTACACCGCCGCAACCTTTATTATACCTATGTACCCCTAATCTGCTGCCCCTAACATCGCCGACCCCTATATTATATTTATTAACCCCTAATCTGCCCCCCCCCCCAATGTCGCCGCTACCTTACCTACACTTATTAACCCCAAATCTGCCGACCGGACCTCGCCGCTACTCTAATAAAGTTATTAACCCCTAAACCGACGCACTCCCGCCTCGCAAACCCTATAATAAATAGTATTAACCCCTAATCTGCCCTCCCTAACATCGCCGCCACCTAACTTCAAGTATTAACCCCTAATCTGCTGACCGGACCTCGCCGCAACTCTAATAAATGTATTAACCCCTAAAGCTAAGTCTAACCCTAACACCCCCTAAGTTAAATATAATTTTAATCTAACAAAATAAATTAAATCTTATTAACTAAAATATTCCTATTTAAAACTAAATACTTACCTGTAAAATAAACCCTAATATAGCTACAATATAACAAATAATTATATTGTAGCTATTTTAGGATTTAAATTTATTTTACAGGCAACTTTGTATTTATTTTAACTAGGTGCAATAGCTATTAAATAGTTATTAACTATTTAATAGCTACCTAGTTAAAATAATTACAAAATTACCTGTAAAATAAATCCTAACCTAAGTTACAATTAAACCTAACACTACACTATCAATAAATAAATTAAATAAATTAACTACAAGTACCTACAATTAAATACATATACAGTATCCCCATCGAAATGCGTAAGGTAGATATTTCTATGCTGATAGTCTTTCCCTGGTTCGGATTCAGCTGTACTTCAGACTGACCAGATTGCCTATATTCGGATTAGTACTTATACACTAGCGCTTGTATACTGTATGAGGATAGTAAGCTTTACTATCACATAACGAGAGGAAATACGGCAGTCTGTTTGGAATCTGGGAATATATCAGGATTTTTTGCTGTGTGTTTATATACCTCATAATTTTGAGGTCAACTATTGTGAGTTTGCATTTGTATTGTTTGTTTTCATCTGCACTATTATTAAACTTGTGTTTTTTTCCATGGTCTTTTGAGCCACTTACGACTGGAATATTGAGGAAGTTACCAGTGTAAAGTGTCTGGAAGGGCAGGGAAGTTTCTCACAGCAAAACCTGAGGCGTCTGCGTGACACACATTTTGCTGGATCCATACTCTGGGAGGACTACACACACCATTTACACCACTTACCACCACATCCCCTTACCTCATATCGATTGAGGTCTGTGAAAGTAAATGCACATCTGATTGGGTGCAGGAACACCTTTTATTGTACTTTTATTGGAATTTCATCACTCATTGGGATTAAGAATACTATAAGAACATTTTAGTATTTTAAAGGACTATCATTATTATTATTATTATTACTATCCTTTATTATCCATTGTTGCTCATATATATATATTATCCCATAGAAGAGCACTCTCACTTCAAAGTCAAAATGCCAGGGTGCTAGTGAACAATGAATAAAGGTAGCAAGAACTTGCACTCACTGGTCTTTTCTTCAAAAACACACTTTTAATGTTACATTACTTTTAATGTCACATTAAAAGTGTGTTTTTGAAGAAAAGACCAGAGTGCAAGTTCTTGCTACATATATATATTATATATATATATATATATATATATATATATATATATATATATATATATATATATATATATTGTAGCTTGTTTTTATATATATATATATATATATGTATCGTTTCACTACTGTTTCATTATTGTTTTAATATTGTTTTAATTTTGTCTAGTGCTTTATTGTATGCTTATTTTTCATATAATATATTTTAATAGTAGTAACAATATTTTATACATCATATATAGATATAACAATTACATACATTGGAGAATAATATAGATGCCATCTATTTTCCCGTCACTGATAAACAGTATACATATGGGAATCCATTTTGATTATTAACGGCCCACAAATATGGGCTGTCTTTAGCGCTATCTCATATCTTTTTGTGTGTGTATATATATATATATATATAAAAGAATAAGGATGCTTGGACTGTAACCACCCTTTGTTGTAGCTGGGGTTTAACAACAGACACCCTTTGCTCTTCAGGGTAGTTGGACTGTAGCCACAAATAAACCCTTTGCTAAGGTTGGAGTGTAACAAAAAGAGACCCTTTGCTCTTCAGGATGCTTAGATTGTAACCACTAGACATGTACACTGGCAACATTTTTTAACCCTTTCAAGCCATCATTATGTATTTTATTAATTTCGAATGAATTTCATTAACAAATAGTTGTTTGTTTACAAAATTATTAAAAAATAATTGAAATGCTTTAAATAATAAAAAAACACCTACAATATTTAACCCCTACACTACTTAAATGCTAAACCTCCACAAACCCCATCACATTATAACTAAACCACTTCAACCCCCATCGCAAACTACCGATATAATAAAACCTCTACAACCCCCATCACAAAACCCCCGACTACAACATTAATCCCTAAACCACGACAACCCCCATCGCAAAACAAATCCCCTAACAGCTAACCCTTGGGGGTTAGCTGCTAGGGGATTTTTTTTTGGAGACCCTTCACACTGTTAACCCCTAAACTGCGACAACCCCCATCACAATAAACCCCTAAAAAAAATAAGGCTTTTTATTTTTAAGTTGTTATTTTTTCTGGTAGTGTTCTTTTTTTAACTTAAGTGGTTTTAGATAAGGGGTCTTAGGGGTTAGCGGCTAGGGGGTTTATTGCAATCGGGGTTGTGGAGGTTTAGGGGTTAATAGTTTAGGTGGTTTTATTGTGATGGGGTGGTGGTGGCTTATGGCTTAATAGTATTAGGAGTCTTCGAGGGTTAGCTGTTAGGGGGTTTATTGTGATAGGGTTATGGTAGTTTAGGGGTTAAGTAATGTAACTTGTGGTTTTGCGATAGAGGTTGTGGTAGTTTTGTGTAGCAGGTGTTTGTGATGGGTGTTGTGACTGTTTAGGGGTTATGTAGTGTAGCAGGTGTTTGCGATGGGTGTTCTGGCGGTTTAGGGGTTAAGTAGGGTAAAAGGGGGTTGCGATGGGGGTTTTCATAGAAAACAAGTTAAATTAATTAACTAATATTTAACAAATATAATAGTGGCTTAAAGGGACAGTATAGTCAAAATTAAACTTTTTGAGATTCAGATAGGGCATGCAATTTTAAAGAACTTTCCAATTTACTTTTATCATTAAATTTGCTTTGTTCTCTTGGTATTCTTTTGTAAAAGCTAATCCTAGGTAGACTCATATGCTAATTTATAAGTCCTTGAAGGTAGCCTCTTATCTCAGTGCATTTTGACAGTTTTTTACAGCTAGAGAGCGCTAATTCATGTGTGCCATATAGCTAACATTGTGCTCACTCCCGTGGAGTTACTTATGAGCCAGCACTCAATAAAACTGCATTATATACAACATTTGGCATGATATTCTTATCACTTTTTAGTTTGCTAACAAGATCAAGCTTTATGTCATGTTTCATGAAGAACAAAAAAAATATTAATATTATTTTTTTCCTGCCATTGGGCTCAATTTTATAAAGTGTATTTTTTTAACACATCATAATAGCTTAAAGAAACAGTCTAGTCCAAAATAAACTTTGATGTTTCAGATAGGGCATGTCATTTTAAACAACTTTCCAATTTACTTTTAGCACCAATTTTGCTTTGTTCTCTTGATATTCTTAGTTGAAAGTTAAATCTAGGAAGTTCATAAGTTAATTTCTTAGACCTTGAAGGCCCCCTCTTATCTGAATGCATTTTGACAGTTTTTCACCACTAGGGTGTTAGTTCATGTGTGTCATATAGATAACACTGTGCTCATGCACTTGGAGTTACCTAGGGGTCAGCACTGATTGGCTAAAATGAAAGTCTGTCAAAAAAACTGAAATAAGGGGGCAGTTTGCAGAGGCTTAGATACAAGGTAATCACAGAGGTAAAAAGTGTATTAATATAACTGTGTTGGTTATGCAAAACTAGGGAAAGGATAATAAAGGGATTATCTATCTTTTAAAACTATAAAGATGGGGGCGGAGCTAGCCACTAATCTGACTAGACGTGTGCACACTGAGCTCCATAAACCAACTATCTAAAAGAACCATATAAAGTGTGGATTTTGCCTTTTAATCAACGATTAAGCTATCAGCTCTAGTAGGTGGACACTATGTTATTGTAGGGTGACCTCTTTCACCCATTCCATCAGCGTTAATAGCCATCTCAGAGCGGGACACCTACAGTGTGGCGAGCGGACCCGGTTACTGCTGCGGAGAGATCAGGCCAACGCCAGCTATAACCCGGAGGGCTGGAGTTTTACTATAGGCTATTCAATTACCACCCGAGCCTGCCTGGACTACACCATATAGCTTCTCTGCTACTACCGCCATTCAAGCGGACACCGACTGAAACTTGCGGACCTCATAGCAGTCCCTCACCATTGGCCGCAGCTGTCTCCTTACTCCGGAGGGTCGGGGCTCCGTTCCGGAGTAACTGCCACCCCTTGCACCAGCCAAAACCTACTACCTGCCTTCACCATCTAACTCCACTCCGGAGGGCCGGGGACCCGCTCCGGAGCGATTAGCTACCACCAGCTCCTGCAGGGGAGAAGCAGCCTTCTGGTCGGGACTCCGGCCTGGATACCTAGAGGGACCTTAGTGATCTCGGAGCGGCACATCTTGAAGGTGAGACACTTACCCCCTCGCACATTCCAGATAGAGGACAGGTCCAAAGAAAGTGCCGGAATCTCAGGGGTCCAGGAACACAAAAACAGTCGGGCCAGACTTCTATGCCGCGCAGTTCAAAAAAAAAAAAAGGGCGCGAACACCCGCCATCTTGAGGCCCTCTTACTCCTTACTCCAGCAACCAGCTGGAAGATAGATCCACCTTTCTTCAGTGCGTGCTCAGCTCCTAGAACCGGGTAAGAATTTGTCAGGATATCTGACACTCTACATTGCTAACTTAGATCCTGGGGAGTAGGTTGCACACTGCTAACCCTTGAGTCCTGTACAGGCTTGCATCCAGGTCCTCTTAGATAAAACCCCTTTATTCTCTTACCTGATTGCTCTGCCGGATACAGGAGGTAGAATTAGCCCTACCCTTGAAACAAAGTTGTGGGCCTTGATTGCCGTCTGTCCCCTGAGGCCGGCTACAAGTGTTTAATCCTTGTGGGAACAAATTACATTAAGAAGCCAGCACCACAGAACTACCTAAATAACTTTTAGTCACACATATAGGCAATATTACTCCTGAAGAAGCAGCCCCTATATCATAAGATAGATCATCCGCATCTACCCCATTCTACCCGGGGACTTCAACAAAAACTGCAGTTGTTTTTTGTAGCAGGACATTTGTCTTCAACATTTGTGTGGGCAGCTAACCCTTGCCCCATCTACCTTTGAGGCCTGAGTTTGTGTGATATATTAATACCTGTAGGGTCTGGGAACTGGGCTCTGCAGCCACAATCTAAAACAAAGTGACTACAACATACCCTTCGGTATCTCACACAACCTTCTTATTGTAGTGGGATTTTATACAGCCCTTGCTTTAGGGGCATTATCATACTAGTCTCTCTCTCATTAATACCAGCTGCTGTGCCAGCTTCATTGTCCTTGGGCTCATAGCCTGAGGTGGAGTGTGTTTTCATATTGCTGCCTTAACTATATGCTTTTTTTCCCACAGGTTTCTCAGTATATTATATTGTATAGTGTTAATTCAGCTTTCTATTCCTGCGGTACACCTACAGATAAGTTAGAAGGTACTGCTTTTTCATTACAGGTTTTTGAGTTCCAGCCAAGTTCATATACCTGCCCAAAGCTATTATATTTATCTGCACACCTAGGGCCCGGTAATTTGTACTAAATACACAATCTCCCTCCATACAATTAGTCCCAGGGTTAAATCATTATAAAGTTGGTGTTTTGAATGTCTATAGACCATAATTGTGCCCTCTCAGTGAGATTGATTATTGTGATTTCAGTTTAAGCCCCAACCCAAACTTCCCCGCCAGTGTCCTTTGCTGACTAGAACTTACTTTTCACCTCCCTTGACCAATATAGATGCCCTCGGGCACACTACTAAAAAAAAAAAAAAAAACAAGAGAAAAAAAAAAGAGAGGGCTCTTATATCCTGCTACCCTTTCTATCATATCTCACAGACTTTTTAATTCCATAGTCACCACGCCAACTCTTTACAATTAGTTTATTCAACTAAGCTGTAATATTAACCTGTTACCTAGTCTTAGCCTTCTTCTATAAAGGTGCTGTAACCAGATTTTTGTGTGCTACTGGCCTCTGTAAAATTATCCAAACAAACTTTACTGTCTGTGGCCACGCTTCTTTTGTTTTTGTTGCGAGAAGACAACCAGCTGGTCCACCCTTTCTGAATCAGCTTGTCTGAGTTGGTCACTTCCCCTTCCCTTTTTCCCTTCCTTTGGGTCGTATGCACCACTCCTGGGCCAGCTGGAGGTGTGTGGGTTCTTGCAATCAATTTGCTCAACCTGTGCCGGGGAGTTCTGTCAGGCTCCTGCCTTTGCGTAGTGACTTTCTCTGCTCCTTCTGTTGTCGGAAGTGTTTTGGTCTGGTTGAGACCATAAACATGCGGGGGTAGAAGCCGGATGGAACTTCTAGGCCTCACTCTTTAGGTACATGCTTATTCTTGTTTGTAAATGTAACCAATGTATACCAATGTAACATAACTAAACATGACAGCCTAACTTAGCCACACATTGCCTGGTCTGTTTAATATTTTGCTTCTAGGACTGCTCCTTGGGTGACCGGATGGTCGCTCACTTGTAGCGAAAATGCCTCACACTGCTAGGCGACAGCCTAAAGCCCCAGGTCCAACTAAGAAAACAGTCTTAGACCACTTTACTCAGTCAATTAGGAGAACTGAGGAGGATTCACATGATGACCTTAGTGAATCAGAATCGGTTGAAGAGAGGTCCCAACCTGATGCCACTCCACCTTCCAGATCCCAACATTATATCACAGAGGAAACTCTTAAAAAAATGTTTGCGCAGCAAACGCGCTCCATTACAAAGGAAAACCAAAGGAGCCATGCCGAGCTCAAAAAGGATATTGGAGAAATTGGTGACAGAGTAGACTCTCTAGAAAGACGACAAGACGATATCACCATGGATCAGACAAATTTACTCGCATGCTCTGAGTAGCTAGCTGATCAGTTGAGCCAACTTGAATTCAAACTGGCGGATGTCGAGGATCGCGCCCGGCGGAATAATATTAGATTCCGGGGCATTCCGGAAGATGTTTCATCCGTGGACCTGCAGAGCTACCTATTAGAACTCTTCAATAATTTGTTGGATTCCACTGAAGGTATGACCAACACAATGGAGAGAGCTCACAGAGCTCTAAGGCCAAGATCTGTCTCGCAAGACAAACCTAGAGACGTCATTGTCTGCTTTCACAGCTTCCGCTTTAAAGATAAGCTCATGCAGGCCACCTTCCGTAAACCCCCACTGGCAGATAAATTCCAAAATCTCCAATTACTACCTGATCTATCGGCTCATACTTTACAAAGTCGCAGACTATACCAACCAGTCACCTCTGAGCTGAGAAAGGCGGGTCTTAAATACCGATGGGGCTACCCAGCCAAGCTGATTATCACTAAGGAAAACCAAACTCATATTGTATCCTCACTGGCTCAAGGTTCAACTCTACTTGCACAATGGGGCCTCACAAAAGGCAGTACAATAGAACCTGCTCCGGTCAAAGCAAGACTGAGAGCTATGGCACCCGACTGGCCTCCCAGGGATCAGCGGGTTAAAAGACTGAAAACCCAAGCAGCACAAGACTCTAAAGAACCTCCGGAGGCTCTATCTTGAACATCGGACAGTACCAGCTGGTAATGTTGCCCTTTACTTGAATATCTGTTTCTTTTTTGCTCTCTCTCCCCAGCGCAGCCAGGGAGGGAAACCTCTGGCATAAGTAGCGTCTAATTCGACCTAAATAAAACCTACTCTCAACCTCTTGTTGTATCCAAGTAGACAATGGGCTGTTGTTGATGTCTCTAGATATCTTATCTTTTGTTGTTGACTTCTTTATGGCAGGCTATGTTTCACTGGAATGTCACAAGGGGTCACCCTAGCACAGGTTGAGCATCTATGCCCTGCTGGTGAGAAAAACTGTTAATGACAATGATAAAGTTATTGATGTTATAGTTAGGTTAGCTAATGTTTTATTTTTGTTGTTTACGTTTACATATTGCTTCACTAGGGCACTACTAATTGGATGCCTCCATACCATAGAGATACACGAACATTATACTAATTCATTAGAGCACCATTAGTTAGATGCCTCCTTATCACAAAAACACATGAGATTTATTCTATCAATAAATGGAGTGGGGCCAGATAACCCGGCCCTTTCTCATATAGCTCCCCCCCCATATAGGTAGCCCACGCCAGGGTTCCAACTAGGTGGACTATTTCCACCCCAAAACCCAGTACAACACTTAATAATATAAAATTTAATTCGAATTTCCCACATAATTATATTCCCATTCTTCCCTCCCCCTTCCTTCCCCCCCCCACGACAATGGCAAACCGACTTAGACTCCTCACCTATAATGCGAGAGGCCTTAACTCTCCTCACAAACGGAGTCTCCTGGTCAGGGAGCTCCAACATCATAACCCTGATGTTGTCTTTATACAAGAGACTCATTGGAAGTTAGACTTCCCTCAACGCTTTCAATCCCGTTCCTACTGGATACCTGACCATTCTCCTTTTACTAAAAAAGCTAGAGGCACGGCCATACTTCTGCACCATAGAGTGGCTTACGAACCCATTCAGGCTCTTAGAGACCCGCAGGCCAGGTACACTATCTTAATCTGTAAGCTAAATCACGTACTACATACTCTAGTATCCATTTATCTCCCTAATTCTCTCCAACCCGCATGCCTCCACAAAATTCTTCAATTAGTTGACCAGTACAGACAGGGACGAGTTATTTTGGCGGGCGACTTCAACATGACTTGGGACCCCTCCTTAGACCGTAAAACTAAGACTCCCGACAGGACCAACCCCCAGGCAAGCAGCATTTCCGCTAAGTTCCGGAGTGCCATGTCTCACTATGGCTATTTCGACGTGTGGAGATCCTTGCATACAAGAGAAAGAGACTATACCCATTACTCACATCCCCACAAAATTTACTCTCGACTAGACCACATGTTTTGTCAAGCGGAGAACTTGGACTCCGTTATTCGATCGGAGATTGCTATAAGCTCCTGGTCAGATCATTACTTACTACTAACTGACTTGCACCCCTCGGACAAGCCATTTCCTCAGGCAGATTGGAGACTCCCACGCCATATCCTGACAGACATTGCCTTTAGAGAGGAACTGAGACGCGACCTATCTGAATTGCTCAGACAAAATGATAATGGGCAGACCCCAGATGATATCTTATGGGGCGCCATCAAAGCAATGGCTCGAGGACTCATAATCCGCAAACAGAGCCATCTGAGGAAGCAAGCCGGCCTAACGCTTGCGCAGGCGCATACCAAACTTAGGCATCTGGAATCATGCAATCGGGCCTCTATCTCGGCAGACCTGACAGAGCAGATTAGAGTGGTTAGGGACCATATCAATCAACTAGAATTAAAGCGAACTCAATGCACCCTTTCCAAACTAAAACAACTATTTTACCATAAGGGGAACAAGGCTGACACGCTTCTAGCCAACAAACTACGGAACAAACATAGTGCAACCCGCATATCACAAATCCTTCATAATAATAGGCTACACAACAAACCATCCTTGATAGGTGAAAGCTTTGCAGATTTCTATTCCAAATTATACAACATCGGCAAGGCGGAAATCTCAAAACCGTCCCCCATATCCAAAATTAAAAAGTACCTGTCCACTCTGAACCTGCCCATGCTCAATACAGGGCAGCAAACCGCGCTCACCATGCCAATCTCGCTGCTAGAAATTAAGCAAACCATCAAGCGCCTGAAGCCTTTTTAAGGCTCCCAGCCCTGATGGGTTCCCTGCCCAGTTTTACAAACAGTATATCCATGAACTGGCTCCGTACCTACTCAGGTTCTTCGACTTAGCAAGCAGAGACAGGTCTCTCAAAGCAGAATTCCTACAGGCTGCTATTGTCAAGATACCCAAACCGGGTAAGGACCCATCTCTCTGTTTAAATTATAGACCGATTTCCCTGATCAACATGGATATCAAGATCTATTCCAAGATTTTAGCTACCCGTATCGGTAAACTGCTGCCAGATCTAATTAGCCCTGATCAGGTAGGGTTTATCAACAACAGAGAGGGTCCTGATAACACCAGACGTCTCATCAACATCATGAGCGAGTCAACCAGGATGAATAAGCCCTTCTCAGTTATCTCCCTAGATGCTGAGAAGGCTTTTGATAGAGTTCGATGGGAATACCTTTGGGAAACACTCCAAGCTTTAATTTCCCACCCGAAACCTGTGCGGCTATTAAAGCCTTGTACTCGGCCCCAACGGCATATGTCAGAGGTTTAGGATTTCGGACCTCACCATTTAGTATATCCAACGGCACTAGACAGGGGTGTCCACTTTCACCCCTGTTGTTTGCCCTAGCGATCGAACCTCTGGCCACAACAATCCATTCGGACGCGTCCCTTCCAGGGATCAGACTTTCGGGCACGCTGCATAAAATAGCACTGTTTGCAGACGATGTCACCGTGTTCACAGCAGACCCTGCCAGAGCCATCCCTAGATTGATGGAGAACTTGAAGATATTTGGAGATCTCTCCTTCTACAGACTTAATTCGCATAAAACCGAAATCTTTTGGTGGGGATACCCACAACCCTATATTAGGGACTTGAAAGACCAATACAATTTCAAGTGGTTGACTGAGCGGATTACCCATTTAGGAGTAAAGCTGTCTTCCAGTGCCCAACAAATGATAAAGGACAATTACTCCCCTCTATTAAGAGAATTAGCAACCTGAAAAATACATGGGACCATAAGTCCATTTCATGGATGGGAAGAATAGTGTCTCTTAAAATGTCCTTCCTCCCTAAGTTAACATATTTATTCCGCTGTCTACCGATAAAAGTCCCTATGCATCTCCTCCTCCAATTTCAGAGTGAGATCACAAAGTACATCTGGCAAGGCAAGACCCCCCGAATAGCTCATAGGACATTGCAATTCCCTGTTCCCTTAGGCGGACTTGCATCACCGTCAGTAGTGAAATACTACGAAGGAGCTATGCTAAAGCATAACTCCCAATGGGGAGTACTCCAGTCTTGTGACAGATGGAGAGAACTTGAACAGGCATCACTGCCATCCAATGTTCTCCTTCGAGATGTTATATGGATCCCACCACATAGCCGCAGAACGCTGGGCATCGGTAATCTGGTCATTCTAGAGTGCCTATCGGTCTGGGATAGGCTTAGGCATTGTCAACTCATTGCTCCCCTATAACCTCGGTAGCCAGACTACTTATGAGCTTGCCTGATACTCATCCGAACACGTGGGCTCGGTTAGGGGTTACCAAAGTCTCAGACTTTTGGTCTGCCACACAACCGGACGAATTTATAACTTTAGCGCAGCTGGGCTAGCAAGTAGCCACCCCTAAGTTCCTCACTTTTGAATTCACTAGGATACAGAGCTTTTTAAGAAGCTGGAGCTTTTTTTCGTCCACCTCCCGCCCTCCCACTCCTTGGGAATCTACCTGTCAAGGAGAACGTAAACTCATCAGGCCATTATCGAGACACTATGCTTTGCAAGACAGCACCTCCCTGCCTACTCTGGCTCTGCATCTTCTCAGATGGGACGCCCTCCTGGGCACTGATACCTCTATCGACTCTTGGCAAAGAGCCATCCAGCTGACTAAGAAGACTTTGCATTGCGTAACAATGTTCGAGACGTACTACAAAGTTCTCTCACATTGGTACTTTGTTCCTACCCGCTTGTCTAAAATGTTCCCAGGAACGTCTCCATTATGTTGGAGAGGCTGTGGTCTCCATGGTAGTTTACTACATATATGGTGGGAGTGCCCTATTATTAGACCCCTGTGGGAAAGAGCAATACGTATCATTTCTGCCTACGGCTTTAGAGTCTCTGCTGGTCCAGCGCTTGCTCTCCTCTATCTAGGTCTTCACGCCCTTCCCAAACACCAAGGAATCTTTGGAATCTATCTTTTGGCCTCGATTAAAACTAATATAGCCCGGGCTTGGAAAAGGGATGCTCCCCTCAGTTGGCAAGATATTACCCACACAATGGCCTATTTGTACACTATGGAAAAGGCGATATATTTTGATCTTAACAAATCTGACCTGTTTGAGATGGCTTGGGCTGATTGGAAGAACAACCATGATACTATGTGGCCCCCACAAGTCTTGACAAATGACGCCCCAACTGACAGTTAATGACCTGACTACTCTCCCTGTCGGATAACCTGCACAGTCATCTAGAAGTACTGACTGTAACATACCTCCCCCCATCCCTCCCTATCCCACACATATGTGCCCCTTCTACCCTCCCCCCCCTTGCTCCCCTCTATACCCGATACATTTAAGCTGAAGTGCTCTACTGTACTACCACTGATCCGCTCACCCGTACAAGAAATTGCATGTAAACTGACTTTAGGCAGGGTGAAGATAACCTGATGTATCTGAATCCGAATGGATTTGTATTGTTTCTCTTGTTTTGTATCACTTACTATCTTTCTCAAATGTGTAGAGCTTTTTCCTTTTTTTTTGTGTAGGGTCAGCTGACCCATTATTCTATTTGTTTATAATGCTGAAAAAGGGGTCCTGCGAGTCCCCAATTGTCATGTTATGGATTTGCAAAACCTTGAATAAAAAAAAAAAATTAAAACAAAAATAAAAAATAATATATAAAGATTCTGGTGTAGACTGTCCCTTTAACTATTGTGATGCATGTGACTTGTAGAACATACTCTGCAAACAATCTCCCTCTATGGTTACAGTACCATAGAAGTAAACTGAATGCTGAGTATGTTCCACAGGTCAAAGGCTATCACATAATCACACATAATACAATGGGGGGGTTATTACAAAAACTAAAATGGGGAGATTACTTCCTCCTCATCTTCTCATGAGAGGGTGCCTCTTTAGGGGGCTCACTCATCCTCTGTCATGTCCTGTCATGTTGGTGATGTATATGGTGGGGGGGGGGAGCAGAAGGAGAACAGAATGTGGAGGAGGAGGCAGAGAAGAAGGTGCAGGGGTGGTGGATGGCACTGAGGGATCCTGTGAAGCCTGTTGTCCCTGCTGCTTGTTGGACTCCCTTGCAGCTTGAGCAAGATCTGTTACAGGTTTCACCAAGGTCATATAACAAGATTCTGGAGGATTTGTAGATCTTGTAGATTTCTCTCATGATATTGAAAGAGGCGTTCATGATAGATTCTGTTATCCTCTCTGGATGTAGCAAAGTTGACTTCCAGTTATGCTATGATGTTAGCCTCAGTGACTGGTTAAGGTTGATGAGTTTTGGCTCAGTAGAGAGAAGTGACATTGGTGCAGCAGTTGGGGAAGGAACATCAGTAGCACAGGGTCTCCTCCCTAGGTGAGGATACAGCTTCTTCAGATGAATCAAATTCAGGGGGTGATGGTGTTGAGTGGGGTGGAGGTGAGGCCCTTACAGCACCATGAGAAGGACCAGCAGGAGGATAATCCTCATCATCATGCCATAGCTCCTCCTCCAGTACTGGAGATGTATCCCTAATTATGAGCTGAGGTTCTTCCTCCCTAGGTGTGAGCTGAGGTTCTTCCTCCTTTGGTGTGAGCTGAGGTTCTTCCTCCATAGGTGTGAGCTGAGGTTCTTCCTCCCTAGGTGTGAGCTGAGGTTCTTCCTCCTTAGGTGTGAGCTGAGGTTCTTCCTCCTTAGGTGTGTGCTGAGGTTCTTCCTTCCTAGGTGTGAGCTGAGGTTCTTCCTCCTTAGGTGTGAGCTGAGGTTCTTCCTCGCTAGGTGGGAGCTGTGGTTCATCTTCCCTGTCGTCGGCCCTGTTGTCTGGTAAAGAGTCTGGTTTTTTGGGGGTTTTTTTAAATTGTAATTTTGAAAATTCTAATTTAAAAAATAAAAATAAAAGTAGTCTATTTGAAAATTGCTATTGTTTAAAAGATAGATAATACCTTTATTACCCATTCCCCTAGAAAAAAAAGTAAACCAAAAATGTACTCACCAACACTCATACACTCACTGAGTTGAACAAACACAGTAACAAACCTACACTCACCAACTAGACTACAAACACAACCTACACTCAACTAACAAACACCTAAACAAATGCTACTCTCTGACACAAACTACTCTAACCCTCTAAGTGACTCACAAAACACAATCTCTAACTCTCCTTTTCTCTCTAAATCATTGAACAACAAACCAACCCTCCTGCTCCAAGACCTGTACCTAACGTTTGCAAGCAATACAATCAATGTAATATTTATTGCTTCCACGTTATTAGCACTCAATCGCAAACTTGCTACTTTCAATTTGTAATACCACCGCAAAACTGCCGGCGGAATATCCGTACTAATTGTGCTCAAGCGCCAAATTGGGCTCCACTTGTATTCTAGCCCTATTTATTTACAAAATTCCTCATAGACTCTAATGGTGAATATTGTAAAAAAAAATCAATAGATATAATTTTCTATACATTGCGAATACATTGAATATAATGGCTATTTAAGACACTGGGTTCTTGGGTGATTTACTACAAGATGTTTAGACTTTCTCTGGGTAGATTTTCAAAGAAAATGTGCACTGTTTAAATTAGGCTGCTATAAATATTTAATGTAGGGAAAAAAGTGTTAAAATGTATCATACATACCTTTTGTAAACCTATCACAAACAAGTAGTTCCATGTACCAACTAGTTTATACAAGGACAGCTTACTTTTTTCTATTTTTCAATCTACTTCTGGCAGCCTTTCAGCATGCTTCGTGTGCAAAATAATATATCATCAATGTAATTTCCATACAGCAAATGCCAATGGATTGCATATAAGTATGGTTAAAATGTTCTTTCCTAAGTGCGTTTTAATTCTGAGTCTAGTAGAAAGCGCTTTCGGTCAGTGAAATTACAAGTGTATTGCTTCTGCAACAAAGTGTATGTTTACAAAAGAATTGAGGAATGTTATATCTGACAATTTACCCATAATGAAAGGATTTCTTAGCACAAGTATTTATAACAATACAACAGGAAAATAAAACCGCAAAACCAATTTAACTCTAAACTTTACCTCTCATCTACACATCCAAGAATCCTTTTTCAGTCTTCTCAATGTGTTTTTAATGCATTGGGACAAGTAAGCACAATCCAACTTCACTTAATAAAGTTATCTAATATTTTTCCTTTTAATATTCTCGTGATTAAATTGTTAGCATTATCAGGATAGGAATTTTGTAGGATGTTTTTCTGAAGTGTTTGCTGTAAATCAACCTTGTCCTATTCATTTTTTATGTACATGTTTATGTGAGAAATGATGAATTGATTCATTATCCCAGTATATGTCTGATCATTCCTGTTCCCTCCTTAGACCCCTGCAGAGCTCAGAGCATTTTAATTCAACACCTGTTACATTTGTTCTTGGCACGGAATAAATTAAAATTGCATTCTTATCCCTGAAAAAGCATCATCATTTATTTTTGTTTTCTTCAGGTTTTCTTTATAAGAAAATTATACTTTTAGTATTTCCAGTCATGGAACTTTATTACATTTTGTATCTAATAATGATTCTTTGTTGAGAAGGCTGCACCTTGCACTTTTTCATACATGTTCAATTATTATTTTTTTTGTATACTTAAAGGGACTCTATAAACCTTAAAAGGGTTATTTCTGCTCTTTGCCCTTTTCCTCTATTGCTTCAGTTTCACATTTGCTGCACAACATTTTTTATGTGGTTTCGGGCAGTGTAATTTTGATGCAACTATTCAGCACATTATTTATTGCATCATTTTTGCTGCAACTTCTGTTGCGTTAATTCCGCAAGTTGCTGTTTGGCACCTTTTTGCCTTTTTATAGCATTCTTGCTCCATATTAGTCACTCTAGTATTGTTTCTTCTTGAGCTCTGTCTTTTGAAGTTATTATAAGCATTTTTGACCTAAACCTTAGATTACTTTTTTGTCTCTCAACTTTCTACCACGCTGTCAGATTGTTGACTACTCTGACAACACCCTGGATTCCTCTTTGCCTTACGATTTGGTACCTTTGATGCCTGATTGGCTCTAACCCATATTGAATAGTTTATGCTCTTGCCTCAATGTCTGTCTGACATGATACGCTGTAGTGTATCATGTCCGACAGACATCGCTAAATGCTGACAGCATACGCTGCCGGCATTTAACATTGGACAAGCAGTTCTAGTGAACTGCTTGTGCAATGCCGCCTCCTGCAGATTTGTGGCCAATAAGCCGCTAGCAGGGGGTGTCAATCAACCCGATCATATAGGATTGGGTGGATTGATGTCCACAGCCTCAGAGGCAATGGACCAGTAAAGGAGCAGCGGTCTTAAGAAAGCTGCTTCATAACTGCTGTTTCTGGCGAGCCTGAAAGCTTGCACAGAAACAGGGGCATCAGGGGCCATTTGGCCCTTGATAAATCGGCCCCATAGGCTCCAACCTCCAGGACTGCTCCAGTATTTGGCCAAACCCTCCATCTGATGCTGACTAGCGGCTAGGAACAGGAAGGGGGAATCCATTTACTGGAATCTGAGAGAGATCAGTATTAAGATTTAACTTTTATTAATATTAAGTTTAAAAAAAGACCATTATTAGCAAAGATTGCAACCAAAAGAAAAAATACAACTATATAGTTTCCAACAATACCTCTTGCCATAACATAAAGGGTGATTAAGGTAGCAAGATAGGCAGTAAAAAATAAGGTTTGAAAAGTTATTCTGCAGACACGTTTTGCCTGAAAATGGGTTAGCTCGAGAACGATTACTTTTTACTTTGAACTAATAATACCAGTACAACCGGACATGCACAAAAAGTTTACTTGTAGTGCAATTAGCGCTCTAGCAAAAGCACTAAATAGCACTCCACTCGTAATCTTGTCATAAATGTCTGATTTCTGTATTAAAACAATAAAGAAACATCAACTTACTATGGTTATGGAATGGCAGAATATTTTGCCCCACCAACTTAAAACGCCAGCAGATACCACTGCACTAAGTATATTCACATCTAAGTAGTATTGCTTATACGTGCACCTTAATCAATAGGGGTTCCCATTGTAAATATTATTAAACCAGCCTCCCACATCCATTTCCTGCATAACTGGGTTCCCACAAAAAGAAAAGAAAACATGTTTCAGCGAAATATCGAATTTAACTATAAAGAAATAATAGTGAGCAAATTAAAAATGTAAAGAGAGAAGCCCCCTCTTTTTAACACTTGTTTTTGGCAATCAGGTTTATTTACAAACATGTGGGACATTGATGGGGACAGGTGTGCCCCCACGTATGCTAAAATTTATCTTGGCTGGTGGGGAGAAACAGTAGTTGTCACGCTCTGTGTATCGGGTTCTGGGTTAAGGAGTATATGCAAGGTGGTGACAGCCATTAAACTGCCTGGAACACTGAAAGGGGCCAGCAGTATGTGCTTCATTATGGAATTACCCCTTTTAGGCATGGTTTAGTAACAGAGAAGCAAGCAAGTTTATTGTACTGGCACTGGAGACTGGAAACAGAATAGGCTAGCAAGTGCGCCCATACCAGAAATGGAGTCTGTGGTAATGCCAATGATAGGACTAGGAACAGGAGTGCCCACTGTAAGGTTAGGAACAGAACAGCTGTGGGAGTGAGGCTACAGGCATGAGAAATGTTACCACACTGAAAACAAAGTGCTAGCTTTTGATATAGGTAAGTAAGGAATAAGGTAATACGAGCTGAGTGTAATACCTTATCAGACTTATGCTGCTTGAACCTTTATGAAAACAACACAATACACTTGCGGTCTTGGAAGTCCGTTGGGGAGGATAACACTTGGTGTGAAGTGGAGCAGAGCCGGCTCTGAAATACAATGGAAAAGGCAGGAGAACAGCCAGAGTCCTTAAGATAATTTGTCGGTCAAAACAGCAAGCTGCAAATCCGGAATTTAGAACTTAGCAGGGGAGAACAGCAAATGCAACCATGATGGTAAAATAAATGGTGAATGATTGCATTGATACAATAGGGTACAATAAAATACAAAAACAATATAAATACATAACATATGCAAAATTTAACATAGAACAGGTAGGAAATATATAATCAACCATGACAGGTGCATTCTGTTTTGAGATATGCAAAGTGGAATCTCTTAAAGGATTTTAGGCTTGGGGAAGGTTTTAAAGTGTGCGGGAGGTGGTTCCATAATTGTGGTGCTCTGTAGGAAAAGGAGGATTGAGCTGCTTTCTTTTTGTATGGAGGCAGACTAAATAATGTGCTGGTACTGGATCGGAGGTTATAGGAGGTGGGAACAGCCAGAGAGAGCATTCTGCTCAGGTAGGGTGGGAGCTTCCCAGAAAAGCTCTTAACCAAATTAGTAGTGGTCTGATATAACCGGAAAAATAATCAGAAAAATTATTATTCTAAAAATGAAAATCCTGATTTAAATCAATTTAAATTGTTCTTACTGACTAGCGATTTTAATCATGATTTAAATCAAATCCACCATGTCTATGATAGAAACCAATATAACATTATTAACCCAAAAACACTGGTAAATATGTGCACAATATTATAATCTATACATGATCACTTAAACTTTGATTTATGATATCTTCTGCAATGTTATAACTCAGTGCTAAAATTTTATACTATTCATGTATATATTTAACTAGTTTTAAATCAAGACGTGGTAATCACATAACTATGTGCTCACTATTTCATTCTTTCTCATTTCACATATATCATCTTCAAAAGATGATTTCAGAATCTAAGGTTATGGGTACTAACAAAAGTTAATAATATAATATTTTGACGTAACCACTTTTGGACCCTGGTCTTTAATTTTTGGATCTAGAAGAATTATCTTTTAAATGTCTCCTGTCACCAATCTCTCCCCCCTACATTTGAGTTGAAAACGTGTTCAATAGTAGAGACATCCTGTTTGTGTATTTCAATAAAATGTTTAGCCAAAGCTTAAAAATCTTCCTTTTGACATCTATGTTCGATAGATGTTCTCTAATGCATGCTCATACCTCCAGGGTGGTCATTCCCATGTATTGCATCTGACATTACGTGCAGGAAATTAAATATACCTTAAGGTAGAACAATTGATACAACTAAAAATCCCATATTTGTCAGCTGGCCTGTATGCATCATTGCACACTCGCCCAATTGGTCTGTCAATTACAGAGAGCTCACCTCAGAGGTGGCAAAGAGTGTAAGAAACAGCAGACTAATGACCACTGCTTCTTGCATTGCGGGAAGCAGGTTTGCATGTGCAAACCTGCCCTACAAGGGCACTTTAGCAGTTTACGCTACTTCGCACATGGAGCCTTAAATATCTGGTATTTTTCCCCAGTCATAAAAGATTCAACACTTTGTGTAATTTAAGCACATGCCTTGCACCTAGGTTGTCCACATTTAAACATCCCTTTGATGGTAAATGGGAACTGCCTGAACTGTGCAAAACAAAATGGCCACTGGAGACATTGTAGAGGTCGTAGATGGTATTGATTTATTAACGCTCTATTCATCCCTTTTGTAGAGGTTGCATACAGTGGAGAGGGCACACATTTACATATGTATAGGAACATGCATATTTGTTGAGTTTGAAATGTTCTGTACAACTGAGGGGATCTGCTGGAAAAGTCACTTCAGGACCACAACACCCTCAAATGGTGTGTTTTTATTTATTTATTTTATTGTCAGTAACAGTTCTGGTGTCTTAGGAACCTATTGTACTTTTTTCCACCCACATCACTGCTAAACCATCTAAATGCATCTTGTATTTTATCATAAATTAAAAATAGATAAAATACATATATAAATATATATATAGGGGTGCTCTAAGCAGAATGCAATGCGAGCACAATATAAACAGTTGTAAAGATAAACAATGGGACAAATATTATCAAACAAAATAGGGGAGTCCCAGTATCAAGTGTGATTAAAAAGTCCTCTTGAACAATCAAATGGAACTCCAGGAATCTTCAGATACACATCAAATAAAGGGCTGCTATCTTCTTAAATCCACCAATACGAAAATCTAGAATAACAAGCAACACAGAAGCGTCCCATGTGAGTATCAATCAACAATGTAGTCACATTAGTGAAGAGCACTCTAATGTGCTGGTAGGAGCATGCTGATAACTCACAGCATATCAGCTTGTTGGTCTCAGGCACACAGGATCACCAGATCAACAGTACTTCAGATGGATGCCAAGTAGGACCAGCAGGGTTATGGAAAAAGTAGCAAGAGGGTGTGTACACTCCAATCATTTTGATTGGAGCAGGATAGGTCATGTGAATATCTTTAGATCCTCCGATATCATAATATACACAGTACACACAGTATACGATGCAATCCATAGAGAGTAGCTGTTCACGTTTACTTTAAAAAAGTTCTGATTGATGAGTCACATGCTCCGCCGACCTTACACACACTCCGCCTACATGATGTGAGCATGTTTACTATTTGAAGCGAGTGATCCCATTGCCCTTCAGTCCACTGCTTTGATGGGTGTGTTTTTACACTTGATGTTTGTTCCTATTGAAGTGAGTGACATCATGAGGGTGTGTACATGCTAGAGTCACAGGTAGGAAGTTAACTTGTTCACATATGTTGAGCCATCCCAATTAAGTTCGATTACGATAATGATTGGTGCATAGATATCAGCCACACCTGTGATTGTGGGTGTTTAATTAGGATATGCAGTAACAAATTGTATTTAAAGACCAACATTGTATTATATTGTATAACATTTTAATGCCTGATGAAACAGTGCACGCTGTCGCCGAGAAACGCGTTGTCTTGTTTAAGGGAGTTGGGTGTATTTACACTATCCCTTTTTACAACATATGTTTATATATGTTTTTGATATAGCACATGTTGGTGCAGTTTTAATTAAATTCTCTTTTTTTAAACATTGGAGACTTTTTGCTACTTTTTTCCATAACCCTGCTGATCCTTTTTGGAATCTATCTGAAGCACTTTTGATCTGGTGATACTGTGTGCCTGAGACCAGCAAGCCGACATGCTGTGAGTAATCAGCATGCTCCTACCAGCACATTAGAGTGCTCTTCACAAATGTGAGCACCCTTGTACCCTGATTGGAAATATATATCTACATTGTCAATTGATACACAATTGGGGAGCTTCTTTGTTGCTTGTTATTATATGTTATCATGATATTAGGACTACAATAGGTTAATGTCACACATGCAAATGAGTATTTATCTTGCACAGTGAATAAGTTACTTGAATAGACCTTTATTCTAACCTTTAGAGATGTGAATTAGCTATTGTATCAGTCGGTATCGAGTGACCTCCCAGTTTCTATTTCAAGAACACACGTAAAGACCTTTTTGAGAGCTTTTCTGTCGAAAAGGCATTTGCAACTGTGGGATTTAAACAAATAAATCGATTTTGCATTTTTATCACCTGAGAATAACACGACAACGAATTTGGACGGAAAGTCAAAGGCCATTTCTGTAGCAAATCAACAATTAACTGTAATCAACCACTACATTAGTATGTTAATTTATTGCAAGAGGATTTTAATTACAATGGGTCAAATTACAAGTGGTGCACTAACTTTTCTGCTTGTGAGTTAACTGCACTCAAAGTAAAAAATTAGCGAGGCAACATTAGTGCTGGTATTACAAGTTGAAAGTAAAAAGTTAGCATGCAAGAGAAAGAATCAGACATGCTAACTTCAGGACTTTGGATATTGTGACCCGCTAACTCCCTCTCCCCATAGACTTCTATGGGGCATTCTACAAAAAAAACTATTAGTAATCACTTGCACGTTAACCCTACACTGCGCTAGATCAACTGTGCTAACGTTTGCATAGGAATACTTTACATTCTTATGTTCTTTACACAGAAGAAAATTTTCTTTTTATTTATATATATATATATATATATATATATATATATATATATATATACAGTATCTCACAAAAGTGAGTACACCCCTAACCATTTTGTAAATGTTTTATTTTATCTTTTCATGTGACAACACTGAAGAAATGACACTTTGCTACAATGTAAAGTAATGAGTGTACAGCCTCAAAATACCTCAACACACAGCAATTAATGTCTAAACCGTTGGCAACAAAAGTGAGTACACCCCTAAGTGGAAATGTCCAAATTGGGTCCAAAGTGTCAATATTTTGTGTGGCCATTATTTTCCAGCACTGCCTTAACCCTCTTGGGCATGGAGTTTACCAGAGATTCACAAGTTGCCACTGGAGTCCTCTTCCACTCCTCCATGACAACATCACAGAGTTGGTGCATGTTAGAGACCTTGCGCTCCCCCGACTTCCATTTGAGGATGTCCCACAGATGCTCAATAGGGTTTAGGTCTGGAGACATGCTTGGCCAGTCCATAACCTTTAACCTGGGCTTCTTTAGCAAATCAGTGGTAGTCTTGGAGGTGTGTTTGGGGTCATGTTGGAATACTGCCCTGCGGCCCAGTCTCCGAGGGGAGGGGATCATGCTCTGCTTCAGTATGTCACAGTACATGTTGGCATTCATGGTTCCCTCAATGAACTGTAGCTCCCCAGTGCCGGGAGCACTCATGCAGGCCCAGACCATGACACTCCCACCACCATGCCTGAATGTAGGCAATATACACTTGGCTTTCTACTGCTCACCTGGTTGCCACCACACATGCTTGACACCATCTGAACCAAATAAGTTTATCTTGGTCTTATCGGACCACAGGACATGGTTCCAGTAATCCATGTCCTTAGTCTGCTTGTCTTCAGCAAACTGTTTGTGGGCTTTCTTGTGCATCATCTTTAGAAGAAGCTTCCTTCTGGGATGACAGTCATGCAGACCAATTTGATGCAGTGTGCTGCGTATGTTCTGAGCACTGACAGGCTGACCCCCCCCCCCACACCCCTTCAACCTCTGCAACAATCCTGGCAGTACTCATACATCTATTTCCCAAAGACAATGTCTGGATATGACGCCGGGCACGTACACTCAACTTCTTTGGTCGAACATGGCAAGGCCTGTTCTGAGTGGCACCTGTCCTGTGAAACCGCTGTATCATCTTGCCCACCATGCTGCAGCTCAGTTTCAGGGTCTTGGCAATCTTCTTTTAACCTAGGCCATCTTTAGGTAGAGCAACAATTCTTTTTTTCATATCCTCAGATAGTTCTTTGAGGTGCCATGTTGAACTTCCAGTGACCATTATGAGAGAGTGTGATAGTGATAACACCAAATTTAACACACTGGCTCCCCATTCACACCTGAGACCTTGTAACACTAATGAGTCACATGACACCGGGGAGGGAAAATGGCTAATTTGGCCCAATTTGGACATTTCCACTTTGGGGTGTACTCACTTTTGTTGCCAATGGTTTAGACATTAATGGCTGTGTGTTGAGTTATTTTGAGTGGACAGCAAATTTACACTGTTATCCAGGCTGTAGACTCACTACTTTACAAAGTGTCATTTCTTCAGTGTTGTCACATGAAAAGATATAATAAAATATTTACAAAAATGTGAGGGGTGTACTAACTTTTTTCAAGGAAGGCGCCCCACCAATCCTCTGGCATCCACAACAAGTGAACCTTTGGAAATGAGGATAGTGAAAATGTGTGAATTACAGTGCATTGTATAAATGTTTGATGCAGTGACTCGATGAACACTGAGAAGATTTATCATGTTACATCGGGCTTTACCCACAGCTAATTGTCAGGTTTACCTGGGTAATGCTAGGATTACCCAATTTCTTACTTTACCCGCAACATATATATAAAAATATATATATATATATATATATATATATATATATACAGTATCCCACAAAAGTGAGTACACCCCTCACATTTTTGTAAATATTTTATTATGTCTTTTCATGTGACAACACTGAAGAAATGACACTTTACTACAGTAGTGAGTGTACAGCCTGTATAACAGTGTAAATTTGCTGTTCTCTCAAAATAACTCAACACACAGTAATTACAGGGAGTGCAGAATTATTAGGCAAATGAGTATTTTGACCACATCATCCTCTTTATGCATGTTGTCTTACTCCAAGCTGTATAGGCTCGAAAGCCTACTACCAATTAAGCATATTAGGTGATGTGCATCTCTGTAATGAGAAGGGGTGTGGTCTAATGACATCAACACCCTATATCAGGTGTGCATAATTATTAGGCAACTTCCTTTGCTTTGGCAAAATGGGTCAAAAGAAGGACTTGACAGGCTCAGAAAAGTAAAAAATAGTGAGATATCTTGCAGAGGGATGCAGCACTCTTAAAATTGCAAAGCTTCTGAAGCGTGATCATCGAACAATCAAGCGTTTCATTCAAAATAGTCAACAGGGTCGCAAGAAGCATGTGGAAAAACCAAGGCGCAAAATAACTGCCCATGAACTGAGAAAAGTCAAGTGTGCAGCTGCCAAGATGCCACTTGCCACCAGTTTGGCCATATTTCAGAGCTGCAACATCACTGGAGTGCCCAAGGTAAGAAAGGCTGAAAGACGACCACCACTGAACAAGACACACAAGCTGAAACGTCAAGACTGGGCCAAGAAATATCTCAAGACTGATTTTTCTAAGGTTTTATGGACTGATGAAATGAGAGTGAGTCTTGATGGGCCAGATGGATGGGCCCGTGGCTGGATTGATAAAGGGCAGAGAGCTCCAGTCCGACTCAGACGCCAGCAAGGTGGAGGTGGAGTACTGGTTTGGGCTGGTATCATCAAAGATGAGCTTGTGGGGCCTTTTCGGGTTGAGGATGAAGTCAAGCTCAACTCCCAGTCCTACTGCCAGTTTCTGGAAGACACCTTCTTCAAGCAGTGGTACAGGAAGAAGTCTGCATCCTTCAAAAAAAACATGATTTTCATGCAGGACAATGCTCCATCACACGCGTCCAAGTACTCCACAGCATGGCTGGCAAGAAAGGGTACAAAAGAAGAAAATCTAATGACATGGCCTCCTTGTTCACCTGATCTGAACCCCATTGAGAACCTGTGGTCCATCATCAAATGTGAGATTTACAAGGAGGGAAAACAGTACACCTCTCTGAACAGTGTCTGGGAGGCTGTGGTTGCTGCTGCACGCAATGTTGATGGTGAACAGATCAAAACACTTACAGAATCCATGGATGGCAGGCTTTTGAGTGTCCTTGCAAAGAAAGGTGGCTATATTGGTCACTGATTTGTTTTTGTTTTGTTTTTGAATGTCAGAAATGTATATTTGTGAATGTTAAGATGTTATATTGGTTTCACTGGTAAAAATAAATAATTGAAATGGGTATATATTTGTTTTTTGTTAAGTTGCCTAATAATTATGCACAGTAATAGTCACCTGCACACACAGATATCCCCCTAAAATAGCTATAACTAAAAACAAACTAAAAACTACTTCCAAAACTATTCAGCTTTGATATTAATGAGTTGTTTGGGTTCATTGAGAACATGGTTGTTGTTCAATAATAAAATTAATCCTCAAAAATACAACTTGCCTAATAATTCTGCACTCCCTGTAATGTCTAAACCTTTTGCAACAAATGTGAGTACACCCCTAAGTGGAAATGTCCAAATTGGGCCCAAAGTGTCAATATTTTGTGTGGCCACCATTATTTTCCAGCACTGTCTTTTTTTTTATATTTCTTTTTATTTGAATAAGCCAACAAAATAAGGATCAATAACTCACATAATATATGCCACGCAGGGCACAATGACAGTAGTAGCCATAACAACATTTATAATACATAGATACTAACCTAAACGTGACAGAATTAAATCTTTCATCCGTAATTTGTTAGTATCTAAACATAAGGTTGACTTAATTTTTTCTTTTTTTTCTCTTCTCTTTTTTTTCAAAATAACAATAAAAAAACAGAAACAAAAACAGAAAAAAAAAAGGAAGGACCCCCCTCATCCCTGTCCCCAGTCCCCAATCCCCGTCATCATCGATCAGTCCTGATCTATATTCATACAAATCCCTACTCCCTATAACAGGAAATCCATGATGCTGGGAATTCATTATGTAGTACAAATTCTGCAAAACTATCTGAACTTAGAAATGGAGACAAAATTTGTTTTTGAATATGAGGCAAATAAGACTTGATTATGGGTAACCAATCTAAAATGAATTTTTTTCTTTAGCAGACTTTAGATGAAAATATTCAAAGATTATTTGGTTTTGCACTTCCTGGATAACCATTGAGAAGGAGGGGACAGATTTTGATTTCCTATTTTTGTTATAAGATGTCTGATTGACAGGATAATAGAAACCAAAGTTTTCATTCTCAATGAAGAATTTGTAAGATGAATGTTAAGAAAAATAATGTTTTCTGGCTTAAATAATATATTGATACCATAAAACTTTTTTAACCAGAAAGATAATTTATTCCAAAGTTGTCTTAATCTAGGGCAATAATAGAACATATGTAATATATCTGCTTTAGAGTACGAGCAACAAGGGCAGTTAGTAGATTGAAGGATGTACATCTTTGAGAGTCTTAATGGCGTTATATAAGATCTATTTATAATTTTAAAATGAGATTCTTTCCAGCTTGATGGAATTCAACATTTATTTACTAGGCTACAACTTAATTTAATTTCTCCATCCTCCAGATTTGGACAGTCCCGTGACCATGAAGCAGAGACATTATTAAGAAAAATTTGATTCTGTTTATTGAGCATAATATCATACATGAGAGAGATTGAGGATAGCCCTGCTCTAAGATCATGCTAGGCACTGATTAACCCCTTAATGACCACAGCACTTTTCCATTTTCTGTCCGTTTGGGACCAAGGCTATTTTTACATTTTTGCGGTGTTTGTGTTTAGCTGTAATTTTCCTCTTACTCATTTACTGTACCCACACATATTATATACCGTTTTTCTCGCCATTAAATTAACTTTCTAAAGATACCATTATTTTCATCATATCTTATAATTTACTATAAAAAAATACAAAATATGATGAAAAAAAAAAAAAAACACTTTTTCTAACTTTGACCCCAAAATCTGTTACACATCTACAACCACCAAAAAACACCCATGCTAAATAAAATTAAAACTACATTTTGTCCTGAGTTTAGAAATACCCAATGTTTACATGTTCTTTGCTTTTTTTGCAAGTTATAGGGCAATAAGTACAAGTAGCACTTTGCTATTTCCAAACCACCTTTTTTTTCAAAATTAGCGCTAGTTACATTGGGACACTAATATCTTTCAGGAATCTCTGAATATCCATTGACCTAGGCCCATTTTGATATATTTCATGCCACCATTTCACAGCCAAATGCGATCAAATAAAAAAAAAAATTCACTTTTTCACAAATTTTTTCACAAAATTTAGGTTTCTCACTGAAATTATTTACAAATAACTCATGAAATTATGGCATAAATGGTTGAAAATGCTTCTCTGGGATCCCCTTTGTTCATAAATAGCAGATATATATGGCTTTGGCTTTGCTTTTTGGTAATTAGAAGGCTGCTAAATGCCACTGCGCACATACGTGTATTATGCCCAGCAGTGAATGGGTTAATTAGGGAGCATGTAGGGAGCTTCTAGGGTTAATTTTAGCTCTAGTGTAGTGTAGTAGACAACCCAAAGTATTGATCTAGGCCCATTTTGGTATATTTCATGCCACCATTTCACCGCCAAAAACAATCAAATAAAAAAAAATTGTTCACTTTTTCAAACTTTAGGTTTCTCACTAAAATTATTTACAAACAGCTTGTGCAATTATGGCACAAATGGTTGTAAATGCTTCTCTGGGATCCCCTTTGTTCAGAAATAGCAGACATATATGGCTTTGGCGTTGCTTTTTGGTAATTAGAAGGCCGCTAAATGCTGCTGCGCATCACATGTGTATTATGGCCAGCAGTGAAGGGGTTAATTAGGTAGTTTGTAGGGAGCTTGCAGGTTTAATTTTAGCTTTAGTGAAGAGATCAGACTCCAACCTGACACATCCCACCTGATCCCTCCCAAACAGCTCTCTTCCCGCCCCCACCTCACAATTGTCCCCGCCATCTTAAGTACTGGCAGAAAGTCTGCCAGTACTAAAATAAAAGGTATTAAAAAAAAAAATTAGCATATTTACATATGCTGCTATGTAGGATCCCCCCTTAGCTCCCAACCTCCCTGATCCCCCCAAAATAGCTCCCTAACCCTCCCCTTCTGCCTTATTGGGGCCATCTTTGGTACTGGCAGCTGTCTGTCTATTACTTGTTTTTATTTGTTTCTGTATTGTAGCTTCCCCCCCCCCACAGTCCAATATCCCACCAGCCAAACCGATCACCAAATAAATATAATTCCCCCCTTGATCCCCTTGATCCCCACTTCTAACTAAAAATTTTCTGTAGCGTAGTGGTTCCCACCCGCTCCCTCCCCGTGCATGCGCCCACCCGGCCTCCCCGTGCACGTGCGCGCATCCGTGCGCGCCCCCCGGTCGTCCCCGCCCCCGATCCCGCCCCCCTCCGCATCACAAAGGCCATTGATGGCCGCCACCCGCCTCCCACACCGGCTCCCACCCACCACGAACTTAGCCGTTAATGTTCGGGGCAGAGAGGGCCACAGAGTGGCTCTCTCTGCATCAGATGGCTAAAAATGGTTATTGCAGGATGCCTCAATATCGAGGCATCACTGCAATAACCGGAAAGCAGCTGGAAGCGAGCAGGATCGCTTCCAGCTGCTTTCCACACCAAGGACGTGCAGGATACGTCCTCAGGCGTTAACTGCCTTTTTTTTGAGGACGTACCCTGCACGTCCTCGGTCGTTAAGGGGTTAAAGGGACACTGTACCCAAAAAATTTCTTTCGTGATTCAGATTGAGCATGAAATTTTAAGCAACTTTCTAATTTACTCCTATTATCAAATTTTCTTCATTCTCTTGGTATTTTTATTTGAAATGCAAGAATGTAAGTTTAGATGACGGCCCATTTTTGGTGAACAACCTGGGTTGTCCTTGCTGATTGGTGGATAAATTCATCCACCAATAAAAAAGTGCTGTCCAGAGTACTGAAACCAAAAAAAAGCTTAGATGCCTTCTTTTTCAAATAATGATAGCAAGAGAACGAAGAAATATTGATAATAGGAGTAAATTAGAAAGTTGCTTAAAATTGCATGCTCTTTCTGAATTACAAAAGAAAAAATTTGGGTTCAGTGTCCCTTTAAGTTCCCAGGTATGGCTACTAAAATAGTGCCTCAACTGGAAATAAGCAAACATATCCTGTCTGGGTAAACCAAATTGTGCGACAAGATACTCGAATGAGCGAATATAACCGTCGTTATGAAAAATTTGGTACATATTGATGAGTCCTTTATCGGCCCATTTCTTAAATACTGCCTGGGAGTAACCTGGAGAGAAATCTATTGTGCAAATTATTGGGAGGAATTCAGAAAAGGAGTGATCAACTCCTAAAAGAGTGCAAAATTTTTGTCAAGCTTTAATGATATTCTTTATAGTTATCAGTCCCCTGATATTGTAAGGTAGATCCTTGTATGTGTAGTGTAAATTGGCTTTAGTGGAAAAGGGGTGTAACATATAACTTTCCATGATTGAGCAAGAAAAGATATTTGTATCTGCTAACCAGTCTATAGCAATTTTTGCTAGGCAAGCAATGTTATAAAGTTGGATATTTGGTAGAGCGAGTCCAGCTGAATCGCGAGAATGCATTAATTTCCTAAGAGCAATGCAAGGTTTTTTGTTTTTCCAGGTAAATCTGGAAAAAATAGAACATAATTTACGCTGGTCCGTCATAGAGATAAATAATGGTAAATTCTGTAAAGGATATAATAGACGTGGAAATATGATTGTCTTAATAATACTCACACAAGCTGACAGTGAAATAGCCAGTGATACCCAATTTTCTAGATCAGTTTCTATTTTCTGAATGAGAGGGGGTATGTTTAACTTATACCATAACTTTGGATTAGCATGTATATGAATACCCAGATATTTAAATGTTTCCGATATTTTAAAAGGAAAGTTAGGCTTTGTACGGCTGTCTTTTTTGATCCACTTTAGCTCACTTTGCTTTGAATTAATTTTATAGCCGGAAAAAGAGCTAAAAAAATTAAGATTATTTAGAACAATAGGGATTTCCTGTGCTACATCTTCTAAAAATATCAATAAGTCATCCACATAAATGAGAAGTTTTAGATCTTGCGATCCAAATTTGATGCCTTTAATTGTGTCCCTAAGCCAGATCGCTAACGGTTCTAACGCAATATTGAATAAGAAAGGCGATAACGGACAGCCTTGTCTTGTGCCTCTGCCTAGAATCAAAGGTGGAGAGACATTACAATTGACCAGAAGATATGATACAGGATTCCTATAAATGTTATGTATAAATCGAATAAATTGATTCCTAAAACCAAATTCTTCAAGGGCTCTGAATAAATGGTTCCATGTAATTGCGTCAAAAGCTTTTTCGGCATCCAGACTGATTAAAGCTGTATCCTGCTTAAATTGAGTCTGATGGCTTTGATCACTATTGAAGATATAGTCTATACAGGTTAAGACTTTGCGTATATTTTTTGACGAATTTCTGGTACTCATAAAGCCCGTTTGATCGGGATGAATTATCTTGTCAAAAGAGATCGAGAGCCTAGATGCTATAATTGAAGTTAAGATCTTATAATCTGTATTATGAACAGATATGGGTCTATATGATGCAGGATCTTCCGAGTCTTTATCTTTTTTAAGAATAAAAGAGATATTTGCTACTGTGAAATTTTTTGAGATTTGTTGATCTTTAATAAAATAACTGTTGAAAAGTCTTTCAAGTGTCTCTAGAATCTCTTCTGACAAGATCTTGAAGAATTCGGCCGGTAAGCCATCAGGACCCGCAGCCTTATTTAATTTGTTTTTTTCTATGGCTTTTCTTATTTCATCTTGAGTTATAGGAGCATTCAGTGTGGATAGGTCCTTATCTAGCATTTTCGGCGTATTAATATTTGTCCAAAACATTTCTTCCTGTGAAGTATCAATTTCTGTCCTAGTATATACAGGGAGTGCAGAATTATTAGGCAAGTTGTATTTTTCAGGATTAATTTTATTATTGAACGACAACCATGTTCTCAATGAACCCAAAAAACTCATTAATATCAAAGCTGAATAGTTTTGGAAGTAGTTTTTAGTTTGTTTTTAGTTATAGCTATTTTAGGGGGATATCTGTGTGTGCAGGTGACTATTACTGTGCATAATAATTAGGCAACTTAACAAAAAACAAATATATACCAATTTCAATTATTTATTTTTACCAGTGAAACCAATATAACATCTCAACATTCACAAATATACATTTCTGACATTCAAAAACAAAACAAAAACAAATCAGTGACCAATATAGCCACCTTTCTTTGCAAGGACACTCAAAAGCCTGCCATCCATGGATTCTGTCAGTGTTTTGATCTGTTCACCATCAACATTGCGTGCAGCAGCAACCACAGCCTCCCAGACACTGTTCAGAGAGGTGTACTGTTTTCCCTCCTTGTAAATCTCACATTTGATGATGGACCACAGGTTCTCAATGGGGTTCAGATCAGGTGAACAAGGAGGCCATGTCATTAGATTTTCTTCTTTTATATCCTTTCTTGCCAGCCATGCTGTGGAGTACTTGGACGCGTGTGATGGAGCATTGTCCTGCATGAAAATCATGTTTTTCTTGAAGGATGCAGACTTCTTCCTGTACCACTGCTTGAAGAAGGTGTCTTCCAGAACTGGCAGTAGGACTGGGAGTTGAGCTTGACTCCATCCTCAACCCGAAAAGGCCCCACAAGCTCATCTTTGATGATACCAGCCCAAACCAGTACTCCACCTCCACCTTGCTGGCGTCTGAGTCAGACTGGAGCTCTCTACCCTTTACCAATCCAGCCACGGGCCCATCCATCTGGCCCATAATCACTCACTCTCATTTCATCAGTCCATAAAACCTTAGAAAAATCAGTCTTGAGATATTTCTTGGCCCAGTCTTGACGTTTCAGCTTTTGTGTCTTGTTCAGTGGTGGTCGTCTTTCAGCCTTTCTTACCTTGGCCATGTCTCTGAGTATTGCACACCTTGTGCTTTTGGGCACTCCAGTGATTTTGCAGCTCTGAAATATGGCCAAACTGGTGGCAAGTGGCATCTTGGCAGCTGCACGCTTGACTTTCTCAGTTCATGGGCAGTTATTTTGCACCTTGGTTTTTCCACACGCTTCTTGCGACCCTGTTGACTATTTTGAATGAAACGCTTGATTGTTCGATGATCACGCTTCAGAAGCTTTGCAATTTTAAGAGTGCTGCATCCCTCTGCAAGATATCTCACTATTTTTGACTTTTCTGAGCCTGTCAAGTCCTTCTTTTGACCCATTTTGCCAAAGGAAAGGAAGTTGCCTAATAATTATGCACACCTGATATAGGGTGTTGATGTCATTAGACCACACCCCTTCTCATTACAGAGATGCACATCACCTAATATGCTTAATTGGTAGTAGGCTTTCGAGCCTATACAGCTTGGAGTAAGACAACATGCATAAAGAGGATGATGGGGTCAAAATACTCATTTGCCTAATAATTCTGCACTCCCTGTAGTTGCTGATAGTATGAATAGAAAAAATTACTAATTTCTTGAGGGTCTAAATATCTATTATTACCTTCCCTTATGGTCAAAATATATTTTTTTTTTCCTATTTCTGGTTAGCTTAGCCAAAAATTTAGCAGAACAACCGTGGAAGCTTTTATAATAAAGGTTGTTTTTTACTTCTTCCTGTTGAATTTTTTGCTTTATTATAACATCCCTTTCCTGTCTGGCTTCCATGTACTTTTTCCAATTAAGATCCTTACGAAGATTATTATATCTTTTATATGCATTTTTAACTTGATTGGCTAGGGAAATTTATTGGGCAGCTGCTTCCTTTTTTTTGGCACACATATAGGCCTTGATCTCTCCTCTTAAAACTGCCTTTGCGGTTTCCCAGAATATCTCTATTTTGTTAAAATAGGATATATTATTGACACAATAGTCTCTCCATATTTGCCTCAACCAAGAGGAGAATCTAGAATTATTGTAAAGATATCTAGGAAAATACAAATTTTGGTTTTTACTTTTATTTTGAGTCAGAGAGGGGAACAAGATTGAGATACTGATACTAGCATGATCTGATATAACAATGTCATTCACCTGAGGGTCTAGCCTAAGAATGGATAGAGATTCCGAAATTAAAATATAATCGATCCTTGAAAATCTTTTATAAGTTTTGGATTCACACGTAAAGGTCCGAGAGTCAAGATTCTTAATTCTCCAAATATCAATAAGTTTCATCTTATAGCAAAAAGATCTAAAGTGTTTAGCTTGTCGGTCATATTCTTTTTTATTTTTAGTATCGAATCTGTCAAGTTCAGTACATAGAGACATTAAAATCACCCCCAACTATAACGTTCTGATTGATATAGGGAAATAATTTAGTCTGGATTAACCTCCAAAATTTGGGAGAGAACTTATTTGGGGCATATATATTGCATAAGAGTAATTTAGAATCTTGGATTTGAATTTGCAATACTATAAATCTGGCCTCCGGGTCTTTCTCTATGTTCAATATCTTGTATGAAAGATTTTTGTTAATTAGAATTGCAACTCCACTTTTTCTGGTAGCACTGTCTTAACCCTCTTGGGCATGGAGTTCACCAGAGATTCACAGGTTGCCACTGGAGTCCTCTTCCACTCCTCCATGACGACATTACAGAGCTGGTGGATGTTAGAGAGCTTATACTCCCCCACCTTCTGTTTGAGGATGCCCCACAGATAGGGTTTAGGTCTGAAGACATGCTCAGCCAATCCATTACCTTTACCCTCAGCTTCTTTAGCAAGGCAGTGGTTGTCTTGGAGGTGTGTTTGGGGTCGTTATCTTGTTGGAATACTGCCCTGCGGCCCAGTCTCCAAAGGGAGGGGATCATGCTCTGATTCTGTATGTCACATGTTGGCATTCATGGTTCCCTCAATGAACTGTAGCTTCCCAGTGCCGGCAGCACTCATGCAGGCCCAGATCATGACACTCCCACCACCATGCTTGACTGTAGCAAGACACACGTGTCTTTGTACTCCTCACCTGGTTGCTGAAACACACTCTTGACACCATCTGAACCAAATAAGTTTATCTTGGTCTCATCGAACCACAGGACATGGTTCCAGTAATCCATGTCCTTAGTCTCTGCTTGTCTTCAGCAAACTGTTTGCGTGCTTTCTTGTGCATCATCCTTAGAAGAGGCATCTTTCTAGGATGACAGCCATGCAGACCAATTAATGCAATGTGCGGCGTATGGTCTGGGCACTGACAGGCTGACCCCCCATCCCTTCAGCCTCTGCAGCAATGCTGGCAGCACTCTTACGTCTATTTCCCAAAGACAACCCCTTGATATGAAGCTGAGCATGTGCACTCAACTTCTTTGGTCGACCATGGCGAGGCCTGTTTTGAGTGGAACCTGTCCTGTGAAACAGCTGTATGGTCTTGCCCACCGTGCAGCAGCTCAGTTTCATGATTTTGGCAATCTTCTTATAGCCTAGGCCGTCTTTATGTAGAGCAATAAGGTGCCATGTAGGTGCCATGTTGAATGTCCAGTAACCAGTATGAGAGAGTGTGAGAGAGTGTTTAACACACCTGCTTCCCATTCACACCTGAGACCTTGTAACACTAATGAGTCACATGACACCGGGGAGGGAAAATAGCTAATTGGGTCCAATTTGGGTCCAATTTGGACACTTTTGTTGCCAATGGTTTAGACATTAATGGCTGTGTGACAGCAAATTTACACTGTTATACACGCTGTACACTCATTACTTTACATTGTAGCAAAGTGTAATTTCTTCAGTGTTGACACATGAAAAGATATAATAAAATATTTACAAAAATGTGAGGAGTGTACTCACTTTTGTGGGATACTGTATATACAGTATATATATATATATATATATGATTATATTTTGTAAAATATTTATCTATACCTATATATCTATATAAATATTTTCATATATATATATATATATATATATACACACAGTGTACATATTGTATGTATATATATATATATATATATATATATATATATATACATACATATATATTCATTTAAAAATTAAAAGAACATTTTCTCTAAGTGGAGAACATGGGAATATAATGTATTTCTGTAGTATACACATTAAAACATAAAACAATATGTATTGATGTTTCAAGGTATTTGACTGGGAAGGGCTCAAAAGTGTATGTATATATATATATATATATATATATGTATTTGTTCATATGCTTAAATATGTGTATATATATTTGTGTGCCCATACATATTTACACATATAAACACATAAATATATACATCGGAGCCATATATACATTGGAGCCCTTTACAGTCATACACCTTGCCATATACCAAATCCCTTTCAACCCTTTAAAATCGTTCTATCATTATTTTATTTTATTATCAAAAACTGTATATAGGAGTGTAATACTTTATTTTAATATGATTTTAAAGTATATTATAAAAAAAATTAACACAGTTAATGCTTTCACTCTAACGCAAACTTTTTTACAAAATATTAAAGATATTATTTTTTTTTTTAATAATTAGAAAAAATAAACACTAAAGTTTGGGGGGCAATTGGGGTACTTTTTAAAAAAATTAACCAGAGGTCTGACCTCTTAATTTCCGGAGCACTAATTGCTACTGCCAGCTCGCAACACCAATAACCAGCCACTTGTAATGGCTGTTTATTGATCACACGCCCACAAACAAGCAAATTTGCCCGTTTGCACGCACACGATAAATTAGTTCTCCACTTGTAATCTAGCCCTATATTTATTTTAGAAGCACCAGCTATGGGGTTTTGTGAGCCCATCAATTGTGTGAGAAAGGATTTTGTTATAAGATGCAGATGCATGATGAGCTACATGAAGAGAGAATACACTTCAATCAAATGTGGCTGATTGTCTAAATTATGGGACATTGTCAACAAAAGGTTTAGGACACAAATGGTAAAAATTGACTTAGCAGAAAATGAACAGGGTGTGTTTCCTACAACATAACATACAACATTTCTGAAAAAATTTATTTAACTCAAGAAGCTTTTAAATGAATTTTTGTTAACAATTTACAGAGAATTTAGCTAATTTAATACAAATCCCTTTTCTTTAATATATAAATATATACTGTATATATATATGTATATACTGTGTATATATATACTATTATTGCCCTAGATTCTTCTTTATTCAGTTCTTCCTTTCATATGTTAACAGGGGACTGAAAACGTTTGGCTAATTAGGCAAATACAATACAGTGGCTCTGATACAGTAACTCCACTCCCTAAAGTATTTTATTTAATATTAAATAAAATAGCAAAACATACCGGAAATCATGAAAACTATATCTTATAAAACTCTAAAATCAGGATTATAAATTAACATAAATATGCAAAAATTGCACACATATACTAATATTTTACATTTCCAATCCAATTAAGTACATGACAGCCCCAAGGCTGGTACAATGAATTCCGGATCCTTAGGCAAAGATGTAATATTAATATTCAGACACATGCACAGATGCACACACATACTCATACACACATATACATATATACATTTACACCTACACACACTCATACATACACACACACATAATAACACAGATATATAAACACACACATACACACATATACATATATACACACACACACATAAAAACACAGATATACAAACACACACATACATATACACACATGTACATATACACACACACACACACACATAATAACACAGATGTACAAACACACGCATACATATATATACATATATATATATATATATATATATATATATACACACACACACACATACAAACACACACACATTTAACCCTTTCCTTACAGGGTTATAAAGTCTACATCGGAACAAATCGCAAGATTTTAATTATGGTATCGGGTCTGAGGGGCGTCCCTATGGCGCTATGAACACCCTCCAGACCCCAATCAAATCCTGCAATTCTAGTAGTCTTCAGGATAGCCGTTTGCGATGACGTTGTATTTCGTCATAAAGGCTTTAAAGCCCAGTGCCGCTGTGACGGAATACAATGGCATAACGGCATTAAAAGGTTAAACACACACATACACGTATATACATACACACACGTACAAACACACACATACATATACACACATATACTGTATATATACATTCACACATACACACACTCATACATGCTAACAAAGACATACAAACACACACATACACATATATACATACACATACAAACACAGACATACATATATATATTTGTACAAATATTAGAATACTTGTGGACAGGAGGTCCACATGTAAGCTCCAAAAGCGCTAACTGGTGAGGAATATCTCATATAACAGGGTGTATTAGGAGCTGAAAGATTATGCAGCCAATCGCCAAATATTAGATAAGTCCCCAAGGTCTTATAAAAAAAACAAATACAAGTGCAAGAGTTGGAGATAGCGCTTAATCAAAGAGATCACACTATACAACCTGATATAGATATTAAACAAACAAATGTAGTACATAAAGAAAATGTCCCTATGTGTTATATCTTAATCTTAAAAAGAACAGAATTCATATTAAAACACTGAACAAGTCAAAATTCTACAGGTCCCAATTAATATATATATATATCAACCTGAGAATCTAAATTTGATGGACATATAAATTGATCTCAACAGTATTATTATATATACAAAATAAATACACTCTTTAAAAACATAAAATGTATAAATGCATAGATATTATAAAAGTTTATCCGAAAAAATATATGTATGGTGCAAATAAAGTCCTTTAATCTTGATATCTTATGCCAAAGATGGGGATATAATCTCTCTCCCCCTATCAGATGTACACTTACTTGATTTAAACTCAATTACATATGAGGTAAGTATCAGGCACTCTCAGAGTATGGATAGGAGATTAGGTGGTTTCAATATTCAGATCACACGGCAGGCAGAAACTTCCGGTATTATCCTCAAATCAGTCTCCCTCTGTTCAAATGTAAAACGATATGGCCATAGATGAAAAGAGAAAACACAAAACCAGGAAGGCTAATAGTGTTATACCCTTTTATTATAATTTACATACAATATTGTCCGTAGTTATTTAAACTCACACTTTTCAACCTCAATACAATGAGGTATCCTTAGAATGTTTAAAATCACAATTTCTCTGCGTATTCAACTATAGATCAAATAACACACTGGAAATCGTAAACAATTTCTTTGCCACGTAAAACTCCTTCTCATAGAGAGGTCATCAGCCGAAAACAATTTCTCAAATGAACCTGAACCTTACGCATTTCGAAGGGCTTTTAGTTATTTCCCATCTTCATCAGAGGTGTATTCACGGTCAATATGCTCCTTGCTATATAGCGCTATGAGGCAGAATTTTGAGTCCCATATTTCCGGGTAGCAGCGTAATGCTGACGTCACCGATGTCGATGCGTGAGAGTCTCTTATCTCGACAGCGCCATGTAACTAAGGACGCTTACAAATATTCAGCCGCCCTGCACATGCATTGACTTCCCTGCACATGCATTGACTTCATCTTAACATTCAATAACGGGACTCATATTGATAATAGATATATCTCTAGGACTTATTGCACCATTAAGTAGATACTCTTAATAAATATTAATTATTAAAATCTAATGCATGTTAAAAACAATCTTGAAAAGACAATAATAAGCACTCAAACAATAACAAACTTATAAACCTTTAAAAAAGTTAATGGTTAATATTCATACTAAAAAGGGGGTTTTTCATTTTCATTTTGCATCTATGAATAGAGCATGATTTCATTTAATTTAAAAATACAATTGATTACCCCATAAATACAATAAATACAGTTGATTACCCCATAAATACCAAAGAAAACTGTCAATAAAAAGTCTATATAAGATCAAAGGGCGTTATTTTAAAAAACATCACTCAATAATATATATACAAGTGTCTGCTTAAAAAAAAAAAAAAAAATCCTTAATTAGAACAGGCATACTATTATTAACATTATTACACTACAATAATTGTTATGGATAAATACAAGATAGCTATTTAATCAACAAAGCCAATATTTATATTTATAAAAAAGCTGCCACGTCAATATCTTTATTTAGGCCCCAGGGGGTCCTTGTGTTAAAGGCATGGATCCAATATGTTTCCCTTTGTCGTAATAAGATCTCCCTATTTCCCCCTCTTTTACCAGTATGTTTATTTTTCCTATTTTCCCTAGTTTCTGCCTGCTGTGTGATCTGAATATAGAAACCACCTAATCTCCTATCCATACTCTGAGAGTGCCTGATACTTACCTCATATGTAATTGAGGTTAAATCAAGTAAGTGTACATCTGATAGGGGGAGAGAGATTATATCCCCATCTTTGGCATAAGATATCAAGATTAAAGGACTTTATTTGCACCATACATATATTTTTTCGGATAAACTTTTATAATATCTATGCATTTATACATTTTATGTTTTTAAAGAGTGTATTTATTTTGTATATATAATAATACTGTTGAGATCAATTTATATGTCCATCAAATTTAGATTCTCAGGTTGATATATATATATTAATTGGGACCTGTAGAATTTTGACTTGTACAGTGTTTTAATATGAATTGTGTTCTTTTTAAGATTAAGATATAACACATAGGGACATTTTCTTTATGTACTACATTTGTTTGTTTAATATCTATATCAGGTTGTATAGTGTGATTGTGATCTCTTTGATTAAGCGCCATCTCCAACTCTTGCACTTGTATACATATATATACAGTATATATATACACACACACATACAAAAACACACATGCACATACATACCCACATGCATACAAACACACTTACACAAACTCACAGACACAGATACAAAAAAAAATCACATAAACTGAATAAGATTATGGAGAGATTGAGCGCCTCATAATCCACTTTATTGCCCTCAATATCCACACACACACATATATATATATATATATATATATATATATATATATATATATATATATATATACATACATACATACATACACACACACACACACACACAGAAGAAAGGGGAAAAGGAACAAAGAAAAAGGTTGACAGTGCAGGGTCTAATTGTAAAGTTACATAACCAGACGATGACATTTCAAGAAGCAGTGGTCCCTGTAAATACAACAATAGCTGGCACTATTGCTGTAATGTGGGGTCAAGAAAAACAAAACAAAACCATTATAATAAAAAACAAAAATGAATGTCATTGGGGTTTGGCATGCACCACACTCCCTGTCTCTGCCCCGTCTTGGTTCCACCACGGAAGCATAACAAGACCCAATTTCCAAGCTTTGTGATAAAATGTATTTATGATCTGAAAGACATAAATCCAAGAAAAATGCTGTGAAGTAGCACATTTAAAAAATAAATATTTATAATAACTTTTAAATGATGCATCTTCAAAATGTAAGTTAGGAAGAGTTATCAGATTAGCTTTTATCATGGATCATAATGTTGATATGGAAGTGTGTGTTTTCTCTCTGTGTTGGTGGACTTCACTGTCTGATTAATCACCTCCAGCTCACACACCCATGTACTCAGGAGACAACTATTACTTTATGACTCACAGAGGAAGATGCAGCAGGAGGTCACCTGTCAACTGTAAAAGATTTATATAGGTAGAGACATCTCTGAAGGTCAGTTCCAAATGTGAAGTTTGTGAGCATCTAGAAATGGGCAACTAAAGCTTACCAGTAATCCTTAAGGTTTTACACATGAGTTAACATAAAGGTATAATGAATTCTGTTGTGTAGTGTAAGTGCATTAGCAGGCGCTAATAACTAGCAGCATGAGCGTCACAGCATGAGAGTTTTTTTAACTGGACAATCCGGGTAGTTTTACCTGTGCTTCAATGGTTTTCCAGCAACAGGAAAAGTAGCCTTGTTTGACATAGCAGTGAAACCTGTGGGTATTATTAGTTATTTTATGTCATGAAAGGGAAAATCATTTGATTTTGTTTTATGGGGAGCTGACGTAGCGCTAGGTCCTATGCCAATCATTATAAGGGAACTGCTAAGAACAAATCTTGCAACAGCCTACTCCATCTTATCAAATTTATCAATTTCACACCTATATCATTTAATGACAACACATTATGGGCCAGAGTGGAGCGCTAACATTTGCATGCAAGCAATAAGGGGTTTATCACGGAGGGGGGGGGGTGCGCATAGGGTTTATCGCTCATATTGCAAGTTGAAATATAAATATATGTGTACATATGTTTTTATGTATTACACAGACATATATACACATATAAATGCATATGTATACATATATAGACATATATATATAAGTGCATTGGAGCCCCTTGCAGTCAGGTAAATGAAAGCATGTAAAATCATATTCATTTTTAATAAAGGTTTAATCTATGTATTTACTGTCAATATTTCCCATCTTATGTTCTGTGCATAACAGAATATGTTCTATGTATGTGTAAATAGATATTCATATATATATATATATATAAATAACACTGCTTCTCCCTATATCTCCAACCTAGTTTCAAGATACTCGCCCTCCCGTCCCCTTGGCTCTGCTCATGACATCCTTCTCTCTTCCTTTCGTGTCACCTCCTCACATTCCTGTCTAAAAGACTTCTCCAGACTGGCCCCTATTTTATTGAACTCTCTGCCTTGCTCTATACAACTCTCCCCTAGTTTTTAAACTTTCAAGCCCTCTTTAAAAAATCTACTGTTCAGGGATGCATATAATTTACACTAACGTTTTTCTATCTTAGTCCCTCTCCTCCTTCAGCTATCCCCCTGAACCCTCTTAGCATGTAAGCCTACAAGCCTAGCTGTAGATCACCTCATGAGAGATGATTTACAACAGTGAAAGTCTTGGCAGGGCCCTCTATCCTGTTGCCTCTGATAACTGTCACCTTGAATATTAGACCCATGTCTTTAACAATGCGGAACCTGTTGGCGCTCTAGAAATAACTGATAATAATAGTAATTGTACCAAAAAAGAATCATATATATATATATATATAAATATTTATTTATGAACAGTCTGTTATGTGAAGCACATGAGAATATGCGATCGGGTTTGCGCGTGAGTAGGGTGTTAGCCTTTTTCGCACTTTTTTTCCTCCATTGACTTCTATGAGGGAATATGTGAACGCATATGCAATATTCTAAGATCGGCTTTTTCCACTTGACGGGTAAGCGCGAGTGCAAAACAGTTTACTTTCAACTCATAATACAAGCGCAACCCGACAAGCACAAACAGCCAAACTTCTAGCGCTGTTAACTCTTGAGCAGAAGCGTTAATTAGCGCCACACTTGTAATCTGTTCCTATGTAAAACCCACCAGCTAAACTTACATCTAATCTATGTGATGAGATGCAAAGGAGATTCTGACCCACTCACTATGACACCGGTACCTATATTATATGGATACCAATGGTACTGTCCATTAAATGTGGTTTTCAGCCTCACAATTAACACTAATCAAGACCCTGTCATACTTTCATTAACCTTATATGCCATTTTCATCTCCAGTACAAACTTGTAATGTAGTTACCCCTAAACCAACTCCCACCTTGCATTTACCCTGATTAGGACCCCCAAACAGTCCGTCCCCCCCCGCTCCACAGCTTAAAAAGAAAGCCCCCTAGAATTCCATTTCCATCACACACATACCTCAAAACATTTTAAATTTTAAAATGTTATTGATATAAAACACAAGATTTAAATAAACACTTGTATGGTCAACTGCATTCAGAGTTATAAGAATCTGATAATTTTTTTACATTTTAAAGATGGAAAACAATATATTTATTATTTGTATTATTTTTGTTAGTAGTAATAGTATTCATTTAGGGCCAGATAACAAGTAGAGCGCTTTTAAGCGATTTCGCTAATAATAATAATAATAATAATAGCATGGTTACTGAAACATAATATTTATTTAGCTCTCAACCAACAAAACACTACACTGAAATTAAGGCAATGGTCAGTTATGTTATATTAGTGGCGCACTATTTAGCTCTACCGCTAGAGCGTAAACTTTTCTAGAAGTAATTTTATTGGGCGGGAGGGTTAGAGAGCATTTTACAAGTTAAAAGTAAAGGTTTCGTATGGTTATGCGGATAGCGCGACCATACTAACTTATCCTCTCCATAGACTTCACTGGAAAGCGTAAAAGAAAAACAACTAA